>NC_136493.1:121931022-121956022 GCF_053919585.1 Euprymna scolopes | reverse complement strand
GCTCACAGCGTATATATATATATATATATATATATATATATATATATATATATATATATATATATATATACACTAAAGTTCGTGTGAGAGAGATAATAAATGTGTATGTAGTGATTGCCCTAAGGATAGGAGACAGACTACAGGATCAATGGATGTAAGTCACTTATGTGTAAAAGCTGGAAAGTTTACGCAAATGAAATCGAAGAGGTAATAGCAATACTTTTACGAAGGACTAAAACGGAACCGGAAGAAATATAACCTAGGATTATGACGGACCGGAAGTAGGTGAAAGGAGGAAATAGATCAGATTACCTTTCGGGAAAAATGCTTACTTTATTCAAATATCTCGAACATTAATATCGATACTGTTTTCTTTATTTTATAGATCTGTACAGCTTATACAAACACACAAACACTAATGTACACACACACACACACACACATATATATATATATATATATATATATATATATATATATATATATATAGTATTGGGACGTTTTAACCTTTAAACTTTAACAAAAAAATAAATTTCAGTCGTTCGAAAACCATTTAGTTAGTAATCATTCAATCATCTGCAATCACCTCAGAAACTTGCTCTCTCGAATTCACTATAGTGCGAGTAATAATTTACTTTGTAAGGGATCATCAGTTGTTTAACATGAAACACTGTGTCGTGGATTTAAAACAAAACAGTATATTATATCATGGCTCTCCCAGCAGTGATGATCATCTGTTTCCAAATTAAAAATGGATATATTTTTTTTTAATTTACCAGTCTTTGGTTTATCAGACTAGGGGTAATTATTTACGGAAGTGCATTTTTACCTAAATACGAGTTGGGAATACTTTTCCTTTTTACAAATTTGGCACCTTACATGAGGAAGGGTATATATGTATCATTTATATATATATATATATATATATATATATATATATATATATATATGTATGTATGTATGTATGTATATATATATATTTATATAAATAAAGTGAAAATTACAATTGAATTTACCAAAATGATCCAAGATGGTAAAATTGAAGTAAATTATAAATAATTAAGAATTAATATTTATAAAATTATCTCAGCCAGATAAAAAATCTCGATAAAACCAAATAGGAAATAAAGCTCATAATATGAGCAAACAGTTAATAAAATATGTTTAAAAACACACTTGGAAATGAGTTAAACACATATTTAATCTGAAAAGGAAACACTAGATAAATGGATAGTCCCTAATCCGCGGAGTTTCGAAGAAATACTTTCCTTCTCATCAGAGGGTAGGAATTAGCAAAATGCGGGATTGGATTTTGTATGCTTTCTTATTTATATTTATGTCTCGGAAGTAGAGTGAAAAGCACATGTTATTTTTCTTTTATTAATATTATTGGAATATTTTCTTTTTTTTTCCTTGTACACATTTTTGTGAATTATTCCATGGATTTCTGCCTTTGGATTATTATGGACCATCTTCTTCCAATTACGGGATCTCCTTGGATTTTACTTGTACAAATGGAAATTCTTTTAACTTTTTGGAAGTTTTACATTTGGATTTTACCGTCACTTGATTTTTTTATCTTCCACTAGACTGTCCATTCGTGTGTAATCACCTTTTTCTTTACCATATTCCCTCTGCTTCACTTTTTTTGTTTTCAAGTAAGATTTTTGACTTACTTGTTGTTTCATCAAATACTTCTGCATGCAAAATTCGATCCCGCATTTTACTAATTCCTACCCTCTGATGAAATGGAAAGTATTTATTCGAAACTCCGTGAATTAAGGACTATCCATTTATCTAATGTTTCCTTTTCAGATTAAATATGTTTTAACTCATTTCACAGTGTTTTTAAACATATTTTATTAACTGTTTGCTCATATATATATATATATATATATATATATGTATATATGTATATATATATATATATATGTATTTCTATAACAATGTGTGTGGTCATATACTTATATATGAATATATATACATATATACAGACGTGTATATGTATATACATGTATATATATATATATATATCTCAATACGGACACTTCATTTCTCTCTCTCTCTCTCTCTATATATATATATATATATATATTTATATATATATATATATATATATATCAAGTAACAGAGATTACAGTAAACAATAAACTTGTGTAGGCTTTTTAATAGTTCATGAAAATATTAATCACTACTTCGTATTGAGCCCTTCGAAGAAAAATACTGTAATTTCATTGCAGTGAAGTGTATGACCTGCATAATTATAGATGCATATACACACAAACACACACACACATATATATATATATATATATATATATATATATATATATATATGTTTATGTGTGTGTACATTTATATAAATTAATATAAAGTATATTAATATATAAATTAATATAAATTATATTAATATATAATTGGAATATCAAAAGTATTGACAATAACATAAATGCATTAATCTATGTAAACATTCACATTTTATAGGTGTATACGTTTATTGTGATTTAAAAAAATATCTATTATATTTCATAAAGCGATCGTAATGAATTTTCAGTATATTCCTTAAATTCTTCTAAAAATTATCGGCCACTGTGACTTTTGAAAACGTAGCAATATACAGTGTCCTTACTCAAATACGACCTTCAAAGAAAAACGTTAAATGATGGAAAATAATAACTCTACATACAATTTACATTGATATTTCGTAATAAATGTCTTATAAGATCGCTGTTCCCATACATTTGTCAAAAATGTGTACACGCTTGTGAGAGTTTAAAACTATTTACTTAGATATTAATTTTGTAATATATATTCTCGCTAAATTAATAAACGGCATATTGAAGAATGGAAACGAAAATATTATTTTACAATACTTTGTAAAAGAATGTGTTACACTGTTAAGTTAGAAGTAATATATGACCATGTAATCCAACGATTCTTCGCAGGGAAAATGCTATTGTTATTAGATATTTTATGTTCTATCCCTGACGAAACTGACAGGTTGGGAGGATGGGGAAGGATTTCATAACTACACGCCCGTGCTTCTGATCTGGCGACATACGAACGAGTTGTGGACCGGAGCGTTGTCCTGCAGGAGGAGGGTACCTTTGCTGATCTTGCCCCGTTTCTTGATTTTAATAGCTTCCATTAATTTCCTCAAAAGTAAATCATAATAGGTTCCTGGAATTTTGGTACCCTTCGCCAGGAGATCTGTCATCACTACTCCGCCCTGGTCCCAGAATACTGTGAGCATGGCCTTACCAGCGGAGGGCTGCACCCTTGCCTTCTGTGGCGGTGGTGAGTATAAGTGCTTCCACTGCATTGACTGGGCCTTGGTCTGTGAATCATCCTGATGGACCCAGGTTTCTTCCTGAGTAATCAGTCTTTTGAAAAACATCTCCAAATTCATCCTGGAATCGCGTGAGCTACCTGGAAATCCATCTGTCAGACCCTTTATGCATATGCAAATGGTCGTGAATGATAGTTTCCAGAGACTTGTACTAATATTGACATCTTGGGCTATTTTGCGAATAGTAATGCGTCGATCTTCCAGAATGACAGTCTCAACTTGACGGACAGATGCCTCATCAATGGCAGAAGTGGGTCGACCAGGTCTGGGAGATTTCAACAGACCTCTGGTCATGTTTGAATTCACGATGCCAGCGTTTTACAAGGCCGTATGATGGGGCATTATCACCATAAGTTTCTTTCATTTTATCAAAAGTCTCCTGTGGTGTGCGTCCTTTAAAATACAAAAACCGGATCACTGCTCGACATTCAACAAGCTCCATTTCACACCTGACTCAGTTCAAACACCTGTAAAACAGAAACCACAAGCAGTACATAGCTGTAATTTAACCCATACACCCATAGAGATATAAATCATTGCACATGCAAAATTTCAGCTCGAACAGCCAACTGGAAGTGGGTTAGGGCCATTACTTAATGCACACCCCTCTTCTACACATACGCAATGCGAATTTTAATGAAGATGCTCGTTACAATATCCTATTATTCTGAATAGCGATTATATGTATAGGTAATGTGCAGAGTGAACAACAGGGTTTATTCTTTCTTTATGTTTAATCAGACCAAGCAGGGATTTACCGTTAATAATATTTAAATGTCAAAATTACTACACATAATTTGTTAAAAAGTAAATTAATAAAAGGTAGCATATAAATATGCATGCTTATGAACAAATCCACAGTTAGTAGAAGAACTGCATCAGAGATAATGTGTTTTATATCCTATTCTTACTGGACTTTTGTAGAGTAAGCAAAATCAGATGAAATATAATAATACTTGAACACCATTTAGTAGTTAACGTACAACAAATATTAATATATATATATATATATATATATATATATATATATATTGGGTTCCATTCATCAAAGTTGACAGTGGTTTAGTTTTACCTGATGATACCTTCGTTTATGACAAAACTAAGTGACACCACGTCAACTCACTTTAAACGGAATGTTCGATAGAGCAAGAGATGTTCGGACAGGAAGATATACAGATGAAAATGTACACATAGAGTGAACGTACGTATATTCGGCGGGTTCTGCTAATTCCAAGGAATCGGTAATATGGCAGGGGTGATAAAGAGGAAAACATAACACCGTGTCAAACTGAATTCGAAGAATCTTATACATATTATCTCTACTTGAATTATATACAATCTGCAATTAATAAATGTCTGATTGCATTCATGCATTTTCACAAATATCTAATTGAGATGGTACATTAAAACTTTTTTTTTATTACATTTTCACCCCAAACAAGGCAAATTGCCACTTTGGTGTAGGGGGCTACTATCAGGGGCAACAACTACTGGGGTACTATGTAGGGATTCGGGCAGCCAGGTGTCGGTTCACGTTACACTTGAACTTCTGCACGTCAGTACTGTTGGGGAAGCAGGCACCTGGAATGGAATTTCAGAGTCTAGCGGTTCTGGGGAAGAAACTATTGGAGTAAAAAGATCTTTTACATCTAGGGATCTCTACAGTGTGGGGGTGGGATTTTGCAGCCTGTCGGGTTTGTCGAGGGTGCTCACGTCGTGAGGGCACAAGTGATTGCAGTTCGTCAGAGCATTCACTACTAAAATACTTGTAGAAAAGGCAGAGGGATGCAACATTTCGTCGATGGGACAGAGGCTGAAGCTTAGATGCCAGTTCAGGGCCTATCAGGTTTTTGACTCTCTTTTGAACCTTGTTAAGGAGCGAGAGACGAGTAGAAGATGCACCAGCCTAGATGTGGCAGCTATACTCCATACATGGGCAGATGGTGGCCTTTATAGATTTCGTCTCTAATTAAATTATGTACTTTCTCTAATTTATTTAATATATTATTTTTTCTAGTCTTTTAACAAATTTATAAAGAGCGAACTAGCATTCCATACGTTTAATCGTATTTAAACATTGCTTCACATTGTCTAAACAAAACATATGTATTTCAATAATTATAAAAAAATACATTTTAACATCGAAAGTGATTTTAGTTATCGAGAATTACAATGGTATTGTTAAATAATATTACAAAATAAAATAAAATAGTATTTAACTAGGTTGACAGAAGTTCTTTAAAAACAAAGCAGCAGGTTTGTATTTAATAAATATTGTAATTTTTATTTGTAATTTAATAAATGTATTCTTTTCCTTTTTATTTGCCCATTATATTTCTTTTCGATTTGTTTTTAATTTAGTTTTTGTAATTTTTTTCATGTAAAAGAGTTTAAACAGAAACTAGTTAAGATTGCGAATTAGTTTCAAACCAATAGTTGCTAGTATATTGTGTTTTTATGAATGCATTACATACTTTGCTATATACCAACGTCATATAGTAAAATGTTGAAATAACCAGGGTTTAACATAACCTGCGCACGTAACTATTATTTAACGTCATTTGATATTTGTGATACCTTATAATAGAGGGGCGCCGTTAAAAACCATCTTTCCTAGTTGGAAAGGGTTAAAACATGCTTAGAAATCTAGTAGGCGTTTTTCTGTGCTTCTCATGACAAGACCTTTCTCACAGAATTTGTGATGCGTGTACATATCTCTCTCTTCCTATATATATATATATATATATATATATATATATATATAAATTGCGATGTACATTCAATTTGAGGGTGGTAAAAGAATTGTCGGACGTCCTTGGTTTACGTAAAAGGACAAGTTGAAGAGTAACTTGTCTGCAGTGAACATACCACACAGGAGTCTTGAAGATGAGGTGAATGACCGAAAAGGATAGAGATCAAGGTGTTTTGAAGGTCTCTAGAGGTTTCAATCTGAAAGCTTAAGGAAACTGAAAGAAAACAGAGTAAGAGCAAAACGACTAGCAGCCGCACCAATATCTGACGCATTAAATCCACATTCGTGTTCTATTTGTGGCCTTGTTTGCAAGTTCCTTGCTGGACTAAAAAGTCATCAGAGGCAAAAGCATAAATGAGTTTTAGAAATATGGGTTGTCCGAACCTCATACGTTGACATCGACGGGAGAGTCCATCATATATATATATATATATATATATATATATATATATATATATATATATATATATATATATATATATATATATATACATATATATATATATATACATACATATATATATATATTTATATATTCGCACAGTTCTCCCATTAGAAAGATGATGGTAAAAGAAATCCATGCCATTCTTATTTTTTCATATTTTTCTTTTTTTTTTTTTAGATCATCTACAGTAACCCGTCCAAGTTCATCATGATTCGATACACTACCGAGGAGCGGATATTTATCGTAATTTCGTATTTTCGCTTAAATGAGTCTATATAAGAAACTCAAAGAGAATTTCGACGAAACTTCAACACAAGAATTTTCCCTACTCCCAAAGCAGTAAAAGCTATAGTGGCTCGATTTCATGAGAAAGGGTCTGTATGTGAGCGTCCTAAATCTGGTAGATCCCATTACGACAATAAGTGATGAGAATCGTCAGAGATTAGCAGAAAGTGTGGTCGAGTAACCATCCACATCACTAAGAAGGAGATCAAGTCAAATTGGAGTCTATCGATCAATATGCTTCAAGCAGGACGGTGCAACGGCGCATATGGCACAAGAAATATTGAATCTGCTCTAGGACATATTCGACAACCGAATGATTTTCTGTTGTTGTGAGATAAATTGGCAACCTCGCTCGCCAGATCTCACATGTGCAGATTTCTTCCTTTGGGGCACCTCAAAGACCGGGAATACGCAAAGAAACCAGCCACGATAAATGTCCTTGAAAACAATATAAAGAAGGAAATTAGGGCCATAAGCCCTGAAACATTACGTAATGTGGTGGACAATGCCCTACAGAGAGCACAAGAGTGTAAAAATGACAATGGTGGACATTTGAGTAACATCATTTTTCATAACTAAAATTAGATCTTGTGAAAAACATACCCTTTGTGTAGGTAAAATTAGAATTAGTAGACTATGATATCTTCCTATACCTCCAATAATTACGGAGAGGCTTATCTAACTACATATGAAAATTGGTAAGCATGACATACATACTGAGGAATTTAATCAAATTTAAAATCCGTCAAAACATTTAAAACAACACTCGGCTAGCTGCATATAGTCTGTCTAATTTTCCAAGAACTATACACAAATATAAACAGCGCTTTTCCTTAAACGTGCTTCCCCATAGGAACCTATACCGCGGGACTACTTTGCTGCTGACTATAACACGGAGGTATTACCATTCAATGTAAACAATTAATCTTTAACTTTTCTCTAAAATAATCAAATCTTATCTAAAGTGGCATGCATTACTTATTATCCACGGGTGATCTTTTGGCCTTGATAAGTGATGACCTACACCCAAAAAATGTACATAGAGAATAAAATTAATCTATATGTTTGTGCAGATGGTCAATAAATATCAATAAATTGTTATATTTATTTTTTTATTAAGGCCCCAAATCACTGAGAATAATGGTTTAATAGGTTTAATGTCGAGAGTTAAAAAAAAAAAACACTGTAATTACTTGTAACTGAGACTAGATGGGAATTCGTTTACATTAGCCTTGAAAATGATTGGGTTGTAATCAACGAGAAAGCAGTCCCGCAACATAATGTTAAGCTAGATAATACTTCGTATGCGACATGCCTTTTTAAATGAAGAGAAAATAGTGTAATAATTATACATCACAACCCGTTACCTCCTTCATTTCTCGTGTACACTTTCAAACTCTTCCCAATTCTCCTAACTCTGTTTATTATATGTTGTCAGAGTATATTGTACTTGCTTAAACTGGCTAGTTTTTATAAGTAGTAATACGGAAACATTTTCTCAATTCTATAACATTTTTTTCTCTATTCACATGAACGTGTTTATCGGCCGGTGTTCCTAGTATGATTGATAGTCGGTATGGTAAAGAGTAAATCATGTATCTGAAAAAAGACATATAATCACTTTTTTCTTATAGTTTTCTTTTAATTTGGATATAAATTGGCGCATTTAAAGTGTAGGTTTTCGCAGCGTATTACTATCACACGTTAAATGCATCACAGCATTGCGCATGCTCAAATTTAATCACATGCCACTGGCACTGTAATTAATAAGAAAGATATTTGAAACGAGCTTATAAATTAACTAAACATTGGGGCAAATTTGTTATCGATCATATAATGTAGCACATGTCCCTCGTCCTTCTGAAAGCGGAGAAAATAATAAAATAGAAATGTCTAATACGAGAGTATTGTAACTGTAAATTCGTTCAAATAATTGTAATTTGACAGACGGATACATGGAACAGCATTTAGTTCAGCGTATAGTTAAAATGAAGAGATCGTTAATTTTACATATATTTGTTCAGGGTGTAGAAGTGCACCTTGTAATCCATTGGCCAATATATTTGAGGGCTTTTGGATTATCCTAAAAATCAGCATACAGACAGATACTTGTTCCAGCTATCACACTACATATATGTTTTATTTCAACATCAAATTCGATAAATAAAACTTTTTTGTAGATTTTAAAATCCTCTTCGAACCTTCAAGCAGATGCGATATTGAAAGGGTTGTCTGAATATTAGGATTTTAATACCAAAGTTAGTTCATAAAATAAGACTTGCGAACTGCAAATAGTGTATAAAATGCCAGTAAAGGATTATCTTGTTGACCTTGGCAATTAATGGGTAAAATTACTCTACATATATTTACTCAAGTATTATATCGGCCCTGTTAGTGGGACATTAGAATACGCCGACTGACCCCTTGCAGATAGGAAAAGTCCCTCAATGGGGGTCCTGGATATGACCTTAAACTATATCCAGTAGTGAGACCCCAGCTTGTGAGCTCTAGAGAGTGTGGGGCCACCCTTTAATTATTATTGCTCCCAAGTTCACTCTGACCCGGCGTGGTAGTACCTGTAAGGGTCCCAACTATGGGTTAAATAGAAACCGACGTGAAAACAATAAATATTCTATTAAAAAAATGTTTCTTCCAAATCTTTGGATTCGGTATTAAATGACCCGAATAGGGTTGATATGCCGTAAAAAAACAACCACCCAAATCAAGTATTATATTAAGATAAGGAAAAACTAAACGAAAACGTAACTCCTACGTCGTGTGTTTAGATAAAAATAAAATGACAGAATATAACGGAAGCGTTTAAAAAGTACTGCTCCTGACCTACTTCCAAAGTGGTTCTGCAAAAAAACGTTAATCAGTTATTAGCGGTTCCTCACGAAATAGGTACACAAAACTACGCTTTTCATATCGTCTTATGCGGATGCCTTGTGATTGCAATATGTTTATTTGTCAGCTAAATCTAGGTCGAAGTATCAGAAAAGAAACATGAATGCAATATATTTGCAGTGATAATATACATAGAGTAGCAATGAAGTCACCATAAAGATATTTTTATAAACGAACTCTATTAACATATAAATATCACACGCACTCTATTGAAATATTAGCCTTTTTGGAGCAAACAGTTTTACCTTACAGTTCTTACTGTTGATTTAACAATATATATATATATATATATATATATATATATATATATATATATATATATATATATATGTGTGTGTGTGTGTGTGTTTGTGTACATATACAATATATATATATATATGCATATATAAATAATATATGTATATATATATGTAAGTAAATTTTTGGTACAGCAGAATGGAAGGAGAAATTTCAGAGGAA
Source organism: Euprymna scolopes (assembly GCF_053919585.1). Lineage (NCBI taxonomy): Eukaryota > Metazoa > Mollusca > Cephalopoda > Sepiida > Sepiolidae > Euprymna > Euprymna scolopes. The sequence continues at coordinate 121,945,825 of NC_136493.1, read as the reverse complement.
ACATAATTTAATTTAAATACCAAAAAAAAAAAAAAAATATATATATATATAAATATAAAAATTATATAAAATGCATATATCCGTATATGTGTATTATTATTTATATCAATATTATAATAAGAAATTATATATTACATGAATTTATACATTATACTGTCTATCGCAAACGTTGGAATTAGAGCAAAAACGTTCTATGAAAGTATACTAATGCTGAGTACGACTCAGAAATTCGTCAGTGTTTTGTTATCTGTGAAATAATATGTATATATATATATATATATATATATATATGTGTGTGTGTGTGCGTGCGTGGGAGTGTGTGTCTGTTTGTACATATCTATGTATACATATTCATATATATATATATATATATATATATATATATATATATATATACAATAAAAACTTCCTTCATCTATAACTAATTTAACGCACGCGTAGGAAAAACTGACAATACAAAAGTACATATCAGTACATGGATTTAATTATCATCGTCAATAAGTCGAAACTTAATGTTTTTCGTTTGACATGTAGCATACGGCTTATAAATAACTGCGTATAAGGTGCATTTAAACCTGCATCTATTAATGTATTTCTCCACTAAAATTATTGATTTTTAAATTAATATGCACTAGTATATGCTTGTGTATTGTCAATTTGCCTTTCGCTATCTCATCTCCATCTAATATTTTGGGCTTTTTATTAGCACTATACGTCTTCATATATATATATATATATATATATATATATATATATATATATATATATATATTAGAGTAGCCTATTTATTTGTACAACTTAAATTCATATTATAGTAGTATGCACAGGATCAATATTAAATCATCCCATGATATCGTCTTTTGTTAGCATGTGTTTGTGTAAATCGGTGCATTATTTCAGATCATCCTTCATCTATTGTAAATGCATTTACACAATTTAAACTATTTATAAAACAATTAATACCAAAAAAACATTCATTTATAACATAGGTTACTGGAAAAATGGATGGACCATTCTAGCACTCCAGTAGATACCTCACTTTTTTATGCAATCCTCGACCTGTATAAGAACCAAGTACATCTTAGTATTGTTCTCACGTCTGAACAGGAGCTGTTCAGAGCACCTCTCCTACCTCGAACAAGTTCAGAACCAAATTCGCAATCTAGTAGGCGATACCCTCTTCTCTTCTCTGTAACCTCTTTCTCACAGAATGATATGTTGCGAGCTTGTATCTGCTGTATAGTTATTTACACGGTAAGTGTTTGACTGAGCTCCAATGCGTGATTACTCGTAGACAAAGATTCACAAAAATACAGTCGTCTAGTTAAAATCACTTTCAATAATTTCCCCACTCTTTGTTGTTGCCTAAACCTAAACGTGCATTCCATGCCAAAAACTTGAATTACCAGCGCGTGGAAGTCTGCTTGGCTTATCTACCTTTCTAGCTTACTCCGATATAATCGTCTTCAAGTCCAACGTAAACAAGTTCTTACTGAAACTTCCACGTAAATAATCTAATTATGTCAAATCTCCACCAAAAACGATATCTACACTACTGTGCTAATGCCTATCATAAACACATTAACAATTATCCTCGAGTGGTATCGAGGTTTTACTAGATGGGGACTCTGTTGTAACCCAATAGCTAACAAGATAATATCGAAAATCATTAAGTTACTTAACTTTAAATCAGTTATTTTTTATCTTTTATATTGGTATTTTTAAACGAATTAAAGCACATACTACTTGTAATCTCATATTCATTCGTTCGAAATATGACGACTGAATAGAGACTATGTTCTGATGAATAAACGTGTGACATTTGAAAATTATTTTTCCAATAATTTCTAATGAGTAGTCATGTGCGTAATTACATTAAACATTTTTATTAAATACGGTAAACTAAGCGATATTTTCGATAATAAAGGATAAGGTGTTGAGGTATCGAAACAATAAAGTACAAAATTTCCTATATGTAAAATAAAGAAATAATCCTTAATCGAATGATCTTCTACTAATCTATATCTCCAGACGTATATTATACTTTTTCTTTAGAAGAAACAATTGCTAACATTTCATTGTATCCACTGCCGGTGTAACGTATACACATTCCCTGTAAAAATTGTTCCTTTTTATCTTAAAGAATAAAACGTTTTCTAATCGGATTTTTTTTCAATTTTCGATACTTATCGGATACTTATCGGATAAATTACTGTAAGACACATCTAAAACACTGCCAGACATATAAATTACCTTTGTGTTAAATTTGCAATAAGCTCAGCCGTTTTGGAACTTATGATGGACGAACTCACACAGAGACAACGTTGCATTTATATCAATGCAGAGGAGATAGATAGAAGATATATATATATATATATATATATATAAAGGAGATTAGAACAATAGTCTAAAGAGCAGAGTGTATTTTAATGTAATAGTAAAATTAGTAGTTTAATTAAAATACAGGGAAAGAAAAAATGCTCGTTGTAATTTAGATATATAATAAGCTCGATAGGTAACTATCCTAGAGCTAATTTAATATTTAGTAATGTGATTGATAATTTAAAAATCAAATTATAATTAAATTAAAAATCCGTTTCATAAGAGGGAACAACAACAAAATCAATAATTTGTACGATCGTTTCGGAAAACAATGTTTTTATTGTGGTAGATATCAAGTTACGGACAATAATTTTTACATATAGTATTTTAAACAAATTAAGTTTACTCATCAGCAAAATATTGGGAAGGGTGTTTATTATATGTAAAATGCACCATAAATAAACCTAGCATTAAAAGTAAGGCAGATGTATCTGGAAAACATTAAAATAAAGGTATGGATTTAACTTGATAAGACAATTAATATGGGTTAAAGATAGAAATAAAATAGAGTAAAATTACAAATCTAAATTTGGTTTAAGTACAATATTATAATAGTATTTTTCGATAAAACTCATAGACATATACATATATATATATATATATACATACACACACATATATATATATACATATACACATATACATAAATACACACATATATATATATAAATACACACATATATACATATATATATATATACATATACATATATATACATAAAAAATATACATACCAATATTTACCTTTTAATTTTTCGCCTTTTGAAATCAGGAACTATGGTCAAAGTACCTATATAGATGCTTGTTATAGTTTTTTAGCTCATGAAATGATAAATTTTCAAAAGGAACGCTTGTGGAATATTTTATATCCGTTAACATACTTTTGATTAAAAAATGCCTAGATTTTTATGTTTAAATGCATTTTAACTGATTACATTTTTTTACATACGTTAAAATTTTAATTAGATTGATTAAAACCTACTAACGTGGAAGTGCCTAAGAATCATTTTAAACTAAGCAGCCAATGCGGCTAGAGATATTCACTCAGTTTTGGGGAAGGAATGTGTGAATGAAAGAACTTGCAGAAGATGGTTTGCGAAGATGGTTTGCGAAGATGGTTTGCGAAGATGGTTTGCCAAGTTCATAAGTGGGGATTTCAGGCTTGAAGATGAAGATTGAATTAGACATCTCAGTGTACTTGATGATACGTTTCTTTTATCAGCTCTTGAAGTAAATCCTGCTTTATCAGTTTAGAAATTGACAATAAACTGAGTTCAAATCATACCACTGTTCATTGTCACTTTCAACAACTTAGAAAAAGTTCCTAAACTTGGTAAATTTTTGCCTCATGAATTGTCTTAAAACAATCTCAACCCGCAGTCGACATTTACTCTTCTCTCCATTCTCACCGAATTGCTCCACTTTTTAATAGACTTGTGTCAGCGGACGAAAAATGGACGTTTTATTGAAATGTTAAGTGTTATAGACAATGGCTTTGTAAAGGGGAAATCCCTCATCCACAGCCGAAAAGAGACTTCAGGGGAATAAGGTTCTTTTTTCAATAAGGCAAAGATCGTTATCACGTAATGTAACAATCAATGATCGAATCTAGTCAGCAATCAGAGCATTTGTGCCAAATTTGAGGGGAAAATGACCTGCTTTAGTGATTCGACAAGGGATGAATTTTCATCAGGACAATTCACAACGCCACTCAGCAAGGATCACTTCAAAACAGATTGCAGAACTTGGTTGGAAGAAAATTCCTCTCTCACCTAATTGACTTTGCTCGTTTAGACTACCATTTGTTTCGTAGCTTACAAAATCATTTGGAAAGAACAGCTTTTATAATGCAGAAAGATGATGCAACTAACAATTGTGAGTTATTTGAATCAAATCCAAAATTATTTTACAGTGATGGAATTAATAAGCTTGTTAATTGATGGACGAAAATCATAGATAATCATGGAAAATATATTGAACATTGCATTTTTAATAAAATGTAATATTTGGCCACTTCTTTTCTTTAGTCATAAATTCGGACAGAACTTATGGGATGTCCTGATAGTATATAATTGTTTCTACTTACCAGACATGTCACAAAAATTACATGCGCATGTCCCGGCATCATCTTTATAATTTTGTTTTTACATAAGAATCATCACTTATCAAGGTCCGGAGGTCCCTCGAGGATGAGGGTTAATGGGCATACATTAGTCAATTTGATTATTGCGTAGTAAACATAAGCAATGCGAATTTTCTAACTTTACTCACTTAGGGGAACGGTTTATTAAGAATTTGTTTACGTTGGACTTGGAGACAATTAGATTGTAGTCAGCTGGAAATAAGGCAACTCGGAAGAGATTTATCAATGATGTATCATGGTATTCATCGACATCTATGAATTGACATCATTATATACACATACACACCCCCCCACCCACCCACACACACACACGTATATATATATATATATATATATATATATATATATATATATATATATATATATACTAGCAAAATTACCTGCCGTTGACTGGGTTCAAAAACAGCCTACAGAAAATGGACTCTGATTTATGAAAGTATGATAGGTTATGAAAAGGAAGGGTTGTAAATTTGGGTTGAATTTGGGGGTATCAAAATCTAAGCAAAATATGATGAAAGTAAAAATAAAATAGATAAACCTCATAATTTATCATACAATAACTGTTCACACTGAAAAACGTATCACAGTATTCTGTGGATCTATATTAAAAAAAACCTAGTTAAACTTTTTGTCATATTTCCATTCTACGGAGGTCAGGCGCGAACGAACACCCCAAATTTTATTATACCACATTTCTTCAAACTGAAACCTAATTCTAGAAGTATACGCAGATAGATATGAAAAGTCTTGATTAAAGTCTGTGCCTATTTCCATTGTATGGAGGCAGCCCCGAACGTGAACCCCACAATTTTATTATACCATCCCTATTTAAGTCAACACATACTTATCAAAGTATTCTTATGTACATCTCTACCAGAAACACTTGTAAACGTTTTTTTTAATTTATTTTTTTATTTCCATACTTTCTGGACTAGGCGCGAACGCAAACCCCACAATTTTAATGAACCACTATTCTGCCAGATCAAAGCTACCCATTCCTGTGTCTCGATACGTTTTCTACCATTATGTGTAATCAGTTTTTTTTTTAAATAGTCAACCATATAGGAGCCTATTCGTGACCAGACACCCACAGACATACACACACAGACATTTAGCTTAATATTATAGATATATGTCTTTGTCCACACACACACACACACACACATATATATATATATATATATATATATATATATATATATATATATATATATATACTAGTCATCCACAGCTGTTCAGTGCAGCTAGATAAAGAATAGGATAATATGATTTACTGTGACGCTAGATATTATATTTACAGTTACGAAGCCACCAGTATCGGCGAAGCACCGATTTAAGCGATGTAGGGATCACGAAATAGATTTCGAACCTACAACAATCAATTTGATGTCCTGCAGTTCTACTCTCTGGCACATTCGATCATAACCTATTAAAAAAAATCTCAAATGTATATATTTACACATCTGATCGCTCTATTTATAGTGCTCGACTTGTTTGTCTATTTACAAGCGAGCAGCTGGTGCCATGGTTAAGTACATTGCTCTATCCAAGGAAATAGTAATCATTCTCAGCCAGCGTTCTTCAATATCTAAATGAATAAAAGATTATGCTTTATAAAATACAACAACATACGATAATCTAGACTCATTTACATTTTTGTTATTGACCAAATTTAAAACTTTTATACAACTTCATATAAAAAGTGCATCTGGGCGTTTTTTTTACCGCACAAGTAGAAATGGGAAAACCTATCCAATCAACTGTTGATTATTTAAAAATGTAGAGTATTGTTTGAAATTAATATATTTTTTGAGAGTATAATTTGACCGTGATAGTTGACTTTTATACGTTATACTTTAATTCTAGTGATTATGGAAAAATAACTTCATAAAATATACAGTTGGTTCTCTGATAAGACTGAGTCGCGTTGGAAATGAATGCTTGTGTTTCGTGTACAATTGGAACATGATGCTGGCATTTTGTATTTTAAATATTAAGTAAAGCCATCCAACAGTAGATGCTCGTCATCAAGTAACCTCCAGAAACAAATCTGCTTGTAGTACTACAAAGTTGTTGCAATTTATTATTGTAGGTGATTGCATATTTTACGTTTAAATATTTACTTTTATATATGTCTATTTGAAAATGTGTGTACGTATCTTCGTATCACCTTAAAAAATAAAATATTCAATTTATAATTTTTTCCTCGATTTCTTGTCTAAATACTGTCTATGCAATTTGAATTTCATTCTTTAACCTACAAGTATATGTATACATATATATTTGACTTCGAAATTACCATACATTCTAATTTATTATACCATTTCATAAAAAGTTAACTGAGTTTTATTCCACATAACCATGACAGGCATAGATGTAAACCACATGTAGTCGCCCACGAAATTGAACACATTTAAAGAATAAACATGCTAAATATATATCTGGAATAGACTGTTTCAAAACTGTTGCTTATTTTAATAAGTTGATTACTTCCTGATTCTTTATTTTTGTAGTAAACTACCACCTGATTTTAGTTAGTGTTTTGGGGGGATGCCATACTTTCCTTGATTGCTCTACAATAATTTTATGAAATATAAAAATTGGATGTAAGGTTTAATATTAGCAATCCCTAGCTTCTTACATTTCTTCTTTAATCAGCACATACTGTGAGCAGTATTTCTGACACTGGTGCAAGAACTGCTGTTTATTTTGTTGGAGATTACCCATCCAACATCTAGAATTTACTTTTTTGTATTTGTAATTGGTATTTAGTTCCTTCATCCGAGGTATTTAAAGCATTATCTAAAACAATTTTCATTTAATAAATACATTTCATTCGTTGGTTTTGTATATACTTTTCTTTCGTGGATAAAATATAAACCGAGAGACATATAAAAATAACTATTGTTTTTCATGACTAACCAATATTTTCTAGTTACTCTATATATCTTCAAGTCGGCGTTGGAGAACTTTATGATTCTATCAACCTCTACCGCTACCTTACCCACTCTTTAAATTTATCTCCTGTCGTTTTGCGCAGTTTTCATCAATTTTTCCAATGCCCATTACTGTGTCTTCATTTCTGTTAATCTTTATTTGTTATATTTTACTAGAAAATGTTTTCTCTAAATTAATATCGCCAAAAAATAGCATTAAAAAACATGATGAATCTCATGACAGTAACGTTTTTACTGCAATGCCAAATAAATTAAATGCAGACAATTCATACAAAAACGCGTTCTTCAATAATTGAAATAGTGCGCCTATTTTTATGCGAAAGACAAAATAACAAAAAAAGTTGTTCATCAAGTAGACAGTGCGTTAGATAAATTTGCTAAGCTGATGAGCTCAACTGGTTTGATTAGAAGGAAACATTGCAAATACTTAAAAATTAAAAGTAGACAACAATGCGAAAAAAAAAACATTCGAAGTAAAAAAAAAATAACCATTAGAAATATATCTCTTAATGTTGATTTTATCTTATTTTTTATAGAAGTGTCTATTTCTGATACATTTTCCTTGGGAGTTACTTATTTCTTTAGCAACATAAATTTCACCATTTCTAATGTTAAGGAATACCAGTCCACTTGTCTACTAATGTAATGAATATTTTCCTATCCCATTCACCATCTCATATATATTCGCAACACTGTTCCCATTTGGCTGTTATCTTTACAACGCTCCTATCAGTTCTTTTAAGTAAAATATGGAATCTTTCTTTCGAACTAAGCAAACTTCTTATCGAACTTGTTAAAATGCATGACATTTTGGACGGCAAATTCGGGAGTAACATGCTCCTGTTGATGAGACATGGAAGAGTAGATGTTATAGGTAATTCACAATTATACAATAGGTATCTCTTGCACGAGTATTGAATCTTAAACATCTTCGATACTGTTACTTCCAACTGGATTCAAACCGGTCCATCATTCTTTAAGGAACATGTCATTGAATACATTGTTTGATTGATGCATAATGCAGTAATAATAGAATGTTAAACTTATCAGTTATACGGTTTTAACATCTTTACAATACTGCTTGAATGCAGTTGAAAACTTAAATGGTAAGTACACGAATGTGAACAGTTCTTTTTGTACAGACATCTACAAAATAACGTCTTATACATATCTGATAGTAGTTTCTCCCTCATAGATAGGATCCGAAAGGTCCACCACCTAATAGGTCCTGCACTATCAATCAATCGCCAACACCTGCCATATTGCCGCAATATTGGATCACTGTCCATGTTTTAGAATTCTTTCAATGGAATGTGTTCCAACGAACTAGTGGAATATGGCCTCTCGACGTAAATAACATCGGCACGCCTCTAAATTCTGCACCTTTACGGCAGAAGCACCAACATGCTTTCTATTATATTTTAGTTTTTCCATCAGACGGCAAGAATCTTAAATTCACCTTGGCCTTACATGACTATAATGATATGTAGAAAATTGAAATTACTGTAAAAGGGCATCTCGCTTCTTAAATTACCTAGTCTTTGTGTGTGAAAAATTTATCCACGAAACTACTTTGTGAATTATTGGTCTCCAGACTTGAAATTTTATATATAACGTATGTGAACATGTGCAACCCTGTCGATTAAGTTTTTCGTCGGTAATATAGCTGTTGTGTCAAAATTACAAAAAGAACTCTATTACGACCTTTTTCTAAGCATGCGCTATTTAAAAGATATAGGGTAGACAACGCTTAAACAACTTTATTGCGCTTTGGCTAACGGCCAATGCTCAATGCTCTGAGTTTTGGTTTCGATTTTCGCTGATGGCGGGCAAGTCATATTTTTCATTACTATTGAAATGAATACTGTCTATTAGATACAAGCTTATAATCGATAAAGTATTGGTTCTATAATAAATCCCAAAATATGTAATTATAAAATATAATATTCCGGCTTTATCGACCGAGCAACTCTGGACAGCTTGCTAGTATGCATACAGGCGTACAACCAATTTTCAGCAATGTAAGCGTAACAGAAATAACAAGTGCCCTAATCTAAATAAATAATAAATTTATAGAAAATGAAAAAAAATGACTTAATTTATACAAATTCTATATACAAAATCTAAATATTTGGCAACGATCGAAATCGTCGTACATGTCTTAAATAATATTTAGCTTATATATTATTCAGGTGAAACGAGAAACCACGATACATTAAATACTCAGCTCGGCGAGCCAAGTTACCATTTCTTGTTATATGTCAAACGTCGAAAAGCACCATTCCTTCAAACCGCGTGTCGATTAGTGGTAGTTGCCCTTTAGTTTAAAGTAGCCGCTTACTACAAATAAACTAACGGAGCTTGCCAAAGTTCTCGACTTTTTTGGCAATCATTTCATCAAGCAACTTCGGAAATCTTTGGAAACTATTTCTTGAATCAGACGAAAGTTGATTATGCAGAGACACACGTACATCTATAAAACTATCTCTCTCTCTCTCTCTCCCTATATATATATATATATATATATATATATATATATATATATATATATATATATATATATATGTCCTGTAAGCAAAACAAGACTTCAAAACAAGGTGTTGGTGGCAACAAAAAGTGTATTTCAATTTACGTTACATTACTTTCCATGTCCAGTTCGACAATTTCAAGTATATATATATATATATATATATATATATATATATATATATATATATGTATGTATCTAACTCTCTCTCTCTCTCTATATATATATATATATATATACAGTCACTGAGTAAAAAAGGTATAAATAGAAACGTGTAAATGTTTACACCACAAATATTACATTTAGTTTAACTATCTACAATTAGTGTTTTATTATTAATATTCCATACATAGATCTGAATGCGTATGTGTATCTGTGTGTCTGTCAGTTCGTTCGCTATGGTTCCCAAAAGAGTTTGTCCAATATTTTACAATCTCACACAAATGTTCCCTATTTGTCTGGGTGTGTCATTTGATAGTTATTTTTTATCCAAATGGCAATTATCGAAAATACATACTCGATAAAAAAATTATTAGGGATAGAACAGTACGATTTTGACCAAATTAACAACATTTACACAGTCTACCATCACCAGTGCATTTGAGAATTTTATTACCGCACACTCAAATGTGTCTGGCGTATAAAATTAACAGTAGGTTCCTTTAATATGAAGGAGCTCGTTCGAAATGATAGTGTGTGTTTAGAGCTCAATTGAAGCATAATACTTGCATTTAGCTATTTAAACTTTGATTCCAGACATCATATAAAGAAATAATTTGAGAAATGTAATATAGACTAAATCAGTACAATGACGAATGCGCATGTTCAAGTCGGTTCAATGCGATGCACCCCAAGTCGAAATAGCAACCAATCTTTTTATTATATATAGACGATTTCACCGACCTCGATGATACTAAAATATGTGAGTGTAAAACATTCGTTTACCTTTATTACACATCGGGCCACGTTGGCTCTCCCTGAGAGTGTTCTATATAAAAAACAGTATATTAGCCAAATACACGATTACTACAGAATGATATAAAATAAACAACAACTTTATAATTGTAACGTTTATATACAAATACATTAAGTTTTGATAAATCAACAAATGTAATGAATATCTCAGGTCATCTATACTATTAGTACAATTTTAAATGTTTATTTATGTATATATATATATATATATATATATATATATATATATATATATATATATATATATATATATATATCAATAAGAATTTCGAACGGATGGACGGAATTGTAGATATCTTTTTTTCCACTCTGAAAGGTGTGAGCCCCTAAATTGTCCTTATGTATGTATGGCTCGTAACGAACAAAGCCGTGCCACGCAAAAATCCTAAAATTAAAGTTTTTAGATCGTTTAGTTTTTGGTGAAAAAGTTACTTGCCATTGTCTACGGAATTTAACACTGTCTGTATACATATTTCTGCATGCCCTTAGGATATTTTTTTCAGTAATTTTGTTTTGTGAATATGGAAATTTCCGATTCTGCGAGTTTACAGGGAAAGCATTGATGGTAAAACAAGGTTGATGGTACTTCATGTTTAGTGTACTCGATTCTGTGTTTGAGTCGGCGATGTGTGTGACGACGCAGCGTAGTCGCTGGTTATACAATATAAACAGAAATCAATACTCCGTAATGAGTGAAACTTTCTTAATTCCACACCTATAAAGAGTGATCGTATCAAGTGTAACCAGCTACACTGTTGGTTATAAATAAAAGAAATAACCTTATTTCCTCTTCATTATACGACACGTATCTATGTACTATTTCTCATTTTTTTCTGTGCTTACCGATCAATAAATTCTCGGTTATATTGCTCTGTAAGTAAATATAATTATGTTTGTCAGAAAAAATACGAGTATAAAAAATGATGAATAAATCAAACCATGCTAAAAAATAAAAAAAAAACAACAAATGTAATTACTGCACGTATAGACGTGATTAATAACATTAAATCCGTAAGAGAAATAGTGCGGAAAAATAGGGCCAAAGCAAAGTTAAATAAAGGTGCGTTTGGATGTCAAGATAGTATACTTTCTTAATAGAATATGAATATAAGTTTTTGTAATCGTAAATAATTTATAAATTAATTTTATTTTTTTTTTATTTAATATACATTTCACCGTTACATTCATGCCGAAAATGAACCAAAGTATCTCTCTCTCTCTGTCTGTCTGTCTCTCTCTCTCTCTCTATATATATATATATATATATGTGTGTGTGTGTGTGTGTGTGTGTGTGTGTGTGTGTGTGTGGATACTAGCTGGACGCCCGGTGTTGCCCGGTCGCACAATCCGCTTTACCATGATATTTGAATTTATACAGATTGCGTATAAATTATTATAGAATTTATCATCCATTGAATATTATATACTACGAGAAATAATTTGCTCGGTGAATTATTCGTTAAAAAAAAAGTTCGTAATGAAAATGTCGTTCATCAAATTCCGTCTGCATTTCCTTACAATATGACGTCAGCTAATATGGTAAAAGCCCTGGAAAAATCACTTCCAATTAATAGTTAGTTTTAAAATAGTCAAATGAAGAAAAGATTTGCGTCGATTTTAAATCGTACACCTTTATAGTAAATAGAACTCATTAATAAGAAAATAAAATGAAAAAAAATAATTAGGTACATACGGGCTTGAACACAAAATCAGTCGATCTTTAGTCAAATGCTATACAACTGAGCTATGTATACAGAGTCCGATATTTCAGCTGTTTATGAGAGAAAATCATTTTCTTTTTCATTTTTTACTCCAAACATAGCAGAGTGCCACTTGGATGCACGGGGCTACTATTTATGGCATAATTGGCAGTGAGACTATGTATTTGAGAAGCAAGATGTCGGTTCCCATTACACTTGAACTTCTGCATGTCAGTACACTTCGGAAAACAGGAACTCGGAAGGGATTTCCAGAGTCTAACAGTTCTGGGGAAGAAACTATTAGAGTATAAGACCTTATTCAATCTAGGGATCTCTACTGAGTAGTGGTGACATTTTGCAGATTTTTGAGATTGTCAGGAGTATGTATGTCGAGGTGGTACAAAGACGTGTAGTTCATCAGTGGATACACAATTAAAATACTTGTAGATCAGGTAGAAGGATGCAACATTTCGTCGATAAGGACAGATGCTGGAGCTTGGATGACAGTTCAGGACCTATAATTTTGGCGACTCTCTTTTGAACCCTGTCCAGAAAGTGAGAGACCAGTAACACACGCATCAGCCCAAATATGAGAATAATACTCCACACATAGGCGGGTGGTGGCCTTATAGAGGTTCAGGATACTCTCAGACGTAAGTAACTTTTACGCACGATAGAGAGATTTCCCTTGTAAGCAACAGCATCGCAATGCTCTCGATGTACCTGTCCATACTCTTGTGCGTTGTGAACGATAAACCACGAAGTTTAAACGAAGTACTCACAGGTAATTTATATTTAGCCATAGCTGTTCGTGGTGTAGAAGGTTAGTTGTAATTGTTGAAGGGAACAACTTAGGCCTTGGCAGTATTAAATATGACCATCCATTTTTGTTCACATTCCACTAAAAATTGGAGGTGGTCTTCTAGTGTTTCTGCCATTGTCTTAGATATATGTTCATTGGTTGTCTCCTCCTGCCTGTTATACAGCGTGGTATCATCAGCAAATACACGTATCTCAGGCAAAACGCTGATATTTTATTATCTCCTTTTGCCTCTATAAGTAAGATATTATAAATGTGTGTTGGTATTTTGTAGCATATATCTTACTTTAAAATTTATTTTTCACAAAAAATATTTGTTTTAATGAAAAATACTTCTTTGTGTGTGTATATATATATACACACATATATGCGCATATTTATGTATAATTTTATATGCATATTTATGTATATATATATATTAAGTATTTATGTATGTGCATATATATATATATAAAGTATTTATGTATGTGCATATATATATATATATATATATATATATTAAGTACGGCATATTCACGTTGACACACTGGTTTCCGTCAGATCACCGAAAGTAAGCAACGTTGAGCCTGGCAAGTACCAGATGGGTTACCATTTGGGGATGCTAGGCACTCTATGTCTTTCCGATTATCTCGGCATTGTTTCCAGTCGTTCTGAACCTCCTGTTGCCACTGTTATTCAACAATGTCGAATTAGAAGAAGTGCGTTTGGTGATTGCGCAACTCTTGCAATGTAATGCGCAGGCACCTAAACCCTTGGTATCCATAGTCTTTCAACACGGAAAGCAGTCTTATTTTATACATTAACATATTATTTATGAGAGTGGAATTTGGAAGAGACCGTTCTACAAACAAAGATTAAGTCACTTTTGTCATAATCCTAAACGCTTTGCAATTATGAACAATATATAACACATAACAAACAAGTGTGTTTAATTGTGTAATGAAACCTCTTTTCCGATTAGAAGGCATAAAATGAATTATTTTTACAAAATAATCTGCATATTAATTTAAATATATGAAGACACTCGTATATTCCTAAGATATTATATAAAGAATTTCGTTAAAATAATGTTTATATTGAGAAATGTGTTACGTTGTTCAAAGACGTTCTTCATACTGCCCAAATAAACTTCAGGTAAGCAGTCGTCGATTTTTCTCTAAGAGACCAATCAGCTTCTATTCGACAAAAGAAAATAAATAGATTAACAAAACGGTTTATAGCAGAAAGCGTATTTATTTTGTCGTTTAACCTAACGAACAGATCTAACCGTTGTCAATTCAAGTATCAGATAGTACATTT
>NC_136493.1:121786022-121928522 GCF_053919585.1 Euprymna scolopes | reverse complement strand
TTACCCTATAATCAGTAACGCCTTTTAAATTCACAAAAATAATGACTAGGGTGTCATACGCTTGGAGAGAAATCAAAAATACAACTATCCAGATAAGTTGTTTATCCTTTGAGATATACGTATATAATTAGTTTTGGAAAAAAATTGTCAAGTATAGAACTGTCGATTAGTTGCATACAAAGAGATTTAGTTTACTGGTCCTGCTAAAGTCAACCGTTTAGATTTTATAATTTTACTAACATTTTGCCGGCTAAAAACAAATTAAAATGGGCTCAAATATATATATGCACATTATGTAGCCCGAGTTTTAGGAAGCATCCTGTAGATTATGTAGCCAAACATTCTGGGGACCCTGTATATATATATATATATATATATATATATATATATATATATATATATATATATATATATATATATATATGTGTGTGTGTGTGTGTGTGTGTGTGTGTGTTTATATATTTATTTTTTCATTTTTCTAATCATTTTGTTTAAGCCAGGCATGGGGCATCCTACCAGATGCCAAACATACACCTGCTATTTTAGACACTCCAACCGAGAGATCTTTTTAAGATTCTAACCGTCCCTTTAAGTGCAATTGTTTTAATCTCCTTTGCACTTAGTTTACCTGGTATATTTGTAAGATAGTTTGTAAAATTCTTTTTCGTAAGTCCGGTTGCTCCTATAATTACTGGAATGATAGAGATCTTCTTAAGGTTCCAGTTTCTTTTCATGTCATACATAAGACCCTGGTATTTGGTAATCTTTTCCCTCTCAGCTCTGTTTAACCCAGTATCATTCGGGACACTAACTTCCACCAAGGTTGCTTCCTTCTCCTTCCTGTCCCATATTACAATGTCGGGTTTTATTGCTCCGTTTTCTAGGTACGTGGCTGTAGGTATTGCATAGTCATAGTGGATGGTATATGACTTGTTTCCGACTGTTCTTTCGGGTATATGTTCCCATGACTTCTTGCTGCATTCGATATTTAACTTATTGCAGATCGTCCAGTGGAGATATTTGCATACTTCATTGTGTCGCATTGTATAGTAGCCGTCCCCTAGCAGAACCTTACAGCTAGAAATCAGGTGGCTCACACTCTCTACTTCTGTGTGGCAGAACCTGCATTTGTTGTCTTTGTTTAGACCACTCATCTTTTTAAACGCATTGGTCATCAAGCCTTGATCTTGGGCAGCTATTATAAACTTCTCCTGGTCATAGTGGAGCGACCCATCCTTTAGGCAGCTTATAGACCGTTCCTTATCAATATAGTCTTGGTTATATTCGCCCAGAAAATACCTGCCCCGTTGTTGGTTAGCCCATTCTTCAACTTTCTTGTCATGGAAAGCTTTAGTGTATTTCTGGCGAGTTTTTCTGGCTATTTCAGTCGCAGGTATCTTTTCTGTTTCTGTCTCACTTGTAAGACAGTCTTTCCCTAAATGTTTAGCCAGTTTTGTGATGGATGTTGTTCTACTGGCTCTTGATTCCTGATGTTGGTGTACCATCTTGAGAGTTGGGTTTTTAGAGCTCATCAGATATTGTCCGGTGCTCACAATAGTTGCACGATGTTGATGGTCAATCTCCGAGAGCCCCATACCTCCTTTCCATCTGGGCAGATACATTCTAGACAGACACTGGTTTCTGTATATTACTTTATACATTGTCAGCATTTTACGTGTCTTAGTGTCTAGTCTATTTATGTCTTTTTGTGGCCAGTCGACAATACCAAAACCGTATGTTACCACTGGCATGGTTAGTTAGTTAATGGCAGTTATTTTGATTCTGCCTGTGAGTTCTGTTTTGCATATCTTCTTGAATCGGCGTATGTACTCACTTCCAATTTTGTTTCTGATCCTGGCATGCTGGACGGTATCATTCTCTTCTATGCCAAGGTATTTGTATCCTTCCTGCCCTTCTAGGTCCTTGATGGTGGTATATTCATCAAGCTGTATATTTTCAGTTTCGATCTTCTTCCCAGATTTGATGGAGCACTTAGCGCATTTGTCCAGTCCAAATTTCATGCCAATATCTCTGGAGAAGTTATGTACGACTTGTAAGAGTTCATTTAAGTCGGCATCAGAACTGGCATACAGCTTGAGGTCATCCATGAAGAGCAGGTGGTTAATTCGTTTGTTTGGGTCTTGTCGGCGGTTCTGGCTTAGATTGTAAGCACATTTGTTTTTGTTTAAAAGTTTGCTTAACGGATCTATTGCCAAGCAGAAGAGTAAAGGGGATAAACTATCTCCTTGGAAGATTCCTCGCCTGATGTTTACGTCCGTGACCCTTATATTTCCTTTTGTGTGGCTTAATGTCATATTTGTTTGCCACATTTTCATTTGTGTAGCTATGGCCTGTTTGATTATTGGGTGTATCTTATATAGCTCTACACAGCGTAGAAGCCACGTGTGTGGTACACTGTCATAAGCCTTCTGATAATCAATCCAAACCATACTTAAATTTCGCTGTCTCTTCCTACAGTCTTCCAAGATAGTTTTATTTGTTAAGAGCCGGTCTTTGGTACCTAGACAGTCCCTCCTACAGCCTGCTTGTTCTTTTTCAAGATATGTGGCGCAGGAGAGGTGTTGGTATATACTGTCCGCAACAAGGCCAGTGAAGAGTTTGTAGGTGGTAGTGAGACAGCAAATGGGCCTGTATTTATTAGGGCGTTGCGTTTCTTTTGTCTTTGCTATGAGGGTTGTATCTCCTCTTAATAGCCATTCTATTGTGGTTTCTTCGCTCAATATTCTGTTGAAACATGTATGTATGTTTATCTATATGTGTTCATATATGCATATGTATGTTTATATATATATATGCATGTTAATATATATATATATATATAGCCATGTTTATATACGTGTATATTTTATATGTATGTTTTATATATATATATACGTTTATATATATGTATATTAATATATAGATATATATGTATGTTTACATATATATATGTATAAGTGCGTTGATATATATGTATGATAATGTATGCATGTATGTTCATATATAAATATGTATGTTTATATATATATATGTATGTTTATATATATAAATATGTCCATATATATATGTATTTTTTATATATGTATGTTAATATATACATATACGTTTATATATATGTTTATACATATATTCATGCTTATATATATGTTTATATATGTGTATATTTACATATATATATATATGTTTATATATATGTATGTTTATATATATGTATGCTTATATATATATGTGTGTTTTATCTATATATATATTTATATATATGTATGTTTATATATATGTATGTTTATATATGTATATGGTTATATTTATGTTTATTTATATATATAGGGCTATGTATATATGTGTGTGTGCCTGTATATATATATGTATATATATATATATGTTTATACATGTGTTTATATATAGATGTATGTTTATATATATGTATGTTTATATATCTGTGTATGTTCGTATATATGTACGTTTATATACACGTATGTATGTTGATATCTATTTATATTTATATATATATTTCTATATATGTATATTTATAGATATAGATGTACGTTCATATATATATATGTATGTTTATATATATATATATATATATATATATGTTTAAATATATATGATTGTATATGCATATATATTTATATACATGTATTTATATATATATATATGTTTTTATATATGTACGCATTATTTATACAATTATATATATATATATATATATATATATATATATGTTTTCCGTATTTTTAATAGCCTTCATCTTAATGTTTACACAAATATGACGAATGTAGAAACTATGCATACACACACATCGGTTTTATAGTTTAATGAGATTAATAGTAAGTAATGTTATTAAATAATTAATCAATTATTAACTGTTTATTTTGCAAATAAAATAAGCGATTAAATAACCTTTTTGGTAGTTGCTCACATTTTCATTAACAATTTATGTTTATTATTTGTGAATAAAAAGTAGGCTGTATATCAACGTAAGAACGAGAAAAACACTTACCTACACACGTATATTGATCATATCACTCGATGAATATTACAGATATTTTGATTTCAACCTCCGAGAAAACCTGGCTTCTTTTTGTATTCAATTCTTACAATCGTAGAGCGATGTTTGTCTGTTGTCATCTAACACTTATTTTTGATCATTTTTTAGTTTGATTTAGTGATGCAGTTGTTCATCCATGGTCTGAAACAACTATTATTAATAAAATCCCAAAATATCTAGTATAATGAAATTGAAATAAATTTTACAAAATCAAAACCACTATACTAATTGATTGTTTTCCTTTAATTTTCTTTAGAATACAATGTTTTTTCATGAAAAATTTTATATATGAAGGTATTTCTCTAAGAATCTTTTAAAAGTTTTATTCTAAAAGAAAGTTAAAGAAATTAGCAATTGCATCACAATTAGACATAATAATGTTAATGTGTCTAATTGGAGACTTTCACCCTTTTAAAGAGATAATGATTAACGTCTATAAATATTTGAACCAATTCAACGAATTAAAACGAATAATTATACTTTATTTTTCCGGAAAAAAAATTCACGTGCCATGTCATGCCCGTCAGGAATGTTAATAGTGTTTAAAATATATTGATCGATTTTGTAATTGTGTATAAATAATTGACTGAGCATTTGTTAGTTTTCTGTTGCTTTCGACGATACATAATGGTTGTGAGTAAAGTATAAAATAAGTTGCATGGTATAAAATTGTATTAAAATAAAATGTAATCTGTATCACGTAAATTTCCATGCGTCATCTTGCGACTATGCGCTAGTTTATAAGCCCTTCAACATCACAGCAATATATATATATATATATATATATATATATATATATATATATATATATACATATATATAAACTATAAGATGCAACTAGATAGGTCGTCGAACATCTGGAAATATGAAGCACCACCGCTATGATCAAATAGAAAAGTGACAGTGTTCTAGGACAAATACATACAGGCAGATACATACATAAAAAACAAGGTAATCCAGCCAGATATAGTAATATGGAACAGTTCTGGAAAGACTGCAATCATTATCCACGTCACAGTTCCAAACGTCTTTGGCCTTAATAGAGAAGAACGGGAAAGATAACAAAATATCAGAACCCAAAAGATTATCTAAAAACAACGTGGTCTCTGAAAGAAATAAGCATTATACCAGTTGTGACGAGAGCAACTGGCCTAATAAAAAAAAAAAACTTTAAAAATACTTAGAAGCAATCCCTGGAAAACCAAGCTTTAAGGAAATACAGATAGCAACCAAAAAGGGAACAGTGTCTATTCTTAAAAGAGACCTCGGATATAAATCTTAACTAATAGAATCAAGTGCTGGCCCCAGGAGGGAGCCCCTTGATCTCTTCAAACTAACAAAAGTAAAATAAAAGAGTAAGAACTGCATTTGGACACTTTTTATCATATCGTTCAAAGAAATCAAGTGAAGAAAGATATAAATACATGTTGTGTTGAATGCAATTTCCTATTGTAATATTCATTTGCTGATTTGACTTATCTTTTACAAATAACATTACTTAATAATTATGTTTCATTCTTTGTTATTTAATACACGTGGTTGGTCAGACTCTATGGAATAACCACTTTTGTTTTTACCCATGAGGTTAGAATCCTATTGTAGTTGTATTTGTTGTTGTTGAGCATAAGGCATGCCGATACTCGTGGCATTCTATAACATTTTGTTTATGAAAAATGTTAGAAAAAATATCCAATATTTACAACGTCCTTAAGCGAAAGTGTATCCATGGGATGGCCCAGTGGGATTGCCCTTCGGGCTAAGATCAATGTTTAGTATCTCTTCGGCAAATGCTGCAATCGAAGACCTATTTGGAGGCAACCCCACATATAAGACCATTGCTCTGTAGCAATCAGTTATTGGTCAATCTAGCGGAAACCCTTCATACTAATTGTCACTATCCAGTTCCCTTATTCCCCGGGGAGCTGTTCCCCATTTTCTCCAATCCCTCCATATTAAAAAAAACTGGCCTTGTGCCTAATGTGCTCAGTGGGGAAGCAAATGCATACATCCAGTTAAACATTCAGTCACTGTTTCCTGGTGTAGCTGTTTAAGCAATCTTGAGCCATATATATGTTATGAACGCCACAAGAAAGAGAAGCAGAATTTAAAAACGTTATCGGGTTCGTTGTTTAAGTTAGATGTGTTAGACTGTGATTGTTTATTTACTCGACAAATTATGGGCATCGTTGTAAATGGGCATTACGCACTGCTGGGTTATACTGAATGTGTTATTTTTTGTAGTTCTGAAATCATATATAAAAGTTTGAATTCCTTGCAAGTAACAAAGAATTGTTTATTGTCCGCTAACCGGCGTTGCCCCGTGAAAGCGCTCTGCCCTCGAAAAAATTAAAGTACGATTATTGTCGTTGTTGTTGCTGCCCAATCCTAAAAATTAAGCTTCTCGCGTTACGGACGGCTTTCGGAATAGACACCTCCTACGCTTGGTAAGAACGGCTATCTGAGTAGATACCCTAACCTTCCCATGTAATGAACTGTTGGAGGGAGAGAGAGGGAGATAGAGAGAGAGAGAGAGAGAGAGAGAGAGTGGGTGGTGCTGTAATATACATATTGACCCCCCCGCAGTAATAAAAAAGGAAAATAGCAGCGAGGGTAAAAGGCTAAAAAAAATTAGACGCTATAGGCAGAGGGGTGGTAAGATGTAAAGAAAACAGTAAAAAGCAGGGAAGCAGGTTGACTTGAACCTGTACAGCGAAGGAGGAGAAGAAGATGTTTAAAACGCCATCCTTTTAGCCACCGCGGCCATGGTGACATATATATATATATACTTGGTATACTTAAGCAGCATCTTTTCATTTAAGCAAATATTATTAAATGCAACGTAGACACTTTGCATTATCCTTTTTTATTTTTCGATTGTCCGTCTAATCTTTTTATATCAAAATAATATATATTAATAAAAGTTCCATTATTGTTGCTGTTAGGAGTGCTTTCGATTCGTCCACAAATCGTCTTCCAGTGTTGAAGTAAAATTGGGGAGGAGCGAAAATGAGAATTAAAAGTGAGAACTAAAATATACAGTAAACGGCGTTAGGTGATGATAATTTAAAATATATAGTCGATGACCAGTTGATTTAAAATATAGGTCGATTAAAAATTCGAGTATTAAAATAAGCTAGTTCGTGGGCACTGTTAACAAAGTCCGTTCACTACGACTTAATGAAAGGCATTTTAGAGCGTTACTGCTTTTACAGAATGCAATATCATCTATAGTGGTTCTAATATATGACGCTTCAAGAATTTTTAATTGCATGATATTCTTTTCATGTTGTATAATTTTTATGCTGTCAACGAGGACATTTTTAAGAGTGGAGGGGGGCAGTTATGTCTTTTGTCAAATGTGTATATATAGTACTAGTATTTTTAAGATGCATGGTTATTGGCCGGGACAATCTTGTTGTATTTTAATTTCTGAAACTGCCTGTCTGAAAAGTACAACTGTGTGTCTATTTCACAACTAAATATAACAAGCTAGATTTCAATCTGAATGTAAATAAGTTCTTGTTTAGCCGTCCTATTATATAGTCAACACCATCCAGGTTCCACTTTTACTGATAATAACGCTGGTGCCTCAGCGTCTCTCTAACATTAGCACATATCCTAAAGTGGCCTGCAGACGGTTAAAAATGATGCCCTTCCAGGAAGAATATTATAACTTTACTGTGAGAAAAGACATATACAATAGATATAAAAATTAGATTGCCATATAATAAAATATATATAAACCTAAAACTGTATTCTAAGAAAAAATCAATATATTAATGACAAAAATAATAGGTAAATGACGAATTTACTATAAAAACACAATTATTTTACTTTTAAATGATTTTAAACCTCAATTTATGATGGACCATTTTAAACCTTAACTTCATCAACCAATTTCTAATTATTGAACATATAAGCAGAACAGTCTTTATTTCTTACCAACTGCTCAGTTTTATTTACATATTTATAAAACTTATTGTTCACATTTTTTATATTTATTTACTGGATAATAGTATTATTAATATATTCTAGAATCTGACTTTTTCGCAAAATAATATACTTGTGTATATATACTGGCAGCATATTTCAGATCGTTTAAATTATTCATATTATGATCTTAGACTGCTCTGTTCGGTTCACAATTTTTGGGAAATTACTTGGCTGATCTTGCAAAAAATGTATGGGCCGTTTTGCAATAAGATTTGACAAATAAAACATTGTGTTATCCGTTCTAGTAAAGATAATAGGGGTTAATATGTGTTAGTCAGCATAAGACTACATTAGCTCAGGAAATTTTCTAGGAAACTACTGAGTCGATGCGGCTTAATTTGTCATATGCTCTATTAATGTACATCGAACTAAGGATAATAAGTTGTATACACAGGTAAATCTTAGATTTAATAAGAATTAATATGGATTAATCACCAGAAAACACTTATTACACTAGAATTTTCCCACAAAAGCAAACCTCCAAAGCATGTTTGCTCTTTTCTTTCAGAGATGTCTACGCTGGCTGGGGCACATTCGCATGCAGGATGGTAAAATCCCCAAAGATACTCTGTATAGCGAGCACTCAGCCGACGGCAGACACATTTGTAAAGCACTTCTCATATTTGTGTTAAATCCGGCAACATCAAGCCTGGTGACCTTGAATCCTCAGCTGCATACAGTGATTCCTAGAGGGCCAAAATCAAGAAGTATCTCCGGCGGCGCAAAGAGAAAAGAAATGGAGCATGGGGAAGGGATAAGAGGCGTGCGCAAGATATCAGCATCACCAGCAGAATATGCAGACCTGACAAGGGGTACCCCTGCGGGAAGTACAATGGGATCAGCCGCTCCCGGGTAGGTTTGTGGCGTAATAATAGCAATTCCTACCATATCCACACATCGTCTGTCGAGACGGAACGATGTAAACGACCCACTTAAGAATTAATATGCAACACAAAAACCCATTTACTCTATAAACATTTCAGAAATAACCAGGTGGATTTGGTTGAAATTCTTTATGAAGCTTTTTTGTAATTAGATGCAACAGCGTGAATTTATGGTGTTTGTCCGATGCACCAATTAGGATTAATAATTTACCTGTTCACAATTTTGCAATGTATACGATTTGAACATGTCTATATTCATTATTACTCTATAAAATCCGGATTATGATCATTAAATTTCATGAGGTATAAGGGTGTGAGCTGTTTTTTTTTCCTCCCTACCGAGCAAATTAGGCACAAGGCAGTTTTTTAATGTGGAATGATTGGATAAAAGAGGACTAGCTATCCGGGTTAGGGTTAAGGTAGAGAAACTGGATTGTGACAATTGGTATTAAGAGTTTCCCCTACATTGGCCAATAACTAATTGCTAAAAGAGCAATGGTCTTATATGCGGGGTTGCCCTCTCATATGATCTTCGATTGCAGCATCTGCCGGAATAGATACTACACTTTGATCTTGTTTAGCTGTTGTTGTTGTTGTTACTGCTCTTTCTGCTGCTGCGGCAGTTGTTGTTATTGTTGTTGCAGCTGCTGCTGCGGCTTCGGGTGCTGCACCTGCTGTAGTTTCTGTTGCTGCCGCTGCTGCTGTTGTCGTTGCGGCTGCGACTGTTGGTGTGTCCGGTGTTGCTGTTAAGCAGGTAGTAGGGTTGATGTGGAGGAAGATGTGTTCTTCCGTTTACGCCCCGCCACCGTACTCTAGTGATCCTTGGTCTCCTTGGGCTTTGCCATCTCGAGGGCTGCTGTGTGTGATTTCCTAGTTTCAGTGGTTGTTGCAAGCCCCGTTTCTGGAACTGTACTTACTTGTGGCATGGCTTAGCTTGGAAATGCTTTTTGGGGGCAGTTCTTTGACATATGACCTTGTTTCAGACAAAACCAGCGGGGAGGGCGTCGACCCTCGACCACCACCGTCATGTTTGTTTCCTTGAACGATATTGTTGACAGTATGCCTAGGAAGCCCTCTCTTTTCACCCGTATCACTTCTCTGTAGCTTCCCAGGTGGACATTGTTTTTGGAACGCGCTGGGTCAATTCGCTCCATCTCCCCCAAATTACTGAGGCAGGCTCCTAGCAGTTCTGTGTATAGGTCAGAAGAGCATTAAATATTTATACTCGGTTCTTACCTGCCCTGGTTATACCGGGAGTAGTTTGACTCCTACACATTAAAGTTCTGACCGGGAGAAATTTTCTGTATCATCGTTGTTGGGGAGCACTATGTCCCACATTGTGTAGCTCCTCTGGTGTATATACTTGGCGTGTATATTCAGTTTCTAGAGGAGACCTTCCATTTCCTCTTATTTCAACCCTTCACCCGTCTTTCCCGGATGTCCGAAGTGACGAAGGACAGGATCCTGTCTTCCATCGCCTCCCAGTCCCCACGTATTCGCATGAGGACGTTAACGTCAATATATTCCTTGCACTTGGTGAGATACAAGTCATTTTATTCCCGTGGGGAGAGTCTCTTGTCAGCGGTTTTACCCCATGCAGATCCCTCTGATATCTTGGGTGAGGGGCCTTTCTGAGGTTAGATGATTGTTCCCCTGTCTTGGCGATATTTTGTGAGACGGGCTTCTCTTTACGGGTTGGTTCTCCTCTGCTATCCTTGGGTGATTCCAGTACTGATCTCTTATCTGGGGAGCTTCACTGTGAAGAAGCATCCCTCTTCATCATGTCTCTTGGGGCGGTTACCTCCTTGCCAGCATTCATTTCTGGGCGTATGCTGTATTTGGGGGGGGGCTTCCCTCGTGGGGAGGTTCTACCCCGGTAATGCTTCTACTTTGATGTTTTCCGAGCGGTACGCCCCTTTGGTTTGGAGTGTTGCTTCCCCATTTATGGAGCCGTTTGGGGAAGTTATCATTTCCTTACTGAGGTTGTTTATTTTTCTCTCTTTCCGTATCTGTGCTTTCCATGGTCAGTCAAGTTTTATGGTAAAAATCCTAAAATCACGGTTTGATTGATGTAGAAATGACGTAGAAACGCCGTCAAAAGTAGTGAGCGAGAGATAGAAGTGATGCCAAATGCGGCAAGAGGGGAGATAGAACTGAGAGAGGGAGTAGAAAGTTACTGGAGGGGGAGAGAGAAAATGTTTCCGGTCCTTCCTCGCGGAAAGCTCGTAAATTATCAGCTCGAATCCCTCTGAGAAGGTGGAGAGCAGAGAAAGACAGACAACGTGGGGGGGGGGTTCAAACAGAACGCTACCTAACCAAAAAGCTCGTCATAGTGTTCTGTGAACAAGAATATGTCGCCAAAACAGCACTGTCTCGCGGGATATATGTAATAAGAATACATACTATACTTTGATCTAGGCCCAAGGGACAAATTCTCTAAAGAGAGGGGGTGGGCTGAACTTATTTGCTCCCCCACAGGAACAAATGTGGCGGGAGGGGAGAGAAAAAAGAATAGGGACCAGCTCCCGAGACGTGGGAATTTGGAGCCGGATAGTGTGAGTCTCTTGGTATATAGTATTGCCCCCACATGGATCAGAAACTCATTGCCACAACGGCAATGGTCTTTGCTTGCAGCATCTCCCGGAACAGATACTACATTTTATTCTTGGCCCGAATGCCATACCCTCTGAGAAGAGAGGGTCAGGCTGTGTTTATTTGCTTCCGCACGAGAGCAAAGTAGGCCTGAGGCCGTTTTTTTAATGTGGAGATAGGTGGGGAAGGGAAAAGGGGCAAGCTCCCGAGAGGTTAGAAATGGGAGCCAGATAGTGAGAGTCACTTTGTATATAGGGTTGCCCCTACATAGACGAAAAACTCATTGCCACAAGGGCAATGGTCTTTGCTTGCAGCATCTGTCGGAACCGATACTACACTTTGATTGTGGCCCGAAGGCTTATTTATTTGCTTCCCCACGAGAGAAAATTAGGAATGAGCCCGTTTTTTTAGCGTGGGGATGGGCGAGAGGTAAGGGAAATGGGGACCAGCTCCAGAGAGGTCGAAGTCGGGAGTAGGATAGTCAGAGACTTTTGGTATATAGGATTGCCCCTATTTGGGTCACAGACTCATTACCACAATGGTCTTTGCATGCAGCATCTCCAGGAACAGATACTATAATTTGATCTTGGCCCGAAGGCCCATATCTACGAAGAGGGGGCTGGGGTGTTTTTTTTTTTTTTTTACTTCCCCACGATAGAAAATTATGGATGAAGTCTTTTTTATAATGTGGAGAGGGGGGTTAAGGGAAAAGGGTACTAGCTGGATAGTTAGAGTCTCTTGGTATATAGGTTTGACCCCACATGGACCAGAAACATTATGATCTTGGCCCGAAGGCCAATCCCTCCGAAGAGGGGGTGGTCTGTGTTTATTTGCTTCCCCATGAAAGCAGATTAGGCCTGAGGACTTTTTTAATGTGGAGGGGAAGGGGAATGAAGAAGGGTACCAGCTTCTGAGAGGTGGGAAATGAGAGCTGGATACTGAGAGTCTTTTGGTATATAGGGTTGCCTCTACATAGACCATTTGATCTTGGCCCGACCCTGCTAGAAAACTACTTACACTTGAAAGTATCCTGTACATCTATAAGGCTACCATTCCCCCATTTATAGAGTACTTTTGTCACAGTTGAGGTGGTGCATCTGCTGCTTGTCTCAAGGTTCAAAAGAGAGTGGCCAATCTGATTAGTCCTGAACTGTAATCTAGGCTTCAGTCTCCACCCCATGGACGAAATGTTGCATCGCTCTGCCTGTTCTACAACTACTTTCATGGTGAATGCTCTGACGAACTACAATCACTTTGGCCCTTAGACATGAATATTCTCGACGATTCCGACAAGCACCTAAATCCCACCCCTTTACAGTAGAGATCTCTAGGTATAAGAAAGCCTTCTACTCCAATAGTTTCTTTCTCAGAAGTGCTATACTTTGGATCTTTCTCCCGGGATTCTGCTTTCCCAACTGTACTGACATGTAGAAGTTCAAGTTTAATGTGACATCTTGCTACTCATCTACCTTCATAATACTCCTGAAACTTACCTCACAGATAGTAGGCTCTTCATTAAAATTGGCACTGTGCCTTGTTTGGGGTGAAAATTGAATTTTTATTTATATATATATATATATATATATATATATATATATATTACCTATTTGTATTAGTAATATAAACGTGCGTACAGTCTATGCGATCATATGTTTGTATTTTATTAGGGTAACTGTCTTCTTATCTATATATTCAGAGGTATCAATTCGTTATAAATTACACACTATTAACAGTTGGATTATGTATGAAAAAATGTTTAAAAAGAACGGACAAACCTTGATTATTTTTAGGTCACTATAAAGAATGGTATTAATTCACATACGAATTGATAATAGCGATGTTGAATCAGCTAGGAATATGTGCCGCGCTACCCTTTTCTCATAGATGTGACGTTCCTAAGAAAAATATATAACCTGCTTTCTAGATATTACTACGAACATGCAGAACTCCGGGGCATTTTAATTAACATAATGTTTTTTTTTCAGTAGAAGCTGGTGTATCTTAAAATATGCTGTATTTCACTTCGATGGTGTCATGCTTTCAACGCTTTCGTAAAATGGCTTATAAGTTCGAAAAGTTTTAAGAAACACTGTGTAACGTATTACGTTAACTAAAACTATAAAAAACAAAGTAAATGGTTTTATTTGACAACCCCACCCCCCTAAATTTTGATTAGAATTGAAAGCCCCCCAAAATAGCCGATGAATTTTACTTCTTGATTTCACAACATAATATTATATTTACACGTGAATGAAGATATAATTAAAATGCTGAAGAATAGGGGGGAAAAGAACGCATTGTGTCCTTGATTTTTGTGTCCGATAAATACAGCCCAGCATTTAATTAAAATCCAAACTATTAACGAGAGCCTCGCTTTTGAATTATGAACAATAACAATTAATAATATTTTCCCTTCGGGGACTTAAGGAGTTCGATAAAAATGTATAATAAAGGAAGAAACAAGAAATTATTATTATTAAACAAAGCCATTAGAAATATTGTAATGACATACGAAACCCATTTTTATTTAAGACCGTTTGTATATATTTACCGTGCATAAATACTGTTTATTGAAATACTTTAATGTGATCTATTCAATAATAAGTAATTATGCATGAAATAATATAAGCAATCGGAATAGTTTTTTCTTTGTAACAACGCCGTTTATTTTCTTATTATTACGGCGTTGGTGTGTCACGCGGGATCGTCTTTTCCAGTGTAATTCACACCTATTCCGCAATCCGGCACTTATTCACGCCTCTAACGTAGTTTTTATTACTCCCAACTGGTGACGTGATTTCGCATGCATTTGTATACGCGCGACACGCTATATTACCCAATACTGCCTTTTCTACATACGATAGAGTCCAGGTCCTGGAACATATTAAAAACATTGACCTGTCGTGACTGTTTTATTATGCGCTAATATTAATGCCATTTTTATTTCGTTTTCTCTTTTAAAATCAGCTCCTTACTGTTTTAATGTTTTCGAAGTTTACATTGCATATTACTTGACCCATTCCTTCAATGATGATACTTTTCTGAGTCAATGCTTTATATTTTAAAAAGATATCTTACCTATTGCGTACTAATTGAATCCAATTAGTACAGTTCCGGTTAGGTATAGCTTAGCAACTGTGTAATTCCTTATAATAAAGGTGAAATACCTATACACTCATAACTTATGAACATAAAAACAGGTAAAAAAAACATTCACTAAATCAGAATGACTAATACAATGGGGTCTTAATAACGCGCTCTTCTCTCCTTATCTCAATTATTTCCAAGAGAAGAGTAAAACAATGATAACCAAATATTGGCTGATTGATCTGAAATTTTCACATAAAAATTTGAAATTGAGACCTTATCCGTATGGGAATTAACTTCGTTCACATGAGTACTGTTTTACTGTGTCTGTCAACTATCACCAGCTTCCTATTTTCCACCTTAAAAAAAAACGTCGCTTGATGATGTAATTTCATCCGCTGTTATACAACACGGTCATTTTCCTCTGGCCACAAGAATCATGGGTATATTTGGGGGGTTGTGTCTGCGCCCCCAAACCACGGAAATATACCGTGTTTGACATATACCGACAAAGTCTATTTATTCTCTTTCTCTATAGATAATCTAGCTATTTTTCTGTCAAAGTCTACTAATTTCAGACTGTAGTATCATCTTTTAGTAGACAACACGTTTAGATCCAATATGCAATGCATTATTTTACCGCTTCAATGGTTTATTTATGTGTTGGAGAATGTCTTAAATACCAATAATATTTTGTTATATAAATAACGAGAAAAGAAAGGAATATACGCAGAAGAAAATAATAGATGAAATATTTGAAAACTTTAACAACTGGGACCACATACTCTATTTTAAAAATAGTTGCAACGATATCAGCTATTAAAATTGGTATCATGTAGAATTTTTTTATATTTCTTTAATAAAATAGTAACTAAACATATACCCCCGCTATAATGACCATAGATAAAATAAAGGAAAAAATTCGAAAGAGGTTAGTTTTATGAGACATACACTATAAGAAAACATATCGTAGTGTTAAAGCAATACAATATAATTATAGCTAAAGACTATAAAACACTATATGTGATAATGCAGTCAGTATGTTTAGGACAAAGAGAATTATGTCTCAATGTGTTCATTAGCGGCTTATTTGCATTTTTTAAAAATAAAATCAAATATATAAAAATGGAAACATTAGATATAAATTACGCCTGTATCTGTATAGTTAAATACAGTTGACTTTCGATTCCAAATTCAACACCACAACACTAGAAATAACAATGCTATCTATAAGGGTTATGTGATAATAATTGATGCGTGTTTCCATACAATACAGTAAATTCATTCGAATATATATATATATATATATACATATATATATATAACACTTTTTAATGGTACAAACATTATATAGCGCTTTAAAAATAATATAGGGGAAAAAATTAGGGGCCCCTTTCAACAGCAAATGCACCGAAAGTTAAGCGGGGCTTTTTATGCAAAAACAAATAAATAAATAAATAACAAAAATTAAATTGCCACAAAAGAGAAAATACTCAGGGACAAATGTAATAGGTATTCGTGTAAAAAATTATATATATATATATATATATATATATATATATATATATATATATATATATATGTGTGTGTGTGTATATATATATATATATATATATATATATATATATATATATATATATATATAAATATATATATATATATTAAATGTATGAACAAGAATGTCGAGGGTGTATGCGAACGATAAAACACATCCTCGAGCTAGTCCAATGGTTTTATAAATCTCATCTGCCGACAGAGAATGGACCAGCATAAAATAATCGAAACTAACTCCAAAATCTTTAAATGATTTTGGAGAATAAGCCCTGGATTTAATTTAAAAACAGTCAATTGTACATGTATGAGCACAAACTTGATTTTCGATTAGGTGTAAGCCAATGTCAGATACAAACAGGAGCGGCGAAAAGGACGTGGCTAACCCAGTTTAGTTTCCGCTGCGATATGTTGGTTAACGCGCATCTGTAAAATTAAAGACTTTCGCTTTTTCAAGAATCTTACATCGGGTTGACTCTAAGAATTATTTACTAATTTTCGACTAAGTTGCGATGTTTTTCACACAGCTAGTATCTTTGTCGACAGAAGGAATTTATTAAATCATAAGACTTCCTAGGAAATATACTGTAATTGTTTCAGTATCCTCTCCGTCTTATTTGATATAGTTGGATATATTATCTTAAATGAATTCCTTTATTTTTAACTCGTATATACCCAAGCGCTTGGTGTTTCGAAACAGGATAATTCGTTTTTCGCATTTGTGTGTAACCAAACTATTTACTCTTGATGAGTTTGCGATTGCAAAGTGTCCACACGTTTTTATATATTATTGTAAAGCATGTATATATATATATATATATATATATATATATATATATATATATATTTATATATATATATATATAAATAAAAAAAAATACTTGATTCCTCCGGCCTTGACAGACGTGTTTTAAATATTCTCTCCAGTGCTTTTTCTGTGCACATTTGGACTTTTCTTTTAATGATTAGGAACTCATTCCATTTGTGATTTTTTCCCAAGGAATTCTACCTTTTGGATCATTTTGGACCATTTGGAACTCACCTGTTGGATTGGAAAGTTTTAATTAGACCGTGTTTGTATTTTACCATTCTTGGATATTTTAACCCTTCACCGGACTATCCATTCATGTGAAATCTTTTTATCATTTTTCTTTTACCTCCTACTCCCCTTACCTCACCCTTTTTTTAACCAAGTAAGATCTGTGACTTACTTGTAGTTTCATTAAATACTTTTTACATAGAAAATCCGATCCCGCACTTTGCTAATTCCTGCCCTCTGATGAGAAGGGGAGTATTTCTTCGAAACACCGCGGATTAAGGTCTATCCACTTATCTTGTGCTTCCTTTTTAAAATTAAATATGGTTTTAACTCTTTCTCAAGGTGTCTTTTAACATGTTTTATAATCATTTGTTCATATATATATATATATATATTAAATATAACGAAGGTAGATATAATTTTATTTATTTATTTCGTTCCTGATGACCCCCTCTTAAGACGTAATCGCCTCCTTATTTTACATAGCACCTTCTTTACTCTTCTAATGGGAAGCATTAGGCTTCGAAATACTACGGTATAAAGAGTCCTCTTTATCCCCAATATAATTATATATATATATATATATATATATATATATATATATATATATATATATATATATATATATATATATATATATATATATATACCCTCATTAAATAAATGACTCGTCGTATATTTTTCAATATGTAGTTTTTGTGAAATAATTTTCAACTATTGTCTCATATATATATAAAAACATATATATATATATATATATATATATATATATATATATATATATAAAGCTGAACGTCTGTGTGTGTCTGGTCACGAAAATAGGCTCCTACATGGTTGATTATTATAGACAACTGATCACATGAAATGATAGAAGATGTATCGTGACACAGGAATGGGTATGTTTGATCTGGACTTATGATGATTTATTAAAATCGGAGGATCAACGTATGCGCCTGGTCCACAAAGTATGTAAATTAAAAAATTAAAAATTAACAAAAAAATGTTTACAAGTTTTTTTGATAGGCATGTTTTAACTTAAATATGGATGGTATAATACAATCATGGGGTCTGCGTTCGCGCCTGGCCTCGACGGAATGGGATTAGGCACACACTTTAATAAAGACTTTTCATATCTATCTGTATGTATACTTTTATAATAATGTTTCAATTTGAAGAAATATGTTATAATAAAATTATGGGGTGTTCGTTCGCACCTCTATATAATGGAAATATGTCACAAATTATAACAAGTTTTTTTTTTAATATAGATCCACAGAATATTGTGATTAGAGTTTCAGTGTGAAAATGTATGGTATGATACATTATGGGTTTCATCTATTTTATTTTTACTTTCATCATATTATGTTTTGAATTTGATACCCCTATATTCGAAAGTATCTCTTTACAACCCTTCCTTTTCATAACTCATCATACTTTCATAAATCAGAGTCCATTTTCTGTAGGCCATTTTTGAACCCAGTCCACGACGGGTAGTTTTGATAGTATATATATATATATATATATATATATATATATATATATATATATATATATATATATATATATTACAAGGTGATCACCACTTATCAAGGCACGGAAGCCACTCAAGGATAAGTGTTATTGTGATCACAGTACGTTAGTGTGGAAATTTAGTAAAGTGTCTACTTAAAGAGGCGATTCATCCGGACTTGAAGACATTCAGGTTGTAGTCAGATGGGAAGCAGGCAGACGAAACAGAGTTCCACAGACATTCAGTTCTAAGAAAACAGCTTTGTTCATGGAATCTACGTTTTGATATAGGAATAGATAAAAAAGTGGGGAACGTTTTAGCCAGTGGATTCAGCTAAACGTGTGTTTTTGGTAAAAGATTTGCAAGGGGCTCCAGAGATTCAAGTTCAGACAAATACCTGCCATGAAAATAACGATAAAACAAATATAGTCTTGCAACGTCTCTTCTGTGGGAGAGAGGTTGCAGGGAAGAGAACAGCACATCCCCCACTAAGCCAGGATAGGCTGTTTTTAGCCGTTCCTGCGCAGATATGGCAGCAGTATTCAATCCTTGGACGTACTTGGCTTTTATATAGATAGAGAATTGCTTCAGTAGTGAGATATCTTCTGGAGCGGTGGAAGAATCCCGCCATCTTTCCAGCGACCTTGGCAACATACTTGATGTACGTGTTCCATTTCAGATTAGGAGTCAAGGTCACGCCCAGAAGCTTGTCAACATATGGTGCTTCTCCTAGACGAGAGCCATCCATTTCAATTGATGCCAGATGGGGATCAGAGCGTTGATGATGTAAAAATAGGAGTTTGGTTTGGTTTTAGATGCATTGAAAGTAACCAGCCACGTTTTCCCCCACTGAACCACGCGCTGGAATTCAGAGGATAGAGAATCAGAGAGAGTTTTGTCATTTACATCCTTTGATGTTTTACCGGAGATGGTCGTATCTTCACCAGAGATGTCAACGTATGATTTAAATATGTGTTTTGGGAGATCATTGATGTAGATGAGGAAGAGAGTTGGGCCCAGGAATGACCCTTGAGGGACTCCAGCGTTAATACTGCAGGCCTTTGATTTATATATATATATATATATATATATATATATATATATATATATATATATATGCCCTCTCACAAATATTATACACTTAGAGGTTTGCGTAAATAAACACACTCAAAAATATCTACTCCCACTTTTCCATCAATCCCGGACAAACTCATCATTGTTTAAAAACGAGGTCAACAGTCCACAACAAAGAAACCTCGTTTTCCTTGCCGTTCTTTATCGCTAGGCGACAATTCTGGATGTCAGTAATTGCTAAGAAGTTAGGAGATTCGGAGTTCCTATCTTTTCGCGGTTACCACCTGACGAAGGTCAGAGGAATAGTTGGCTAAAACGTTGTGAAACAACAACTAAGAAAGATGAGGATAATGGTCCGCAGGAAGTAAATCGCTGAGTCATATTCATCTCAATAATGAATTCCAAATAAATAACATAACATTCGTAGAGATTATGAGATTAAGAAAATTCCACGTATAGCCATTTACGGGCAACGCCGAGTAGGGAGAGCTAGTATAAAAATTGAAACCTTGCAGTTAACCTTTTAATAAATATCTGCATGTTCAGATTCATGATGTCTATACACGCACCATTTATTAGGCACTATAAAATCACAATTCAAACTACGTTAGAAAAGTAAACAGAACAATATTTTATAAAATAGAATAGTCAGTAGGTTATTTTACTTTTTTATCACATTAGTGTCAAACATTTTAAAATTTGTTAAAAAAATAGGGCAAAATCTATTGAGAGGAAAAAACAGAAAACTAAGCGTGCAACTTCAAAACACGCACGAATAAACCATGTAAAAAGCAGCGTGAATTTTATGTGATTGCGAAATACCAAAAAAGTCTTCCCAGCATGATACCCGGAAAAGTTTGCAAGAACTCACTTAAGTATACGATTCTTGTATGTTTCTTTACGTTAACTTTAACGATGGCGTCTGTTATCACAAGTTGATGCTTTGTCTGATAAGCGATTAGTACGTCGTTGCTTCAGTCACCCACATATTTACATTCTTAAACTCAAAGATTTAACAGAGTGTTTCATTTCATGTGAGCTTATGTACACCCACATGTTTCTAGTCAGAGTTCTGTCTAATCGTTCAATAACGTCACGGTTGAATAAGTTCGTCAAACTTTGGTTTCAATCGCAATTTTCTTGAGTCACTAAACTCTGCGAGTTGAAATGACTGAATAAGTTCGTCTTACCGTTGATTCATCTAATAATCTCTATAAAATAATTTTATGAGAATCGACCCGGACAACGCATTGGGCCACCTAATGTAAGTAGTTAAAAAGTGGCATTTCAAGTTAAAAAGTTTCAGTCCTACATACATACCGATATATATATATATATATATATATATATATATATATATATGGGTGTATGTGTGTGTGTATGTGTGTGTGTGGTTACTTTATTTAATCATATACATTATTATACGAAGATATAATTTATGCGTAAATTTACAGTATTTACTTCCAGAGTGCTTAATACATAGATAAAGCTAGACATAAGCCTGACTATTTCTCACGAGAATGAAACGCGGCATATTCTGTGTAGCTTGATTGCCATATGTATTTTTATAACTTTATATATATATATATATGCATATATATATGCGTGTGTGTGTGAGTGTATAACCATATACGGTTATAAAGACATATACACATTTAATGTATTTGTTAAATATTTCTCTTTATTGCATCAAGATATCAAGCACAATAAAAATTAATGTACACTTTCAGAATATATATATATATATATATGTATGTATATATATATATATATGTATATATATTTATATATATATATATATACATATATACAAATATATATATCTGGGTTAAACATTTCAAGCCCAATATGTATTCGTATCACACTTATCTCAGCTTCTTTTTACTATGGTGTGCCTTACTCTTGTTTTGTAGAATGATTTGAATTATCCAAACAGCATATCAGAAACAGATTCATGCCCCTTGGAAAAAGGAGTTAGTTGTAGATTTTTACCCCATTTGATGAAACAAGAATAAAAACTAGTGAAGTGGAAATAGATGTATTTATTTTACACCACGTATTGACAAACTCAGTTTCTGGTTTTTGTCAAGTAACTTATCACGACGGGATAGAAATAATAAACTGGGGAAGTTATCCCGAGTAATTACTGAATTC
Organism: Euprymna scolopes; assembly: GCF_053919585.1. Lineage (NCBI taxonomy): Eukaryota > Metazoa > Mollusca > Cephalopoda > Sepiida > Sepiolidae > Euprymna > Euprymna scolopes. Next base: position 121,906,587 of record NC_136493.1, on the reverse strand, counting down.
CATAGGTTTGTCTCGCTATGTTTTGATCAATTAATCCTCTAGTCTGTTGGCGTAGGATTGAATTGGGTATCTTCAGACAATGCTCACATGGAACCGTAGAAAAGAAACAAAACCTCTCTCCATTGCACCACCACTGAACAGAGTCTAAAGTTTAAAATGTTTAGACTAAATATTAGCGGAGGAGTTTGGTAGAGTCTGCAAATGAAAATCTTTTAACTTTGAGCTCTTGACAGCTAAATTGTCGCCCAAAAACTGAGGAAAATGGTTGATGCATGTCTGAATACCCTGCATGTAAATGTTCAAATGTTTTACCCAAAATTGCCTAAATAGTTTTCTAAAGGCTGCAAAGGTAAGATCTCCTGAACTTTTATACCTTAGCAGCCAAAGGTTAGGCCAAAATATGATTAAAAGCTTGTCATATGTCTGAATGCCCTTTAGGTAAAATTAAAAATGTTTAGAACAAAAACTTTCTGGGTAGTTTTGTAGAGGCCGCTGAGGTCAAACTTTTCTTTACTTTGACCCCAATTTTGACCCTTAATTCCGCCCCCTGTACAAAACATAAAAGGTTTGATTCATGTACCAGTAAACTACATCTAAAATACTAAGAGTTTTGCCCCGAAATAAGCGAAGGAGTTTTGTAGACTTGTTAAACGTCAAATCGTTGAACTTGACAGCAACATTTCTGGCCTACCATCGATTAAAGTGATGTTGCCAAATCTCAATACCCTTTTTTGTGAAATCCATAGCCTGTAGACTGAAAATGAACAGAGTAGTTTGGTAACGAAATGTAAACACACAGGCACACGTGCACACAGTCAATTACACTTATATATATATATATATATATATATATATATATATATATATATATATATATATATATATATATAATAGGAGTTCAGCCCGGCTGTTCATAAATTGTTCTATGTGTAAATACACTTTATTTAACATTTCAAATGTTTAGACCAAAATTTATAAAGGTAATTTTGTAAAGACCGCAGAGATCATTTTTTTAAACTTTGACCTCAATTTTGATACCTTAACATATATCATTTACCTCTCAAATCAAAATGCAAAGTTTTACCCATGACCAAGTTACCTGATCTAAAATTTCAAGTATTTAGACCCAAAATGAGCGGAGAAATTTGGTAGAACCTTCTAAGGTCAACCATTTAAACCCTGACCTTTTGGCAGGCTATTTGTCGCCCCTGAATTGATTAAAATGCGGTGTGTAAAAATGTTTAATATTTAGACCCAAAATTGACTGAGTAGTTTGCTAGATCCCGCAAAGGTCAAATCTTTGAAGTTTCACCCCTTGGAAGCTAATATTTTTTACCCAAACCGATTAATAAGCTTGCTATTTCTCTAACTACCCTTTATATAAAATGTCAAATGTTTAGACAAGAGTCATTTCGCAGAGGACGCAGAGGTCAGTTTTTCAAAATATTACCCCAATTATGACCCTTAACATTTATTCCTGGGAGCTCAATTGAAATTAAAAAGTTTAATCCATGTCAAGGTAGCCTACATTTAAAGTTTCAAATATTTAGAACTGAAATTGGTGGATAAGTTTGTCAGAGATTTAAAAGTTCGAATCGTTGATATTTCTGGTGGAAAACTGATTAAAAATGGTTCGCAAATGTCAATAATCTATATGCACGATCTCGGGTCTTTAGACTGAAAATTGACGGAGTATTTCGTAGAAAAATGTGCACACACATTCACATAATCAGATACATACATTTTTACTTTAAATATATATATATATATATTATATATTTATATATATATATATCTATTATATATATATTATATATATATATATATATATATATATATATATATATATATATATATATATATATATATAAATATACTAGCATTTCAGCCCGCGTTGCCCGGATGTTTGGAGGTCTATGTTAAGCAAAAAAAAAAAAAGGCGGTAGTAGGAAGGTAGGCTCGACCCCGTACTGCGAAGAACGGGGAAGAAACCTGACGTCTCTGCGGTTACGACCACCGCCAAACCGGAAGTGACGTAGGTTTAAATTAAGGCTAGACAATCGAAAGGAGTGAATTACTTTCTAAAATATCGGCGAACAAAGCGATGACCCCTGTAGAAAAGAGCCCAGTTGAAGGTGATGATATTAATGTTTTCAGCCAATATTTCGATATCTGTCGTCTGGAAAGTCGTAAATCAAAACAATATTGATCTTGTAAAAATCCGTTGCCTCTGTAGATAGATTTAGGCAGACATGCAATCATACATACACACATACCTTTATATATTGGTAACTAAAAAAAGGTTCGACCCAAACCGATTCAAAAGCTTGCCCTATCTCTGAATACCCTTTATGTAAAATTCAAATGTTTAGACCAGAAATTGTCTTATTGTTTTTATATATATAGAAAAGTAAACGTGTCTGGGTTAGGGTTTCTGATATAACGACACCATAACCTGCAATACATGTAATGATGTATGCTTACTTTTTTTTACTTTGCAAATTCAAAAACAAACACGACAAATGCCCATAATAATTCAAAAACAAACACGACAAATACCCATAATAATTCAAAAACAACCACGACAAATTCCCCATAATAATTAAAAAACAAACATGACAAATATCCCATAATAATTCAAAAACAAACACGACAAATTCCCCATAATAATTCAAAAACAAACATGACAAATTCCCCATAATAAATTAAAAAAAACAAACACGACAAATTCCCCATAATAAAATTCCAAAACAAACACGACATATTCCCCATAATAAATCAACAAACACCGTGATTATAAATTTGACACTTTAGGAAATTTAAATAATGAAAGTTATTAATTAAATTACTGGTATCAGTATTAATAAACACCCAAACAGCTTGGCATGGCTTAATATAAGACACCTAAATTCAGTAAATACCTATTTTAAGTGATGCAACCTAAAACTTGATACTTTTAAGATACTGAAATTATCATTAAATAATGATGTAAGTGCTAGCATTCCGTCAAAGCAAACACACTTATTTAATTAACGCGTCATTGTATACTGTATATTAATACTTATAACGAAAGTTTTTCCTTGTTTATCTGTCTGGGATAAAATAATTAAACATATTCGTCAACTCGAATATATTTTAATTCAAGCACCTTTAAAATTCATTACTAACAAAGCGTATTGATAAGATATGTTTTGCTTATTAAAAAGGAATGTTGATAATAAAATGAGTTCATTTGTTTGAAAACTTCGTGTAATCAGAATAAGAGGATTGTAAGTTGTCTATATAAACACATTGATGCGACAGGAGTATATGTTAAGATATTTGGAAGCAAATATAACACCCGTAATTAAGATATTTTTTTAATTTAAGAAAACTGCTTGAAGCAACTGGATTTTGCTGTATTATGAAGATGCTCATTTAATTGACACTGGAAAGAGCTTAGTGTTGCACAGACGTTTCGTCTGACATTTACTTTTACAATGAAACACACCACGAAGATTTTAGTTTTTAGGAGGGCAAAAATTTAAGAGGAGGGAGGATTTATGTAAGACTACGAAGTTTAGAAATATAGGCAAAGAGGGCAGATTATAATATTTTTATAAGAGTGACGAAATGGGCGTAAACTTGCGCGAATACACGTTGCAGAATTAGCGTGAGAAACATTAGTATAAGAATTACGTCTTTGTTTTCCTATAGTGTTGATAATTAAGGTGAGAAAACAATATCATTTTTTAATAAATGTATGTATGTATGTATATATATATATATATATATATATATATATATATATATATATATATGAGCTAACAGTTAATAAAATATGTTAAATAACACTTTGAAATGAGTTAAACACATATTTTATCTTAAAAGGAAACGCTAGATAAATGGATAGTGCTTAATCCGCGGAGTTTCGAAGAAATACTTTCCTTCTCATCAGAGGGTCGGAATTAGGAAAATGCGGGATCGGATTTTGCATGCAAAAGTATTTGATGAAACAACAAGTAAGTTAAAGATCTAACTTGATAACAAAAAAGTGAAACAGAGGGAATATGGTGAAGAAAAAGGTGATTACACGTGAATGGATAGTCTGGTGGAAGATAAATAATACAGTGACGGTAAAATCCACATATATAACTTCAAGAAAGTTAGTTGAATTTCCATTTGCACAAGTCACTTAATAAATTATATATATATATATATATATATATATATATATATATGTGTGTGTGTGTGTGTGTGTGTGTGTGTGTTTTGTCACCGAGAAGTAAGAGAACGGGTGCTATTTTATACAACACTCGAGAATTCCACACACAATTGAATTTTCTAACACTTCATTTTCTCAGCTTGACAGAGAAATATTCATTCTTTGTTTTCTCTTAGACATTAATATTATATGAGCAAAAACCGCGTAACATTGGCACTGTCTAGAATCTCTCTAAATACAATTTTAAAAGGTATTTTACGTCTAGCTACAACGATAAGCGAAAGTTCTCTTCACTCCCGATCTGTGCCTAAATCTATATAAAATATCCATAAACAAATCATTTTTCCTAGTTCTGATCCCTGTGCAACCCTGTTCCACCTGTTTGCTTTCCAGCTAACTACCATCTGTTTTTTTTTATTTCTTCAGGGCCAATGTAAACAAGTGTTAGATAATCCATTTCAATCCCATTTTTACTATTAATTGTTAATAGGATGCTGTCTCAATGAATACAGGGAATTCGTTAGGTCTTATCGTTGAGTTACTTTCGTGCTTTGATAAATATTTGCTAGCTTTTTTAGAAAACGACATAGAACCTCTATCAATACCAGAATTTCAAGTTATTACACATATTATTAAACAGCAAAATTCTAGAGTTAAAAGTGCTTTCATAGACTCGAACACTTTTTAATCGAAAAATACAGATGTTTGGCTCGATCGGCAACATCGTCACACAGGAACTGATAAAAAATACGGATTACCGTAATTGACATAACATAACTACAGGCATACCAAATAGATCACACATATAAACAAAAACACGCTATTACAGAGTAATACACAACCTAAATTTCGAAATAAGATTAGTAAACAAAGCGAGAGTGACAAAAACATCGGTCTCAAATTTAAAAGTGTGAAATAGTGGCATTAATTTTAAAAGACACGGCGATAACAGTACAGTGAAATACGGGAATTAGATAAGCAACCAATAAACAAAAGATACTCAACTGCATCGATGTCTTAAACACAACGATGTTTGAATCCTTTTCACTTCCGATTGTGTTGTATTGAGATAATACACCCCGAACAATGTGGTAGTACTAATAGATGAGATCTGTTTCTGTTCACTAATTACGAACTCAGGTTCAAGTTCAATTATCTATCCATTACTGCCTTTTGCTCCGTCTTTCCATTCTCATGTTTCTCTCCCTCCTTACTCTCTCTCTTTCTATATATATATATATATATATATATATATATATATATATATATATATATATATATATATATATGTATGCGCGGGGTATAACTTGGGCCATTTCTAACGGAAAATACACACACATGTATATATATATATATATATATATATATATATATATATATATATATATATAAGCGTTTATAAGGATGGTTGTAAAGTTTATAGTGATGGTTGAATATAGTTCAACCTATACTTAGTTCTGCATGAAATTGAATCCCTATAAATCCCTTAGTTCTTCAAGTAGATAGTATAACACCTAGGTTTGTGACACTCTATTAGAACAGTTCATTAAAGTTTGAAATACATCAATGAAGTTTGATTCCCGGAAATAACAAATACGACGGACACTGAAAGCAGAAGACTAAGACAAATAGTATTACTAGAAAAACATACACTAGCTATATATATATATATAAATATATATATATATATATATATATATATATGTGTGTGTGTGTGTGTGTGTGTGTGTGTGTGTGTGTGTGTGCGTGTATTATAATGGAATAGAAAGTGTTTTCGGCTTTCAACTATTAAATCAGAAATTGTCTAACGGTTTTTATCAAATAAGTAGCTATCATTATTTTGGGCTGCTTGGGTTTAAAGGGATATTTTCAGTTTATGCAAATGGGTCAGTCACTCCAAAAAATTTCGAAAACCATTGCAAATTTTATAACATTGATTTTTAAACATATAAGCGTTACTTCAAAACAAAAACCACACAAACAGAATAAAAAAAATATATTCAAGGCTATTTTTTAATCACAGGACCCGTGTATTGGCGATGTACGGCGGAAATATGCGTCACCACACTTGTAAAAAGAGAATACAAAAAAACAATAATTAAACTATTGCATTTAGTGGAACCCAGTGCCGGCCCATGGGTAATGCGGCTCCTGACCAGTGTTTTTAAATGTAAAATTAGTCAATATCGTAGATGTTTGGACGAAGCCAGCGTCGACAAAAAAAAAAACAACGAGGTGGACGACGAAGGTCGTCGCCGTAGGAGAATCTTCTCGTGGAAAACCATATTTAAAAAAAAAGCAATTAACGGGTTATTTAAACGTGTGTTTAATTATCTTTTCTCTCATGTTTTTGTCCTTCTTACATGTCTAAAATCCCTAATGAACTTCATCCGCTGAATAAAAATATGTATCCGATCGATGCCATATTTTAATGTTAGATCAGCGTTCTTTTATGGAGCGAATAACTTGATTCCGGAATATGAGACTTTTCAGAGCTCAGACAATCGGAATATATGAAATTGGGCGAGGTGGTCTTCATTATTTACGAATTGGAATTGGAAAGTATACGTTGTATCTATGTATGTAATATCCAATAATGATTGTTGTAAGTTCAAGATCCGCGGGAAGTGTTCAATTGGACCCAGTGGCAATTGGTATCAATGGCAGGAGTACACACTTAGAGATAAAAAATTAAAACTGTTTTTCTAAAGATGTTGCGATTGTGATGGCTGTTCTCGTAGCATCAAATGTATCATTTTATTTTCCCTACTGAATGTGTTTAGAATGGTGTTCGAAAGATATATAAGGTATTTGTTGTTAGTATAGATGTATTAAATGTGTATGTAGCATCTGTTGTCGTAAACATATGATACTTTGGTTCAGAGGAGAATTTCTGCAGTCAATTTATTATATAGGAGATGAAGAATATTTGAATCGGAACTATCGACATTTGTCTAAGTTAAACTAAACTCTATGGTCCATTTACGGCAATGTTTGTCTTCGTTTCTAATTAGATTAGTTTTAACCTTTAACAATAATCCGCCTCAAATACTGTAGAAAGAGAGAAACAATTCAAATTATATAATATAGATGAAACAGTGTAATAAAATTGTACGTTTTTACTATAATAAAATGTGTAATCTTCTCATGTAAGTAAACAAATTATTAATTTCCCATGCCGTCCCACTCCAATGTTTCGACATAAATATAATTGATGACTTGCGTCGATAAACACTGCTCTTCCAGGTTCGATTCTTTACCATAAGCCAACGCATAGTTGACTACTTCTACATATTAAAAAGACTAGACATGGGCAGTACGCTAGAGCGGAAGTATATTGTGATATAATAATAATACATCCAGAAACGTTTTACATTTGTGAAAATGAATATTCTTAAACGGTGTTGTTGTTTTTTCCTACTACTTTTGTTAAACAAATTTGGGACGTGACATCATTTAATTTTCAGTCCTTTTATGTGTTCTTTTGAGTAATATGCGCTATATGAAAATTTATCCGATTAGTAACATGCGCTCGAGTAATTTAACTAACGCCATATAATTTAATGGCACAAAATACATATAAAGATATTACTTAGTCATACGTAATCATGTTATGCTTTAAAATGCATTGTTATTCTAATTATCCGTACCTTCTAAGTAATTGAGCAAGAAACTAGTTATTTTGTTACTTTCTATTTATGCCTCTCTTGCTCTCTCAGTGTATGCAATTCCAACCTCTGTCTTATCAATGAGTTTGCTTAGTTGTTCTATTTTGTCATCTTATTTACATAGTGTATGTGTACACACACTAAACCCACAGATGTCTTGAAATACAAACTGATAACTATCAACTTCTAAATTGGTAAGGCGTAAACAAGATTATGTATTGCTTTTATGCATTTGTTTTCAGTATTTACTTAAACTGTGTTCCGTATCTGAGTACAGCTGAATAGTAATTTGTTAAACTATACACGGAAGTAAAGCTACTTAGAATTAAGCCCATTTCATTTTCATAATGAAGCGTCAGATTGGCTATTAGTCCGCACATAATTTTATGCGTCCAATACTCGCATTAATATGTTAATGTTCAGCTTACCAGAAAATGAATAAATGATAAATATAAAATAGAACACGTCTTGTTGACGTAAGAACCAACAAATTTCCAATTAATAGCTGAAGACTTATATCGTTTCGCCCTAGGAAAAACATGTCAAATACCATGTGCTTTAATTGTTCATGCGCATCTCTTCCGGAAAAAAAAACAAAACATTATGCCACTTGTTGTATGAAGCGCTAAAATGAAAAAAAATATGACTAGTAAAATACTAACAACCACAACGGATTAGGTTTACACATTTTTACCTTATCCCTTTACTAGAATTATTGCTCATAGAATGTAATAACTAACAGACAAAATACGTATAAATAGGCGTATCAATAGTAGAATATGGAAAAAGGCCCGTATTAAAATTGCGTTCTTATTATTTTAATTGGATGGCTAATGCAGATTTGATTACATCATGTCTGCTCGAATAAATTAGAATATTTAAAAAATGCAATACGTTTAAAGGGGAAACTAAGTGACGAAATAAGTGGCAGGCTGTCATAATTAAGTTATTTTTTACCTTTGTATTCTACTTTAATACATGAAGTAGTTAATGGTAATGGAGTCTTAGACAGCATCAAACACAGTGATCAGGAGAAATTAAACAATGTCATCTTAAGAAACAATGAAAACCAATATGAAAGTACTTTAAAAACTGCATCTAATCAAACTAACAAATGTATTTTTTTAATAAAATTGAGGTCTGCTCATTAATTTTGATTTTTATCCAGTTATAAATTTATAATCCGTTGTTCTGTTCGAAATGATGTCATATATTTAATTTGAAAAAAACCCACTTTGATTAACCGCTGTTTGGCATGCGATCTTACAATAACATATATAAATAGCACTATTCTATATATATTACTACTTGAAGTTCCTATCTAGGCGCGTAGAATACGGTCAAAACTTTCGTTTAGAAATTGACATGCGCAGTTTACCTTAAAACGTGAGCACATTACTTCGTTCAAGATATAATCATTATTGCTATGCTTGCATATTTTTATCGCATCCAGCTGTTAAACAAAGGTAGCGCTACGAGCTCCTAATAACTAAAACCTCTAAGCGAGCGAATGATTGGAAAGGTTTTGTGCGTTTTTATGCGCTTTAATGTGTTATGCGACCACAAAGACAATTAGAAACACCTGACTTCATTTTTTCTGATACACATCCGAAGGTAGCTGGCTTTATTTATGATGGTTGATTTGACAGGTGGCTGATGAGTGTACGCTGGTAGTTGTATATCTAATTAACCTTCAAGCTGCACGAACTGTGCTCATTCTTACAACCAAATGCTTTTGTTCATATTTTCTTTAGACGAGCGACAATTTTCATACTAAACGTTGAACACATCATTTAAGGTAGAAGAATATATCAATTACGTAGTTGCATACAGTTGCGAATTAATTAAGACTTCTACTAAGTCATGGCTAGCAAAATGGGATAGTGCAAGCAGCATTGATTAAATAAAGGATTCCGTCGAAATTTCCTGTAGCTTCTTGGGTTCGATAGAAAAATTCCTGAGCTGCAAAATTCCCGATGAAAATCTGAAGATAGTCAAAGGTCACATCGACGAAAACGTTGTAAAAACAACATTAAAGTTGATAAAAAATCATCCACGGATTTGGGAAATTACTATTCATCAATCCACATCTAAATGTACTCGAAACATTAAACCAAACGACGTACAACTAATCATAATATTATCATTCTTATCCGCTCCTTTTTTGTAATAGTAAAAGTACAACCCAGTGTTTTATTTTATTGATATGTACAATATTCCTGTTATACTATAATAATGCAAAACAAAATATAAAATACATGACTAAGTAGGGATTTGATTTATCCCTAAAGTGTTTTTATGTGTTTGTGAAACATTTTAACGCACCTATTTGGGCAAATGTTTTAACGAACATAACTAAAACAATGTTACAGTAAATGTTAATGATAACAATAAACCAAAAAATAGAGTCTATGTAAATAATAACACACTAATTATTTATATAAGGATGTCCAAATACGTATTATTACGCACGTTGAATGAATTATACATGCCAGTCACAAAAAATATTTTTTACACTTAGCTCTTATATACGTTTACGGTGTGTATTTAAAATTCTATTATGCATAATGAATATCACATAATATATTAGCAGATTAAAAAACTACTGCCTAAACTTGTAGTAAGTGTTGCAATTTAAAAGATGAATAAATGGAATGGCTAGGGAAAAATAAATCAGTAAATACAGCTGTTGCAATAACGCAATTTTTTGGAGTGGAGATTGTGGAAATAGAGTAAGAGTGCTGCAAAGCCTCGTTGCCAATCAAACAGCAGGGAAAACTACTTTATATTACTTGTGAGAAATCACTGAAAATGATTAGTCGCTCTGTCTTTCGGTCCTCTCTACTTTTTAACGGGGACTACTGAGCCGATCAGACGGAAATCATGTACACAACTCCATTATAATAAGGTACAACAAACTAACTATTATGTTATCTGTTAGATGCTGAGTTAGGAATAAATAGCGATTAATTAGATTAGTAAGCACATGACCATATATACACATGGAGATTATTTAAAAAACAAATGTACAGATCTTGCAGAAGAAGATTTATATGATAAGATGGAGTAAACAAAGTATTATGTAATCCGTTTGATGCACAGTTTATATGATTAATAGTTATCAGTGTTTTTTGTAAAACTAGCTGAAGTCGCCCGGTTTGCCCGCTGGTTTAATACGCGTAAATATAAGTTTTTTGTAAAGTTCATATTAATTATAAGAGAGCTAATTTTGTATTGAATATTATATTATCATTAATACATAGTAGTGATTTCAAAACGTTAAAGAAGTGCGTAAGATCCCATTATCTGGAATCGAAGCGAATACATTTAGCGATCTAACGCCATATTTTACCGATGTAGCTACCGACATATTGGAAATATTTAATATTAAATGACTTGAAGAAATAAATTGAATTTGGCCATGTACAGATCAAACTAAAAATAAGGCGTTATCTTTAAATAAACAGTGTTCTATTCACCTTTGGCAATATATGAGTTTATGAGATATTCATTCATTCAAACAAAGGTTTTAGCCGTTATAACAATCCTTGGTGTATGATTTTAGCCGTTATAACAATCCTTGGTGTATGATTACTATTTCCTGTCTTTTTTAGTGTTATGTAAGTCGAATAAATGTTTATCCGTTAATTATTTACACACAGACATACGCACAGACTACTTATTTATTTATATATATATATATTATCACATATTAAACAAAATTCAGCTATTAGTGTGGCATAAAACACATTCTTTATCAATGGGCTATTCATTTTGCACGCTTTTGATGTGCTAAATAATTTACTTAATCATAATCCTTGGAAGTCCAAATCAGAGCACACAGTTGATGAAATAAGGCACACACACACAAGTCACTCGTAGAATAACAGTACGTAAACATGTTATAGATATCATTAGAATGATATATAAAGTCAATAAAACACGCATTAACAGAGATGGATAAAGAGAAACACACTATGATATTTTCTCCCGTCCCAAATAGAATCAGTAAGCACCGAAATCGCTTAATGCCATAGAAAATGTTTATGGAAAAGCGAGAATAAAAATGTTCGCAAAGAATCTTTGTATGAAAGTGGAAAAGTGACTATAGATTTCAATTCAATTGTATACGGAGTACTAGAGTACAAATATACCATTACCAGTCAACTACCAGAAAACATGTCCGCCGCTATAGACAAGAAATCGACGGTTTAAAATTCAATGACACAATATAAAGTTGAGACTAAAAAACAGTGAACAGTTCTCCAAATAAGTGGAAACTAGTGTGACATGAGAGTCTATCCATAACTTACTTATCGATCACGGTTAAATATTCGCGTTAGAATATCTAGCAAGTATGTAAAAATGTATTATTATTTAATTAAAATTACTGATATCATTTCTCTTTTGTTTACGTCTATCCATAATCGTTTTAAATTCTGAAATCTTCAGTATTTTCTCAATTACTGACTAGAATTGATTAATTATTACTGCTCTATATTTATTTGACATTTCCAAGCTTGCTTTTCAACTCTTTCGTGCTCTTCCCAATATACCCCCTAAGAAATCAACTCTAATGATATCAGTACTTGTGTTATTCACCTCAGTTTTCTCTACATATCATTTGTGAGAAGAATAATAACTATAAAAATCAGTTGCCTAATACGTATATGTCGCAGCTAATAAACAGAGTGAATCTAAACGACGTCAAGTAATGTATTCATCTATAGATAAATAGTTAAAAAGACAAAATATCATGAAAACGTAAACAATAATATCAATATTTGAAAAAAAAAATCCTTAGATGAAGACCATGTAAAAAATTCGAAAATATAGGAGAAATTAGCATTCTACAAAACACAACGCTGACAAGTCACCGATATATTTAGAAAAGATAACGTTTGATTGCGGAAACGAACGTGTAACGACGATAATTGACTATTTGTTTTATACAATAATAAAAGAACATAGCTATTTCTATAAGCCCTCATAGAATCATCATTTCATGTATATTGTTACATTTTAAATCGTCGTTTTCGTCGGAAAGCTAAAGTCTTACATATAAGGTCGGAGCATATATTCATATCAGTTGGCAAAACACATTTTAAATTATGTAATTTATTATTCATTCAATGCATATCGTTATTTCTTTAAACATATCACCATGAGAGATTGTTTATTTTATTTTTCAAATTATTAAACATCATTTATATGTTTGCAATAGTCTCACATTCTTTAGTCAACAGATAGAAAGACATTTTCCACCAGATAAGGCTCGTTATTACAACGAAATATTAATTGAATATCTCCTAGTAGGAGTTTTATTGTATATTCTATCTCATCATTTACATTCTTTCGAGGTAGCTCCCTGGTATAATAACTTATTTCGAGAATGACAGAAACATCCAAGTAGGTATGGATAAACGGCACGAGAAGCGATTTTACATATTAAAAAAATACAAAACATACATAAAAGCGCGTGAGTTTCAAACTCCTTTACATGTGAAATCTAAGTAGATAGATCAAGGCTCATTGTTGAGGTGTATAGATATTTCCCAAATACTCAGTTTATTTCATTTTCAAGTTGAAATTTAAAATCGGCTAAAATTGTATATCGACATAACATAATTTCCATGTTAGCTATATACACTAAAAACATATGTTCCCTGTGCCTGGCATATATAATTTTAGAATGTTTTATATGCGCCTACATATTAAAAATAGCTATCGTTCGGCCGGTACGTTTCATATAACAATAGTATAGCAAATAGGTTTGTTTGTATAAATTCAGTTTAGAAATAAGCGTTCTTGTAAATTGTTCAGTTGCACCTCATGATAATATCGTTATAAATATATCTGATGCATATCAATACGACCTACACCGAGTTCATCTTAAAAAAACACATCTAGATATCAGCAAGTTTGGCACGCGACACCGAAAATACGTAGCCCAAATAAAACGATGTTTGTACTTGCATTATAAATTTAATAATGTTGACAGACTTTGTATAATAGTAATTAAACACAGTTCTTAATAACACTATGTCTGTTTGTTACGCACAACGTGATTGCCCTGTTAACATTTGCGATTGGCACATTCTAACGCACCAATCAACTTCATCTTAGTTCGGACGTGGCTCAAATTCAATAAAGATTACGACGCGTTGTCGAAAGGCCATATTTGAATTCTTGGCCACCGTTTTCCACGAAGAAACGTACTGACAAATATTGAGTTTACTAGTTTGGATCAGTGACATGTATACCTTCGGTCGTGTGTCTTCAGCGATGCATAAGCAGCAATAGATGCGTCGCTCAAAGTTATCCAGAGAGACTTTCGTAGGTGAGGGGGTCAAGTGCTCTGAGGCAATGTCGAGACCTTTGGAAGCCATTTCGGATGAATATATTCACATTGGAGTCTAATATGATCATGGGAATATTTGAAAACGAAAACCCTGTAGAAATTTTCCAATCAAACAAAGATTGCTTGCATCAGAAGCGGAAATGATTTCTTTGAAGTAAGACAATCTATTTGATTTAACCCAATCAGAATGATTGCGCAGTTTATAATATGTTTACACACGCAACGTATTGCAATATCTACATTGTATTTCGCTTAGATTGTCTTTTTATCCGGTTCTCCGTTCCACCTTTAAATAAAATAAAAAATACTGGCCAACCTTGCTTAAAGTTAACCTGGATATTTTTAATACGATGTAGCGAAATAAATTATGGTATCCATGGGGTATGTCACGAAGATAGATTAATGCACAATACCACATATACCCTACCACTTCTCTGTGAAACAAACTGTGCAGATCTACATAAAGGTCTCTTTCAACTTTATGGAATCTATTCAATAATACATTAGGTATTGACTTCGGTGTAAGTAACTCATTCTTAGTCGACGGATACTATGTTATATATATATATATATATATATATATATATATATATATATATATATCATATCATATCATATAATATAACACAACACATTGTAATATAATACAATTTAATATTTAAATAAATATGATCAGGAAGCTTTGCCTACACATGCGCTTACATTTTCCTATTATATATATATGTGTATATATATATATATGTATATATATATGTATAGAGAGAGTAATACTTAATACAAAGTAATATAATTTCTATCAATTAATAGGTAATTACAAATTTTTCATACATCTACGCATACTTGTTTTTGCTGATACCTTAGAACGTCTGAGCAATTACATACTTATTCGATCGGGTTTAGACAAAAATATTCTTGAATAACATTAGTTTTAGTAATCCGGAAATCAAGTGGATATGCCTAGAATTATTTTAAATTATAAACCTAGTATTTTCTCCGTTAGATGTTTAGTGCCATTTTTGCCAAACCTTTATCAGATGTACTGGGTTATGTGCCGTCATAATTATTCGCCATTGTTTGCATTATATTTTATTACTTGTAAAGAAAAATCGTTGGCTATATATATATATATATATATATATATATATATATATATACTTATATATATATGTATATATATATAGTGATTTATAAAATATATATGGCGATTAAGCTACACTGAATATTCTGCGTTTCATGCACTATAGGATTCGTCAGGCTTATGCGCAAATTTTGTGGTTGCTTCTTGTTTTTATATATGTTGAGGATATCTAGTTAGCCTCTCAGCTTTCTAGTATCCACCGCACTCCCTCCTATCAGGCAATGAGCATGCATTTTATCGAACAAAGGATCTGTTTTAGAACTAGGTTAGTGGTTTAAGGTAGATCTTTTCCTTCCTTTATATATATATATCTATATATATATATATATATATAAGTATATCTATGTGTACACACATACATGCACATATATATATATATATATATATACATATATATATACATATATGTGTGATCGTTTATGTATATTCATGTTTATTTTACATATGTGTTTGTTTTCTATTGTTATTGTTAGTTTTAAAGCTATTTTGTATCGCTATCCTAGAGTAAGTTTTATTTTGTGAACACAGTTGTTTGCTATTTCTCGTCTACACTTTAATAGATTTTGAGGTTCTTTAAAGTACAGGATAGCAAATTTTTCATGGAGGCATAATTTACATGGGTCGTCTTAATGTCTGCACGTGGTAGCTTGTCTCATTATTTTCCATTCGACTACCGGCGAATGTCCGCTTTCTTTGAGTTCCCAGTATTTATTCGCTAGTGTGGTTTTTATACGGTGTTTTTTATTTTTGAATGTACTTTTGTGGTCATAGTATTGGGTTTTGAAATCTAAGGAAGTCATGCCTCTGTAATATTTCTTGTTATTCGGGTTTTCTTTCGCAAATATTGTTGCTTGATAAACTAAACTTTTGTAGACATTTACTTTGGACTGGGCAAAGTGTGCCGTGTCTACAATTGCATTTATCTTGTTCGTTATTAGTATTTTTATTTATGGTATGGTTGTTCTTGTCCGGGGTTGGTTTGTGATTATTATTATTATTATTATTATTATTATTATTATTATTATTATTATTATTATTATTATTATTTCTGCTAGTGTCGGTTTTATTTCTGTCCTGGTGTCTACTTTTTTATTGTTTATTTTGTTGTTGTTTACATTGTTTTCATTTAGTCTTTTGTTATTATGTGCTTTAATTATCATCTCTAAATTTTCGCAACAACTGTAAGATAACGTCAAGGGAGAAAACTTTAAGAAAATCATACACAATGAAATGAAAAAATTAGGCCTAAAAGCGGACGTATCAGCTAACATAAAAATAACAAACTTCCTGGACGTCACGTTAAACTTAGATAAAAACACATGTGGACCATACTTAAAAGATAACGCTACTCCAATTTACGTAAACCCTAAGTCCAACCACCCACCATCAATTATAAAACCGTGTTTTTATTGTGGTAGACAATAAGGTGAAAAGCTATAGCAAACATCGCATATGAGTATTTTAACCATAGTTCCTGATTTCCGAAACGATCGTACAGATGATTGATTTTGTTGTTGTTCCTTCTTGTGAAACTGATTTTTAATTTAACTATAATTTGTTTTTTTTTTAATTTTAAATTATAAATCACATTATTTAATATTGAATTAGCTCTAGGATATTTACCCATCGAGCTTATATATATCTAAATTACAACGAGCATTTTCTCTTTCCTGTAATTTAATTAAACTAATAATTTCACTGTTACATGAAAATGCGCTCAGCTCTTTGGACTATTGTTCTAATCTCCTTTAAATTATATATATATATAAATGTATATGCATGTATATGTATTGTATGTGTGTGTATGTGTGTGTATATGTATGTATATGTGTATAAATGCATTTGTATATGTATATATATATTTGTATATGTATGTGTATATATGTATTTGTATTTGTGTGTGTATCTTCAACTTGCGTGTATATGTATGTATATATATATATATATATATATATATATATATGTATTTGTATTTGTGTGCGTATCTTCTACATGTGTCTTTATGTGTGTGTATTTTGTGTGTATGTGTTTTATTCACTTATTATAAATATTTCCCCAATAATTTTATTAATTTATTATTATTTGATTAACTTACTGATATTCTTACCTATTTCTATATTATTAAAATTAACCTGTAACTTATAATTCATTAATTTATATTTTCCTTCTCTCTTTCCTTCAACTACAACGCCCGAAAATTAAAAAAAATATTTATAAAATATTTGTTCAATTTCCCCTTCCTCCCAGCTAATTTATATTTATATATATGTATATATATATATATATATATATATATATATATATATATATATATATATATATATATATATAAATATATATATATATAAATGTATGTATATATATGTATATGTATGTGTATGTGTGTGCATTTGTATGTGTGTGTATTTGTATTTATATATATATGTTTATATATTTATATATGCGTGTATTTTTACGTATCTGTGTGTATGTGTGTATATGTGTGCATATATGTATGTATGTGTTTATGTATATGTATGTATGTGCATATATGTATATATGTACTCAGGCATGTGCTCTTCTCCATTTACGTGTGTGCATTTGCTGTAGATATGTATGCGTGTATTTGTGTATGTGTGTTACTTATTATCATTAAAAAATCCTTAATTTTATTAATCTATTATTTAAGTTACTTAATGAAGTTTCCACCTATTTTATTTTATTAAAATAAACCTGTAACCTATAATTTCTACCTGCCCGGCTAATTTAATTATTCATTTATATATATATATATATATATATATATATATATATATATATATATATATATATATATATATATATATGGGCGTGTGTGTATGCATGTTTTTGTGTATGTATATATGTGTACGTATATGTATATGTATATATAGGTGTGTGTATATGCATGTATATGTATGTATATGTGTTTATTTATTTTTATGTGTACGTATCTGTGGTCTTTGTATATATACTTAGGCATGTGTTCTCCCCCCCATTGATGTGTCTCCGTACATTGTACAGGTGTACCCGTGTATGTGTATTTATGTGTGTGTGCGTATTTTATTTACTTATCATTAACGATTATTTATTAATATTTTAATTTTTTATTTATTTTATTTACTTACTGATATTCTTACCTGTCATTATACTATCAAAATAAACCTGTAAAGTATAATTCATTAATTTATTTTTCCTTTTCTTTTTCTTTTCATTTTATAAACAATAAATATTTTCAATCTCTCCCCTCCCGGCTTAATCTCTTAAAACCCCATTTTCAACCCGTTTCTTCACTAACATTAACTCTCCAACCTGTTGCCATGGTGATCCTTTAAATTAACTGTTACTTATGCCGTTATAAATAATAGTAGCGTGTTTTAATTTTAAATCGTTATAAACTAAAAAAAAAAACGTATATAAGAATTTACATATAATTAATATTTAATTATAACCCCCTCTCTTTTTGTATACACTCCTACTACTTTAAATTCCAACGCCCTCTCCCTACCACTCCCCCTTCTTTTCTAACTCCCCTTCATCTACGATTGTTCCATTCTTATTTCATTTTATAACTTAGTCCATCTATGAATTCTAGTTAGATTTTTCCTCTTTGAGGATTTTCCTCTAGCTGAAACAATTTGTAAACTCATTCTGGACTCACAGTAATAAATTTCATATATATATATATATATATATATATATATATATATATATATATATATATATATATATATATATATATATATATTATAGGAGCGAAACGTTTCGTCCAACTCATATTCTGGCATTCTTCGGGATCCATTATGACAATAGGATGAGGCCCGGAGTCCTTAGATTTCAAGGTGAGCATTGTCTGATGATTGCAGTTTCAATCCTTCCCAAAGCCAGAGAGAGGATCAATTGGTCAAAACTTCATGAGACAATAAAAACTGTGGAAGGACATATTTATACGGGATACAGTTACAAGACTCAATATTCCTATCGCATCTTTTTGAGGTATCAACTACAATGATTACCTGGGATACAGTTAAAAGACTCAGCTTCTTATTTCATCGCGACTACCCATATGGAGAATTCCAAAGGAAGGGTGGACTGAAATGTATCGAAACAACAACTGTGAAGATAAGGGTAGCAGTGTGCAATAAATGAATACAGAGATTATGAAGCCTCATTTCCAAGGATTCAAAAAATAAAATACGATCATCTAAACAAGCATATTCTTATGAACGTTTTATCTGATATTATTTCTGAGTTCACTTAAACGTTATATAGATTAAAATACGTATTAGATGCGTTTGGAAACCAAATTAGATCGCAATAATCTGAAAATATTCAAATATCTGTTTATTTTCATAATATAGCTATGTAATGTGTTTTCAAACGTATCTCATAGGTGTTTGATATTTAAAAATTCACGGTTTGTCAGAGAAAAATTCAACCCTTGCTTTAAAGGGTATACACATTTTTCCTTCAGCAGCCCGTTCCCTTCTTTTTAGCTGGTAAAATATTAAATCTTTACGGCAATACCAGCAATTCTCTTTTGGTTATATCTTAAGGTTTACAAAGACACACTCTCTAATATCCCCTTTTTATTTTGTCAATATTCTTTGTGGCAGAAAAAGCGACTTTATTATGAAGTATGGAATAACTTTATTTTTCAAATGATCAATAAAATAAAAACATCTGTATAGCAAACGTTATAGATTCCTATAATTCACTTTTAAAATATATATAATTATCTAAAAAGACAAAATTATCAATTTTCTTATTACATGGTATTCATTCGTCTGTTCATTCGAAATATTCTTGGACATTACTGCGCCAATCTGGTTGAACTTTGGTACGAACAGTTTTATAATAAGGTGCGATTTTGCAATTCTCCTGGCTTTCATTTCTTATATACAATTCCAAGCTTGTACTATACAATGGGTCCCAAAATCTCATACTTATTTACCACCTATATGCCACTCTGAGAGAATATAACCTGACTGTTATTACTAATTATATTGTAATCGATAACTACGTATATTCGTTTATCTTATTAAACGTTAAATACATTTGTTCACGCCAGTACAAGTCAACAATTGTATCCATACGCATTTAATAGTTAATTTTAAGATTAAACGTTGTTCTATATCTACCGTTTTTGTAAAAACTTTATTTTATCAATGAAAACAACTTTGACCTAACTGATCGTTGTGTTATTTAAATATATATATATATATATATATATATATATATATATATATATATATATATATATCCTAATTTAGGAATATAAAATTTGTGATTTGAAAAAGTTAAATTTCAAATATAGAAATTTTATTGTATGCAGGACAAAGACTGCAGTATATTAAAATATATTTCCTTAACCCATGAGTTTTCGATGTTTATATATCTCCTCGGAGGAAAAATATTAGCAAATATTATTAAAGGTTGGAACCTAATTTGCTAAAGGTAATAAACATAGAAAAGAAAATTAAATGTTTTAAAGTTTTTAAACAAATATTTTAGCTACAATAAGGGAAATTGGATATTGATGCAGCAAAAAAGAAGTATATTGAACTTCAAACCGAAAGTATATGCAAACGCTTGTAATGGAAGCTCTTGGTATTCGGCAGGTAAAAAGATTTAACGCGTAATCTAATAAATGCAAGAAAGCTAGTAACAATCCAATATACACATATTTCTGCAGTTTTTCTAGAGTTTGGATATCCGGCAAATCTTTGATTATATCAATTCTGTAATATATATATGTATATATATATATATATATATATATATATATATATATATATATATATATATATATATATCAAGTTCAAAACTCAGTTCATGTTTTCAATCTATTTGTGAGTAAAAACCAAAAGATATTCATTATTCTGATTATATATGTATATATATATATATGTATATATATATATATATATATATATATATATATATATATATATATACAAAGTGGACGCAGCCTGCACATAGACGCACACCATATCGCAGTAAAAAAGCATCTAAACAAGTTTATTATAGACAACTATCCCCCCAAAAAAACACCTATTATAGTGCAACAAAGGACGAACAACGAGTAATATAATCATTACGAAATCATCACCTCATAACAATAAAACCAGCAGACAAGGACTGGGCAATCACCATCATGAATACTAACTATTAGATAACAGAAATAGACACACAACTAACAAACAAGAAAGTTTACAAACTACTTCCACACTGCCCCCACTCCCGAATTCAATTCTGAACTTTGCAACCTAATTAGTACTCTAGACCACACCACTAGAACAACGATCGAGAAATTAGTGCAATACATCCCCAGCCCAACTGTTTTACACTATCCTCAAACTCCATAAACTCCCCCAAATAGTTAGCGACATACACACCTCCCACTTCGTAACACAATAAAAACTGATGCACCAATGAGAGAAACCACAGAAACATCCCGCATAGTAACGGCCCTCAGTATAGTACCACCGACCCATCGTTTCGGGTACTGAAACCCTCACAGAATACATATCGGGGTATACAGACAACATTCTCAACCCGCTGTTGTCAAATATCCCCAATTACCTAACGAGCACCACACACAATCTACAAATTTTACATAGGATATGGACCATACCAAACAATGCAATTCATGTGACTATGGATGTGTCTTCACTCAATTCCAACGTAACACGTGAGGAAGGAATATCTGCGTGCAGGAATTTCTTACACACTCAAACGTTAATAATATATAAAATATTATACAATTCATATTAACCCACAACAACTTCACATTTAACAACCAACACTATCGACATATGAAAAGCACAACCATGGAAACAAAAATGGTTCCTCGATACGCTAATATATACAGCATATACAGAAAGACATTCACACTTACCACCTAAGACCACTACATTACTATAACTACATAGGTGACCTCTTTCTTATTCGACTACACTTCCTTCATAGAAACTGCGCCCGTAGAATAATTTAAAGAATCAATTAAGAAAGCAGAACATATAAGGAGACTAAATCTACTTACATTGAAACGCAACATATCATCCTAAAAAAATCAATAGTATTCGACTACAACAACAACACAGGGAAGCTTCAAAAACGTCTCAAACAGATATTCAGACAATTGCAGCATGAGCCCACCCTCAACACAATATACAACACTCTTCCATTCAGGGCAAACAGAGAACCCTCGAGACTGCGGTCACTACTAACATCCACAAACATACACAATACTTTCGCACCTTTATCAAACAAAAATGCAACAAACCAAGGGGCAAAAGATACAAACCCATTAATACTAACGACACATTCACACCTCCAGGTACAAACATTCAACTTTAACTCTGCCCGCTCATCTGTGACCGCCCTAATGTAGTCTACCTTACATATTGCACCAGACGCACAAAAGGTAACTACGTGGGGGAAACAGTCCGAGAGTTCCGTTTATGACTCAATAACCACAAACAAACAATTAGGGAAAACACCACACGGCACACAATACCAATGCACTACATCCTCAACATGAGAAGAAACGGTCTCAAGAAAGATTTGGAATGTCTAAATGAGTATTTTTTTAATAAAATCTTAACAAAACAAAAACATTTTCCTACAGGGAACTAGGTAGTGTGAGTATGCACCGTGAAAGTACGGCTTAGAATTCCTCGCACTTCTTCTAGTTTCCACATATTTCAACTTTCAACTTATATTAAATTCCGTTTTCCGAGCACGCATAAGGGCTCGGAAAGATGCGCATGTGTATATATGGGTGCGTTACCTATCCCCCTCTCAAAGCCTATATACTATAGTATCCCTCTCTGAAGATATATGGGATTAAGTTTATTATTATTATTATTATTATTATTATTATTATTATTATTATTATTATTGTTGTTGTTGTTGTTCTTCTTCTTCTTCTTCTTCTTTTCTTCTTCATCATCTTCTTATTCTTTTTCTTATTATTATCTCTGCTGTTGTTAGTTGTTGCTGATGTTGCTACTATTATTTAACTCCGTGTTTAAGCATTGCAACATATCTAACTTTCAGTTTTATTTCACACATTAAATGTTATTAACCTCTGGTTACTCTAACCAGAATTTTGAGATTCCAATTTTGTGAGAGCTTCTAATTTGCAAAAGAAAAAGCATATGTATATATATATATATATATATATATATATATATATATATATATATATATACTTAATTTACTCACAAAAAATTAATATACGAAAGTATAGATTTATGCGTAAACTTTAAGTATTTACTCCAAAAACGATATAAAAACGATAAACAACCAGAGAGTTCGCGCATGAGTCTGAAGAGTCCTAGAGTGGATGAAACGCGGAATATTCAGTGTAGCTTAATCGCCATATATATTTTATAAATTACTATATATATATATGTATATATATATATATATATATATATATATATATATATACATATACGAGTGTGCATGTATGTTGGAGAAGAATGGGAAAGACATATGGACACACAGACAGACAGAAAAAATTATACATAAAACAGCCGCATTCAATGTGTTTGCACTTCTATTTATATATGTTGGAACAAATATTGAAAGAACTTAAGTAAATTAGAATGAACACGAAGAAGAAGAATCTCCATTTTTTTTAATAACATATTCGTCTACCTATCATTTAATGAAAGACTCTATAATCTACAGTGGACGGTTGAAAAAAAGCAAAAAAAAAAAACAAATGTGTATGTATGGGTGTGTGAGTGTAAACAATCCAGACAAGAAATGTGTCTTTTCACCTCCTCTCGTACCTAGAACCATAATAAATTCATGATTCAAAGGTTTTGGTGAGAAATTTCCACTTATCTTATAGGTCTACTTCTGTTTATCCGTATCCAGGTGTATATGGGCATACGTCTATAAACGTATGTATGCGTGTTCTGTGTGTGTACGTGTACGCGTAGAACCATATGTGGTAGTGTGCGGGTGTACATGCATGTGTGTTTATATATGCAAGTGTGTTTGTGGGATGCGTAGTTGGCCAATTCACTGTTTTATGAAAGACTTGGTTTTAAACAGATTTAGCACAATTTGCTGACCACTCCGTATTGTAAATATTATAAGCCTCATATTCAGATAGCGCTTTATTTTTCTTTTTAAATTATTTTTTTAATTAAATTTTAACCTCCAGAGAAGGCACATAGCCAATTTGATGTAGGGGGCGACTATTAGGAACATAAGCATCAGGGGTACTATGTAGGGAGTTGGACAACAAGGTGTCGGTTCACGTTACACTTGAACGTCTGCGTGTCAGTACATTTGGGGAAGCAGAGACCCGGAAGGGAATTCCAAAGTTAAGCGGTTCTGGGGAAGGAGCTACTGGAATAGTAGTAGGCTCTCTTACATCTAGGGATCTAAACTGTGAAGGGGTGGGATTTAGTTACTTGTCGAGTTTGTCTGGGGTATTTACGTCGAGGGGGTACAAGTGCTTGCAGTTCATCAACGCAGACACCGTTAAAGTACTTGTAGAACAGGCAGAGGGATGCAACATTCCGTCGATGGGACAGAGGCTGAAGCTTAACTGAAAGTTCAGGACCTATCAGATTGGCGACTTTCTTTGGAACATTGTCTAGGAGCGATAAACTAGTGGCAGATCCACCAGCCCAAATATGACAACAGTACTCCATACATGGACGAATGGTGGCCTTATTGAGGTACAGTATACTTTCGGGCGTCAGTAGCTTTCTAGCACGGTAGAGAGAACCTACCTTCTTTGTAGCGGTCCTGGACATACTCTCGCTGTTCCAACTCACCTTTGCTGTGAGCGTTAGGCCGAGTAGTCTAAACAAGATAAAGATAAAGATTCAGTCGCCATTGCTATTGGTGGTAGAGAGGGTTTCTTGTAATTATCGAAGGAAACAGTTTAGTCTTGGCAGCATTGAATGCGGCCATTTATTTTTGTCCCCATTCCACTGCAGATCGGAGATCATATCCTAGTGTTTCTGCAATTTCTTTAGATATGTGTTCATTTGTTTTCCTGTCGTGTCTGTTATATGGCGTTCATCTTAACCTAATTAGCCATACTCATGCCCCTCCTGCTTCTAACCCTGCTCGCCCTGCACTCATATATATAGAGAGAAAGAGAGAAATAAAAAGGAACAAACTGTATTATGTGTTCATCAACGTTGTCACGAAATAAAGACGAAACGTTGATGAACACATATACGGCTTGTTCCATTTTATTTCTCTATTTTGTCGGAATACTATTTTCATTATTTTCATTATATATATATGTATGTATATATATATATATATATATATATATATATATATATATATATATATATATATATATATATATATATATATATAAACGTCCGTACTCATTCAGAAAAATGCAGTTGAAATTATACATAAATAGATATTATGGATTAAAACTTACAATGTTTATCGCATATCTAGCTACCGCTCTATTAATCTATCTATCTATTTATCTATCAATAGTCT
This sequence comes from Euprymna scolopes, assembly GCF_053919585.1. Lineage (NCBI taxonomy): Eukaryota > Metazoa > Mollusca > Cephalopoda > Sepiida > Sepiolidae > Euprymna > Euprymna scolopes. The sequence goes on along the minus strand of NC_136493.1, from coordinate 121,880,716 downwards.
TGGAAGTTTTCAATCTTTCTATCTATCAATAGTCTTGGAAATGTTTTATCTTTGAAACTATATAAAAAAAGAACTTATCTAATTTTGATATTTTTAAAAATATTTTTTATCATTCGTTGGAAAACAATTTTGTCATTAAGTTATTTAATCATCCAAAAACACGGCACCTACTTGCTCCCCCGACATCACTATAGTCCGAATGTTAGTTTAAAATATCATTCATTAGTGGGTTTCCATGACGCACTGTTTATATATATATATATATATATATATATATATATATATATATATATATATATATATATATACATATATATATACATATATATATATACATATATATATATATACATATATACATATATATATACATATATACATATATATACATATATACATATATATATATATATATATATATATATATATATATATATATATATAGAATGATCCTTAATATGTTCAGGTTACTGCCGGAAACCATCAATATTCCTCAAGTTCCTTGTTTTAATCATTAAATTTATCTAATAGTTTATGTTAATGATGCAGGACAATAACATTTTTCTAAGCAAAACTTTAAGATTTGTTGGAAACGAAACAATGAGATTGTATTTCAGGAAGGTTGGTAATCACTTTTCGAAAAAGGTATTCGCTTGGAAAATTGATTATCGAAGTAAAAATTAATCCGCTGTGATGGATCGTTTAAATTTTGGCCAACGGAAATGCAGAGTGTAAGTTCGATCGAACAACACCTGGAAAGAAATAGAAAAGCAGTATCTCAAAAGCATTGTTTATGATAAATGTATCCCAGTGCTTGGCGTATGTTCCATAGGCAAGATTCGGAAACTACTTTTTCTGAGGAGATAATGTGATGACGCATTCATTGTTCTGTCTTCGAATTCCTGCGTAGTTCCTTCTGTGAAGCTTATCAGAGAAATATACGCTTTCTTTGTGCAATGGCCACATGCAATGCTTGCAAATTATTTTAAGCAGCGATAAAATGAAAGGGAAATAATTAATGGTATAGAATCGCTAAGTATCCGCCGGCATTAACAGTCTCCATATTTAATTGATATTAAAAATCATATGCTTTTGGCTTTGTAGTTGTCCTTGAAGATAAAAAGTGGAATATTATGCGTATGTGGAGTAATTGAAATTAACAAAAGGTGTGGGAATGGAATAGAATGAACGGCTTAAAGAGAAAAAAAATGAAGAACATCACGGCATCTTATGAAGAAGAAAATGACAGAAAAACATTTAAAAAATTGTAATGGAGCAAAGAAATGCAAACAGACTGAGAAAAATTATGAAATATATAATAGAAAAGCTTGGGATAAATATAGAACGAAAGAAAAGCATAACATTATTGAAATCGAAAGGAATGACCCACTGAAAAAGAAAAAAAATGCAGAATACTATAACAGCTAATAAAGAAAGATATGACAGTGAAAAACATGAGAAAAGGAATTGGAAGAAAGATCTGCGAATAAACGAGAACACATTAAAAAATAAAGAAAAGAAAACTTGAGAGAAAAACAAGACGAATGAAAGTATTTAATTATTGATGAAACATATGAATGTATTGTGGTAGAGAATGGTTGAAGAAATGAGATACGATCTTAGAAAGAAGAGGACAAATATGTCACTCATCATAGTACGTATTTTTTATCGTGACATATTTATAGACATTTACATCAAATGGTATTATGCCTTGTCTGGAGTTATTCAAATATAATATCTATTTCAAATTTATATATCCAAGCAAAATATCTACAAATAAATAAAAAATGTGTGCAAGATAGATGTAAGGAAACAACGAAGGAAGTCGTTAAAATGACAGCATTTAGCCGAAATTAGCACATTCATGTATATCAAATGGAGATAAAGAGCAATTTTTATTCAGTTTTTTTATATCTCTTAAATATTTTGAGAAGACATGTTCAATTTATAATAGACTATTTTAATTAAATATCTCCAGACAAGACATGAAACCACTTGATAGATTATGATTGAAATAATACTTCAAAATGAAAAAAAAAAAACGCACGCTCAATAGTGCTAGAGAGATAAAATACTATACCTAAACAACAATTTTTTTTTTAATTTTGCTTAAAACATCATTCATGAAATGTAAGGATTAAAAGCCATAAAAAGATTTTAAAAAGATGCAATACTAATAAATAGGAGGTCAACTATAAACTCCTTTTCTTATTTTCCACACTTAAGCTTAAAAAATGTTTTTATTTTATTTGGCAACATTAACTTAAAAAAAAAAACCCTGATGTGTCTCGTTTAGTTTGAGATTGGGATTTTTCCTGTTTGTCACGCTAAAATCATTTATATTATTTATACTTTTTATGTATAAAATATTAATCATCGCTATACGCGCAGATGCAATGGACTTATGTTTAGTAAATCTATTTATGTTTATTCGTTAAATCAATCAAAACACTCGTAGTTTCGTTCAGGATTAATCAAAGCAAATTATATAGATTGTATCGGTATAAAAAATTCCAAAACAAACAAAACGAAATAATGAGGATTTATAAAATAAGTACTTTTAAAAATAGTAAGATGTTTCTTTATCTAATTATTATATATTAGACAAGTAAGTGTTTTTAAGTATAATAATATTTATGCGTTTTATTGATGAAGTATCTACATTACCGAATCCTCAAAAATAGAATAAACTATTCATCAAATAGGATAATCAATCTTATTTATTATTTTTTCAATTCGAGTTGATTCTGTTTTTTTTTTGTTTTTTTTTTTTCGGTAGAATTTTTAGTTGATTATTCATCAATATAGTTGTTGCATCCTCGCATTATCATAAGAGGCTTAGTCTTTATGTTAGAATAGCATTTGAATCGCTTTATGCGAAAGTTGCGTGGCTGTATCTTATTTTAGCCATGAATTGAATATAATAGAGTGCTAAAAATAAAATATATCAGTAAAGTATTAAATGCTTAAGAGTCAGGGGCTCCTTCGTGTTTTTTTTCCTTCCGGTTGGGTGACCATTATACTAATATTACTAAATTTACGGGAAATTTGCAAAATAGAGAAAAACATGAAATAACTGTATTGTTTTACTCACGTTTACCGCCAACGCACATATCGTCACTTTAACTCACGAAGCTACTATTTGGGATCATGTCTAGGAAATATTAATAACATGTTGGTTTACATTACAAATCTCTCTTTCTCTCTCTCCCTCTCTTTCTATATATATATATATATATATATATATATATATATATATACACACACACGCACACACACACACACACACATATATATATATATATATATATATATATATATATAAAATAAATTCCACCAGACTATCCATTCACGTGTAATCACCTTTTTCTTCACCATATACCCTCTACTTCACTTTTTTGTTATCAAGTAAGATCTTTGACTTACTTGTTGTTTCATCAACTACTTTTGCATGCAAAATCCTATCCCGCATTTTGCTAATTCCTACCCTCTGATGAGAATGAAAGTATTTATTCGAAGCTCCGCGGATTAAGGACTATCCACTTATCAAGTGTTTCTTTTTCAGATTAAATATGTTTTCAACTCTTTTTCAACGTGTTTTTTAACATGTTTTATTAACTGTTTGCTCGTATATATATATATATATATATATATATATATATATATATATATGTATATATATATATGAGTAACTTCAAAGAAGCAGGTAGCAGAAAGGAAATCGCAAAGTTTAGTTGTTCAGCGAAAGGATAGAGTAAAAAGCTTTCTGGCATTTACGAACCTCAGCAGTCATGGATGGGTATACTTTTGTTTACTAAGCGGGTTTGTCGAGAATATTTACGTCGCGGGGGGGCACACGTGTAACGACCACATCGTGGCGCATTCTATTTAATTACTTGTATAACACACACATAGATGTAATATTGCAACGATGGGTCAGGATTTGAAGCTTAGTAGAGAAACCGGGATCAATTAGATTGAGACATTTTTTACCCTACCCACGAGGAAGAGACTAGTGGTAGATGCTACAGCTTTATATATGGCAACAAGAATACATGAATGGCAGAATACTGGCGTTATACAGGTGCATGATATTCTCAGGTGTAATTAGTATCCTAGCACTGTAGAGGGAATATTCTTTCGTTGAAAGAGATTCCACCATCTCCTCGATATATTTGTTCCATACAAAGTTGCTGATTATATGACCCAGTGGTCTAGACATTGTATCCAAGTTAACAGTTACCCAAAGGTGCTAAGTTCAATCCTGAACGAAGGAAGTGAAAAGTAACATTCAAAACAGAGAATCGGCAACTATGTCCCAGACCCTAGCTGAAGTCCGAACACGGTACCCCCGTAATAATAATAAAGGGTTGGGTCCGAGACTCTTAATAAACGGTTCCCCAGTTCGATATAAAACACCTGATGAAGGCTGGAGGGCAAAACGGCCACAACGTTGTGACTATAACAACCAAGATGAGGAAGTCAGTCCGACAATCTCAATAAATGAAAACACCTCATATGAGAAATACAGACAATTACTAGAGTTTGTCAGTATCTTCAATTTATGAAATTCGTTCTTTCCTCATACATATTATAGAGCGTTGTATCCCCAGCAAATATATCCATCTTAGACATAATATTTATTAGAGCGGTCGTTAATGACTATAAGAAATAATAGTGATTCAAGGACAGACCTCAGAGTCACTCCCGTATTGATGTTATGCGGGTTTGATGTACGTCTATTAATGACAACCTGGATTGTCTTATAATCTAGGAAATATTTAATTGTCTAAGAAGCATCAAATTATATTTAGTATCACATATTTGATAAGATATGACTCTCATATTTTAATTTGATAAAAAATATTTTTTGTCAGGCTTTCACATTGAAGCCTGAAAAAGTGATCTTCTTGGCCAGTGATATTTTAAACATGCAATGATTCTGTCACGTTTAAACTTTAAATAAGATTTTATCACTCTGGTTTGATTACATGTCTAATATCCGGCTTAAATATTAAGTATTTTCCTTTAGTTTATTACATTGAAATTCCCAGTATCCTTTGAGTAGGTCTGCCATACGTAAAATTTTATTATTTAGTTTACTATGGTCTGTGTAACTTGTATTGGTATGTCAATTAACTAGCTAATCATACGTTTTAAACGGAGTTATTGTAATACATCTATTTGTGTGTATTCAATAAATCAACCAAACCAAACTCAGTTCTTGTTTTTTATGATTTATCGAAACAAATTATATTCTATTTTTAAAGAATTATATTGTATATTCAAACTGGAATAAATCATTGTTATCGGACAACTAGAATCATACGCGTACAAGCTATCATATTTTGTATTAAATATATGCATCGTTACGTATTTATATATTATATAAACGCATTTATTTGTGTATATGTATGTGACTACGTAGAGTTGACAGCTTTAAACTACAAAACACAAAGTGGATAGATTCATAATCAATATAGGTTAGCATGAATAATACCTAAAGCTGAAAATAAATTATACACTTTAAGGATTCAAGCATTTAGAAACCTATCGATTATACAAAGAAAAACGTTAAATAACTACTATAATATCATTCCTAATAAATTAAATAAGATAGTGAAATGGCTTGGGTAGAGATGAGTGAGTGGTGGGATTAGCAATGCAGAACAGCAAGGAAGAGAGAAAAAGGGAAAAATAGAGAAATGCATTGCTATGTGTAGAAACATAAAAAAAACAAGACAAGTATTTTAAGTAAACTAGTTCATCGCAAGGTGTGTCTCGGAACGTAAATATTCTACACCAGAAATTGTTTGGTGATAACTGTTTGGTTCCATCAGTTGTCCTGTTATATTTTCTTTGCCAGATCTACCTTTCACAGGCTTTAACTTCACCCACAGCGATATCTTACGGACGCGTCCTACTTCGCAGAAGTAGTGTAAAAAGGAAAAGGAGGAAAAATAATTAATTGTGGTGCCGATTGTGCAGGTGTACCTATGTATTTTGAAAATATTTTATTTACCCAAGTTATGCGCGATTAAAAATTGAACTTTATATAAAAAAAAAGTTTGTCGTCTCCCAAATTATTTATTTACGATTATCTTATTTGTATTTTACATTGCAAGTTGGAACTGTTCTCAAAGAATTAAAACACACAAACAAACAAGACAAAAAAAATACTGAAAGCTATCATGTTTTTCTAATGTAAAAAAAAAGAACTACTGGATGAATTTACATATAAATAATACTATTTCCTTTGGTTTCGACCCAATAGAGCGTAGTTTACCTTCTAAAAAGAAGTCAGAATTTATTTTTCGGGGCTAATACGTTCCAATAGGCTTTAAAGATAATATAAAAATGTATTTTTAAATAATGAAAATTAAATATTTTAAAATAATTTACTAATTAATTATAATAATAATTATTAATATGTAATCAATTAATATTATGAATAATAATTAATTTTAAAAATAATTAAAATTAAATGTTCTTTTTTAAATAATTAATTACATTATTTTTTTAAAAATAATTAAAATAAACATTTAAGCGTGGGGGATGACTTTCCTATATAAATTTAACGTAAAATGATACCCCATTTCTTAGCGACGTAGCGAGACATGTAGTCGTTAGGATTTTTTCAAGTTTGGTGACGGGCGTTGGGCAGAAAAAAGAAAAATAGAGTGGGGATAGTGCCATAAGTCCTAAATATTTTAAATATACGTAGAAACAATTGTAAACGTGCGTGTGAACAAGCGGGGATATTCATTTTTATCCAAGATTTGCTTTGAAAATTACTCACCGTTAAATATTTTGTTAATCAGTTAATAATAATTTCTGATATTTTAAAGGCTGTTAGCACACAAAAAACACTTGTGCGGATCTGTACAATGCACACTCATTCGTATTTTTTTCTTTTCCTTTTTTTAAATTCAATTTTTTATCGTATCCTTACACCTTTCCTATACAAATGTGTTTTTTTTTTCATTTTATCTAAGGGCAATGATGTTAAAACCTTTATAACCCAGTATATTCCGTATTATTTTTTACTGGTCGCAATTTTCATTTTCGTGCGCGAGTGCATTCAATTTTTGCAAGCGCGAAATTGCGTATTGTTTTCACTTGTGGCCAGGCTTGTTTTCGTGCGGGTATGCGTTCAACTTTTCCGCGTTTATAAATTAATTCCGTATACTCACTGGAAATTTAATATATGAATTATGTATACCAACTATTTCACACCTAGTTATAACTTATATGTATTTATATTTATTGTTTTTAATTTTCTTGTTTGCAAACTTTCTCTTGTCCGAAGCTGAAAATCGTAAACCCTCCTCTCGCACGGGCAAAACACTGTTACCTCCTACTATACTGCAAGTAAAATAGCGAAAACAAACCTAAGCATTCTAAATTCCCGAATTTATTACAAACCTGGATTTATTTTTCCCTACATTACTCCTCACCCCAAAATAAAAATTAACAGCGTAACGAAGAATATTATTCTATACACAAATAGATACACGTCCACACAGTATCAGATTAATAGAAATTACCCTTCCATTCTTAAAAAATATGGTCAAATTGTCTTTCGTACAAGCAAAATAGACTGGCAACCATGATAAGTGCTAATTTTGAAAAATTCATTTTTATCCTGACAAAATGTATACATGCTGCTTCGTTCGTTTGTTTTTCTCTTGTTCTTGTATTATTTATATTTATTGTCTTTATTTTTCTTGTTTTGCAAACTTTCCCTTCTCCCAAGCTGAAACTCGTCAACCCCCCCTCCTACGGGCAAAACACTGTCAACTCCTGCAATTATTCCAAGTAAACTAGTAAAAAAAAGCTTAGATACTGTAAATTCCATAATTTATCACAAACCTGGATTTATTTTCCCTACTTTAGAAGAAGATAGGACTTATTTAAGTAATACACTTAATATCTACATTTACTATGATTACTTGTATTAAATATATGGTTTCTATGCTCTCTATATCAAACCACTGAATATAGTTTATCTTACTTTCAATTATATTCGTACCTGAAATATACAGTGATTTTCGATGCGTCACTAAAACTATATTTTTGACTGTCTTTAACAATGAATTCTGACGCGCCGTGCACTAATAGTTTCTCTCATTACGGTGCAATCACCCCTGCTAGCTTGCTACGTATATACAATATATACATTACCTCCAAGACGATTGTCTTTGTCTTATTTGCATGTTAAATTAAAAAGAAATTAAATTATGTTCTCTCACTAAACTTTAATTGACACTAAATTCTAATAATTAATTCTACTGTACTCTGTAATATCAACCCTCCCCTGAAACTAATAATCTGCTCTACTCCCCAAGCTGCCATTGACACCCATTTTATACACCCCTTTTGAGGGAGTCCCTAGATCTAAGCCCTTAATCTTCGCATGCTGACCGATTGGAAGTCATCATCACTTAACATATATCCATTTCTACGTCTAAGGCAGGCATTAGTTTATTCTTATCCAAGTAGATACCTAATAGCTATAGTATGTACTTAGATTTACAGCTATCTACATTACATAGCAATAACTGTTTCTTCTTTGGTTTTACAATGATAAGTACACAAAATGAACCGATACTCTGTAATGCAAAACACAACATGCTGATTCGTAAACGAAATTAGAAGATATCTGCATTAGAAGTGGAAACTTATTTGATACCTACAACTTCCATATATTCGCATGTACTGGACATCTGTCGATATATCTCTTTACTTTATTATACATATTGAACACTCCATAGCTTATCACGTTCTTCTAATTACACCTGCACTGTATTGCACTTTATATAAAGAATTACGTTCTTGTATCTACATTGAATATACATCTTAACAATCCTGCCATCTAAAATATCCATAGCTTGGGCAACATAAGTTTTTAGTTAATTCTTAATAGCAAGCCACCCTGTAACGCGTTATTCTATTCCTAAGCCAACATAAAAAAATAATTATAAATTTAAAGGAAACATAATAAACCATATATTAACTCCTTCCAACAAACCAGACAATATAGCTCTTTCCACGGCATGGACATTTACCCACCGCCTCCTAGCGTAACAAAGAAATAGCAATGCCCCTTAAGCACTTTGAGGAGTGTAATATCTCAGTAGATATGTAACCTTTACAAACTAACCCAGGCACATTAACTACCGACGCGGGGTCGCAGGAATACCTGAGTTAGGACCCAGGCGCTGGGCAAACCCTCCAAATGCTGATGAGCCCGTAGATCCTCCCAGGCTATCCGTCTAGGAGGAGAAATTTGAAATTAAACGTAAGGGGAGGTACGCTGCTCCAGTCTTGGATGACAACCTTCCTAGAGCTGGTGACTGAAACAAATTACCGGTCTGCAAACCTAAACTGCTTAAGGAGTAGATAGGCACTGTCTATCGCCCGGCGTCCACACTCTTTCTTTGTCTATTAGCCAGGCGTAGAGGTCGAATCACAGGGATTCAACAGAACCACTCAGTGTTCGATCATGTTTTCTGAGGAGGGCAATACACACTGTTTTCCCGCTTCCGAAACACCCATCCCTTTAAACTGGGAACTTGGGACTGCTTAAATGCCATACTACCAGTGCAAGGAGATTGTGTTGACCATCGTCTGATGGGTTGAGGGTACCGAGTTTACAGTTCCTGGCAGTTGTTCCCGACTGGTAGTACAGATGTCCTAACTCTTTGGTAGCGCTTAGAGCAGCTGCTCCATCAACAGTTTAATAATATCGGGATGTTTGTAGTGGCATGTCGCGCATAGAAAAGGACCCTGCACTCATCCCAGGTGGGCTTTCCTGAGGTCACAATCCTAGTAGATAGACGGTCAACTGATGGTCTACCTGTGTTGCATGTCTGGTATGCTGCATAACGACTTTTTCAGTACTATTTACCTAACCTGAAACTCTTAAAAAATGACAGTACAATTTAAAAAAATACGCTTAAAACAGGACAAAACGCAAGCAAAACCAATTTGCCTTCTCCCTTGCGGCTTGCCTTTACGAACATCCGTGGGCTTAGAACTAATTTAAATGATGTTGAATCATTTCTCCTACCAATACCCCGGATATCTTAGCACTAAGTGAAGTTAAACTACACGCCTCTATCCCCTCTATCTACTTTAATATGACCGGATATCTCCAACTCTGTCGTAAGGATTCTGACAAATATATGCCCGGGCTTGGAGTCTATATTCTAAACACCCTCCCCATGACTAGAGAAACAAATCTAGAATCGGACGATCAAGCCTTTATATGCTTCAGACTTAACATGCAACATAACATTAGTTACTTTTATTTTCTCTACCGCTCTTTCTCGACCCATGATTCTACCCTAATAAACAGTCTCTGACAGCATAGATACATCATTTTCCCGCGACACTAGCGAAAAAGTGCATGTATTTGGTGACTTCAATGTTCACCATAGAAACTGGCTTGGATTTTTCTACTTACACGGACACAGCTGATAGCACCACACATAGCTTCTCTATATATCATTCCCTATCACAAATGGTTACGTTTCTAACATGTTTCGTAGACCAGCAAGAACAACACGCATCATTTCTAGATCTGTTTCTCGGAGATTGTGTTAATAATGCCCACAGCCCACTTGGGAACGCTGATCGCGCAGTGCAAACAGTTGATGTCACCCAAACACTTGGGGCAAAACTTAAAATCCATTGCTCAAAACAACGGGATATTATAAAAAAGGTTGACTGAACAGCCATCAGGGATTTCATCAGAAACGTCGCATGGCGAAATGTTCCTGCTGAACAGTGCGCAAATGAGACCACTGAGTGGTTCAAACGGCAATTGAATCATATTTTCCCACGCGGAAAATTTATAGCTAGCCCTGCTCTCCCCAATGGTTTACTTGTACGTGTGCATCTGCCATTGCATAAAGGCAGCATGCGTACCGCAGATTTAACTGATATAAGTCCTGTTCAAAAAGACAAAGGTATATAGAAGCCAGAAGTAACCGTAAGAAAGAAATAGAGAGCGAGAGCTAAGAGAGAACCCACCAAAAACGCATCAAAGAACAGAAATTAGAAACCCGCCACTTCTGGAAAATCTACAACAGTGTAGTAAATAATGGGCAATCAATAATTCCCCAGCTATCTAACAATCAGGAAGATGTTAGCTCAACAACCGACAAGGCTAATTTGCTGGCCAGTCGGGTTGCTTCCAACTCCAACTGGACCCCTTCCCAGACTTTCCTTTGCGGTCAGACGCACCACTGGACAGTCAGAAAATCGCCTCTTCTCAGGTGCACACTATCATAAAAAAATCTTGACACTTCAAAAGCATGTGGACCTGTTTTATTTAAAAATTCTCCACGGAAGTAGCTCCAGTTCTCTGCAAAATTTACAACCAACTCCTTAATGAATCTTGCTTTCCTCCCTGCTGGAGAACTGCTCCTGTGGTAGCAGTTTTCAAGAATGCTGACGAAAGAACTGACCCAGTAAATTATCGCCCCATTAGCCTGCTCCTACTTATTGCCAAAGTATTTGAGCCCATAATTAACCAAGCTCTAGTCAATCACCTTACAGATGTTAAACTTCTGATCGACGAAGAACACGGATTTAGTCAAGCCCGTTCCACAGCAGTCATCCTAACTGTAATATCTGAGCGTGTATACCATTCACTGGACAAAGTATGGGAGGGTAGAGCGGTAGCTCTCTCTCTCTCTATATATATATATATAAGGCTTTTGACAGGGCATGGCATGAGGGTCTTCTCAGGAAAATCAGATCATAGGGTGTCACTCGAAGAACACTTAACATAATCATATCTTTTTTTGGTGAGAGAAAAATCCAGGTTGTCCTCAACGGTCGTACAGCTAAACAATATGATATAAATGTGGGAGTGCCTCAGGAGTCTGTCCTTGGACCTCTGTTATTCCTAATATTCATAAATGTCCTCTCTGACAAAATTGTGTGTGAGATGGGTATATATGCTGATGACTACAAGCTCTATAACGGCCACGACAGGAAAACAAATGAGAACCTATCTTTTAAAAAATGGGAGAAACACTAGACGAGGACGTCCAATCTGTTGTGGAATGGGGGCAGAAATGGATGGGCACATTCAATGCTACCACGAAAAACTTGTTTCCTTCAAGAATTACAAGAAACCTTCTCTTCCACCAATAGCAATGGCATAAGACTCCTTATCTGAAAGTGTTTTGTTAAACTCCTCGGCCTAACGTTCACAGGAAACATGTGTTGGAACAATTACATTAGGAGCATTGCCCGGGCCTCTGCGAAGAAGGCGGGTTTCCTCTAACGTGCTAGAAAGCTACTAACGCTTGAAGGTATCCTGTGCATCTATTAGGCCACAATTCGAACACGTATGGAGTATTGCTGTCATATTTGGACTGGTGCATCTGCTACCAGTCTCTCGCTCCTAGACAAGGTTCAAAAGAAGGTCGCCGACCTGTCATTTAATCTTAAGCCTCTGTCCCATCGACGAAATGTTGCATCCCTCTGCCTTTTCTACAAGTACTTTAGCGTTGAATGCTCCGACAGGCTGCATGCACGCGTACCCCGTCGACGTAAATACCCCTGACAAACCCGACAAGCAGCATAATCCCACCCCATCACAGTAAAGATCCCTAGATGTAAGAGATCCATTTACTCCAGTAGTTTCTTCCCCAGAACCGCTAGACTTTGGAATTCCTTTCCGGGTTCCTGCTTCACCAACTGTACAGGCATGCAGAAGTTCAAATTTTACGTGAACGGATATCTTGCTGCCCGACTCCCCACATAGTACCCCTGTAGATTATTTTATTGAATGTAGTATATACATATATATATATATATATATATATATATATATATATATATATATATATATATATATATATATATATATATATATACGTGGGGGATATGTGGGGGGTGCGGTTCGGTTTTATGTATGTACAGCTGAATATATATTTAATATAGAAAATAAATATAAATGTATAAACAAATAAATTAATTAAACATAATCACACGATGTTGCGGTTTATTAACTTTCTGCTAATGAACAAATCCGTAAAGTATATACTACTGGAAACACATGGTTAACTTTACATGAGAATATTCTAGCTTTTAAATTTGTTTAGTTAATAAGCAATGTAAATATACGCCGATAACTAGAATTTGAGATGTTTTATTTACGGGACGTAACTCAAAGCCAACTTGGGTCGTTGTCATAATTTACCATTCGGAAAATAGGCATATTGGAGTCATCTAAGGCTAACGATTAATTAATTAATTATATTACATCGCTTGAAACTAATTATCAAAAAAAAACTTCTTAATAAAAATGTACATGGCAAAAATCCTATGACGACTTCAACTTTATAATTTATTTCATGATGAAATTAGTAGTCGGTGATTACCTTTAGATTATTCACTGAAATTGCTACGAAATTAGACTAAAAATATAGAAAGCTTAGTTTTGTATTCATTCAATAAAGCAGCGTTGCATGGGTAAATTTAGTCTGATTAAATATAAACCTTTCATAAATGTTTTTTTTTTCCTAAAGAAGATGGCCTATATCTGTTTCATATTTTTTCTGGGGGTAAAATTTCGAAAGCATGACTACAATTATAGATCATTAAATATGGCACTTTAAATAGTGTTATATCTTCGCGGGCTTAAAATTCTTACACATTTCGTTCCTGAGAAATTCCAATGTATATTTAAAAAGTAAGTTTTTTTTTCATAAAGCATTAAACATTTAAGTATTTAAATTGCTTTTCATAAACATAATCCTCATTTATCCAATGAGAAAAATGTCCAAATAGTTTCTTTCTGGGGAATTTATAAACTGCCTCTTAATAGACGTTTGGTGTAAATCTACAATTCAATTAAACACGTGTAAAACATGATAAAATATTGTGAAAGATAATAAAATATATATTAGGTGTGTAATGTGTATTTCTCATATATATATATATATATATATATATATATATATATATATATATATATATATATATAATAAAAATTACAATAAGTTTACCAAGGTAATCAAAATGGTAAGCTTAAAATATATTATAAATATTAAAGAGTTAATACTTACAAGTAAAGTAATCTCAACCAGATGTAAAAGCTCAATAAAACCGAAAAGGAAATATAGCTTATAATATGAACAAATGATTAATAAAACATGTTAAAAGACATCTTGAAAAAGAGTTAAAAACATATTTAATTTTAAAAAAGGAAAGACAAGATAAGTGGATAGTGCTTAATCCGCGGAGTTTCGAAGAAATACTCTCCTTCTCATCAGAGGGCAGGAATTAGCAAAATGCAGGATCAGATTTTCCATATAAAAGTATTTAATGAAACTACAAGCAAGTCACAGATCTTACTTGGTGAAAAAAAAATGGTGAGGTAAGGGGAACAGGAGGCAAAATAAAAATAAAAATAAAAAGATTCCACATGAATGGACAGTCCAGTGAAGGGTAAACATCCAAAAATGGTAAAATCCAAAAAGGTAGAATTAAAAATTCCAATCCAATAGGTAAATTCCAAATGGTTCAAAATAATCCAAAAGGCAGAGTTCCTTGGAAAAAGCGCAAGTGGAATGAATTCCAAATCATTAAAAGAAAAGCACTGGAGAGAATATTTAAAAACACGTCTTTCAAGGATGGATGAATAAAAAAAATTAAGGTTTAAAAAAAAACACCAAAAAGGCAGTGAAGATTTTAATTTGAAAAGCAAGGTCAAACTGACCCAGACAAGAAGCCCAAAAATTAGCGTTAATAATTAGCTCAGCTTAGATATGCACGTGAAAGTCCCAGAATTAAATTAAGAAAACTGATTAGAACAGATAAATGGCTAAGTTTATGAAATGGGGCTTCTGTTATATATGAAAAAAATGAAAGTAAATAAATAAAAAAATAGAAAATAATATATATACACACATACTCACATATATATATATATACATATACATACATACAGACACACAAATGCACACATACATGTATATACATACACACACGCATGTAAATATATATACATATATTTATACATATACAATAACACACACATATATACACAAACACACACGCACACATAATATATACACATAACCAAAAACATATACAAGTTAAACAAAAACATACATACTTACATACAAAATAAGGGGAAATGATAGGCCGGTATCTACAAACTCCGGAATAAGGCAAATAAATGTGTGTGTAAATGCATATAGTAAAATATAAGTAAACAAACACATAGAATAAAAATGGGTAGGTTGATGTATATATTTAATTAATAGGTATACTTATACCATAAAACGGAGACAGCAGATGGAAAACCGGCCAAAAAAATAAAGAAAAAGCGAATAAAATTAAAAATTTAAAAAGCTTAGAAGGTAAGATTATATATAAAAAAATATGGGAAAAGATATATATTTGAAGGGTTAAATTAATAGCTATGTGATTTCAAATTGGCCATATTTAACTTGGACATATGTCTGCAATAGGAGATCAGTTCGTTTTTAGAGTTTATTATATTACTACTTTGAGGGGAGGTTATAATAGTTACAGCTTCAGATGTACAGAGGTGACACGACTTAGATCTTGGAGTGTAAGACTTAACTTTTTTTAGGATGGTCCATTAAATTGAAAAGTGGGTATTGGCAGAGTTAAGCTTTTTAACTAGTGTAGTTAGAGAAGTTCCCTGGTTATTATTTGAATTTTGGTTATTGAAAGAAGAAGTGTTCTTTGAAATTCGTTTCTTTATTAAAGTTGAAGTGACACCTATATATATATATATATATATATATATATTATATACATATATATATGAATGGGAATGTATAAAAAAGAATACAAAAAGTATAAAAGCTCATAACTTCTCTTTATTCGTTTCCAATTAGTGATGTGAAGGAATACAAAATAATATTATGAAAAAAAATTAATACACTTTTTTTGCAGGTACATAATTTCGACCGAGCCTTCAGCCTTCATCGGTGTAGTGAAAGTCATTTATATATTTATAGGTATTTAATTATCATAATAAATAATTACACACACACACACATATATATATATACATATATATATATATGTATATGTCCTTTTCTGCCTTCGTGAGAAATGGGGTTCATTCAGGGTATTTCAGACTGTGGAAGTAATTGCATTTGAGTTTTTGCTAATAAACATATATGCTAAGAAGACAACTATATGAAAATATCAACCTTATAATGCGTAAATAATTAACCTCTTATTAAAATGAATGAGGTAATATACAATTACATATTTAACAACAAGATTGTAGATTTTTCTGTCCTAGCAGACCACAAGTTTTTATCAAACGTAAAACTTTTCTGATAGCTTGTATGAGTAAATATTAACAAATACATCTTCATAAAGCATAGTCTCTTATCTGGCCTCACCGAAGCATAGTATCTTATCTGCCCACACCGGACGCCTTGCCTGTATATATATATATATATATATATATATATATATATATATATATATATATATATATATATATATATATATATATACAGGGTGTCCATTATGTAGCTAGACTTTGTGGAAGCATCCTGTGGGTTATGTAGCAAGACTTTGTAGGCACCCTATATATATATATATATATATATATATATATATATATATATATATATATATATATATATATATATATATATATATATATACGTGTATGTGTGTGCATATACAGGGTGCCCACAAATTCTGGCTACATAATCTACAGGGTGCTTCCACCAACTCTGGCTACATAATGTAGCCAGAGTTTTTGGACACGCACACACACTCTATCTCGCTCTCTCTCCCGCTATATATATATGTATATGTATATATATATATATATATATATATATATATATATATATATAGCCAGTAGAGTTTAGTTTCCTAGAAGTACATCCGATGAAACAACATGTGCCTACCAAAATAGTGCTCAATGAGTTAACAGAGCAGGTATATTAATTTTATTTATACAAACATTAATGGCTACCTATGTGCATATATGTTTCTGTAATCACCCACGTTGGGGGATTTCGTCTTCAGGCCAAGAATTACCGTCGAAAGTGATATTTCCACCAAATACATTTTCCTATTTCGTTTATCAAGTTAGAAAGCAACCTGGGTGGCAGTCATAAAAACGGTAAGAGGATGAGTGAGGTCTTTGAAGATGATAAACATCTTTTTCATTTTCCTTTCCACCATCCAACCTAACTTTTGGTTTTATGGCCTAAGGTACCTGAGAATTCAATTTTCTTGTCTTGGAGTCTGTAAGTTAAGAACCTTAGCTATGGTCAACTAAGTATTGACCGGTGCCTCTTAATCTACATCCACCCACACATACATGCAACCCACATACAACACACACATACACATACATCGCCACACACACACTCACATTAATACATATATTCTAAAGCGAATCCATGCTGTACGCTTTTATTTTATTCACAACACACGTACTGAAACTAGACAATAACTCTCAAACTACGCAGGAATAAAGTTAAAAATTACAAATATCAATATTTTAAAAATCACAACTGAAAAACTAATGGTAAATTATTTTAACTGAAATACGAACAATAAATTAGTTTAACTGAAAAACGAACAATAAATTAGTTTAACTAAAAAACGATCAATAATTCAGTTTAACTGAAAAACGAACAATAAATTGGTTTAACTGAATAACGAACAATTAGTTGAACTGAATAACAAACAATAAGTTAAAAATTAAATTCAAATAAATGTTAGTATAAACAAAGTTACTAAGGCAGAAATATTTCAAACATTGAATATTAAAACTTTTAAAAAATCTGTTTTAGAATTTAATTAAACTTTGAATTTTTCTTTTTTTGATATTTTTTTTTTACTAATATTGTCATTCTCTTTGCGACAGAAATTTTTTTATACGGGAATTCAATGAACTTCATATCGGCATTTTCTAATTTTGCTGAGTAGTGTGACCCTAATAACAAGAGTCAACATGAAATAATCGGGTTTGATCAGCCAAAATATTTAAAGTTATGTACATGGCTAATTTTCTCTGAAGAATCGAATGTAAAAAAGAATCGCATTTTGTAAGTTTGTTTATAACTATATAATTATATAAGACAAAATTATTAGTTATATCATTTGGGTATAACAGAGAACTTCTGTTAATACCCAGAAAGTAGCGGTTTAATTCAGCTATTTCTTCCAAGGATATTAAATTTTTGCAGCTATTGCATTTCAGTTTTTTTGAAAACTGCATGTCAGAAATAACCTGCTAAGTATAATATAAATGGAAGTACTTAACATCATAATCTGTTACATCTATGTTAAATTTATAAACATGTAACACTTGATCCCTTGTCATTTCATCTCAGTTAGTTTTTTTTTTTAATTTTCCAATTCAATAGTTCAATTATTTATTGGTAAGCTCAATTTTTAAACTGGCAACATTCTGAGTTTTTTTCACATTCATACACATGAGGTATGGATATATTCTACGGATCCTCAGTAAGTTGTCCATACTGGCTAAACCTTGCCTCAGTGTTATCTGTCTGAAACGTTCCTGGTAATATATACACCATGTTCAGTACATTTATACAATATTTTATCAATTCTAAAATTGCCTAAGTAGTATGGTGCAAAGCAGTGTATGTTTGTTTACTTGCCAGTTCTTTCAGGAATTCTATTTCAAGTTTCTAACCAGTCACATAACACATTTAGGAAACTATAATTATCACTATTTAATGTAAGTGGATTGGCATATTTATTACGAAGTCGACAACCGTTATATGGTGTTTTCACATTCAGTTTTCTCCACCAAATATAAAATATTTGAATGTATTCTGCGATTTCTGGATAATTTGGCAAGCATTCCTGTTTTCCTAAGGTTAGCAAACCTTGAATAGTATATTCGTTGAAAATTTGCAAAACCAAATTAACATTTTGCCTTTCAAAAGTAGTCGGAGAAAGAGCTTTTGAAGTCAACTTATAGCAATATTTTACAAGAGATTGTGATTCTTGGGAATAACGTTTATGTAAACTAGAAAATGGAGCAATTCGGATGTTATCTAATTCATGATTATAACAAAACTTTGGAAACATCATGCATTTACGTTCATATTTTTGGCCAATCCAATTGTTTCTAATGTATTTTAATATATGCACTGAGTCGAATAAGAAGAAAAGAGGGCTAGCGTTCTAACTGGGTGGCGATATAAAATTAAAATCTTTGATGGGCTACAAAAGAAAGACATAGCTTTTTGATTTATTGCATTATTATCTGTTATAGCAGATACTACCTTCAACCCTATATCTTCTAAGCCAATTATTACACGTTTAATCATGTCAAATAAGTTATCAGCTAGAAGACATTTAGTTGTCATAGCATGCACAACATCCCTTTATTGTAAGAATGCACTGCTAAGCATAAAAACAAATGCATTTGTGACAGGTTCATTGTTGTTGTTAGCTAAGCCAACAATATTACCACCTTTATAATCAAAATAAGGTCTGAGATGTATTTCATCAACAAATAAAGATACTGTGATGTCATTCTGCATTAGTAACTTGAACTTACTTTAATATACACGAGAAAATTGTTATCGTTTTGTTCAATGACAGGATTCATAGAAATTGATAAGGTCAATCTTCGAATGTTTGAATTGCATGATAAAATTACAGTTTTAGTGTCTCTTAACAGTCTGTACCCTCTAGGGGAGATGTTATATAATAAGAAAGAAAATACCATCATTTCACACGAATAAGTAACCTTATTCATTGTCATTATGTTAATTTGTTCATATATGAACTTAATGGCATTAAAATATTTAAATGATTCATCTTGCACTAATAGCAAAATTGATAAGATTTATCTTAATAAAGAACTTATATTAGAAGTTCTCATTTCCTGTTCTTTGATGTCCATTTTTTCATGTTTTTCATCAAAATCTGCAAGGTATTTCCTCTGTTACATGTTTAGGAATTCTATACCCCCTATAGCACTCATTTCCATATCACTACAGAATACTCTCACGACCAAGTCCGGTTCAATCACAATATACCTTTTGAACATCTATTTATATGGCATATAATGATTGTATTGACTTTGCCTAATAGAAGTCCAATAATTTTTATCTATAAAAGTTATTTGTTTTCTAAATCATCAATATTATGGAAAGTGTTACGTTGCCGTAACTCTTACTCGTCAACAACACTTTCACATAATGCAGGATTAAGAGCAGAATTGTCTAAACGCATTTATTTGCGTTAGGAGACTCTCTAAAAGTGGTTGATGACGACAAATAGGAGGGACAGTTTGGTAAATTTCGGGGAATGGCACCATCCTTAAGATAGGAATATTTTGATTTAACAATAATTGTCGTTCCAGTCCTTTCATCAAATGCTGATGCCTCTCGCTGTATGTCTTCAGGCCGAAAACGAAGTTCACATACTTAGAGAAATAATTTAAAAGAAAATCGTACCATGTTTGGCTTAATACAAAAAAAAAGAAAAGAAAATTTCATGACAAAAAACGATAAAATAAAAATATAATGTAAATTGTCAGAATTAGTTCACCCTCGAAAAATCCTTTTAAATTACTACTTTTATCAATTTTGGGGGTGCTGAAAAAGAAAATAATGTTTAAAATTACGGCGAATTAGTAGTTTCCAAGATATAAAGAGATGTTAGTTAAAAAAAAAGGCGGGTGAAAAATTTAACCTAAAACGACCACCAACAGTTATGGCCATATTTTTACATGGGCAACGAGCATTTTAAATTTAATTTTCGCCTCAAACAAGGCGAAGTGCCTCTTTGATGTAGGAATGAATACAACTAAACGTAAAATGAGCCTCTACAGTTGACCCCCTCTCCCCGAAAAAAATCGTTTCACACTTTGTGAAAGACGGTGCTCATTTTACGGTGAACTTTGTTCATTGTACGTTGACTCCCAACCCCAACATAAAGGTGGTCATACTCATTTTTTATCGCTTTTATTTGTTAAAAAGCAAGCGCCCTAAAAAAAAAACGATGGTCAGAAAGTGGGTGCTCATTTTACGTTAATTTTTTCTAGAAAAGTGATCCACCATTTTTTACAACTAATATTTCTTCATATATTGGAAACAACTCGCTTGCCGTAATTGTAAACGTTATTTTCGTTTACAGAGCCACTAGCAGTATAAGAATTTTGGGTGAATTTTTGACAAACCCCAACACAAAACTACGAATAAAAAATACAAAACTCGTAATTTCTCCGTTTAAAGTGGGTTGTTTATTTTCTTTGTGGAATAACTTAAATTACATACTTTCAGTTCTATATTAAAATATGTTTAAAAAATAAATAAATATAAAAAAGCCGCGTTTTTTTTTAATATATCTCGAACATTTTAACACTTACTTTGCTATATTTAGATGGAGTAAAATCCTTTCTTTTTATTGCAGTAATCCACTGATAAATTATTTCCTGTTCTTTGGAAAAAGGAAAACACGAAAAACTTTTGACCCATTTTCGTAGTTACCTCGGCATTTTGGAACTATACTTCTCGACGGCATGTTTCAATTTATTTAACCCTCAAAAACCTTAAACCAATTTCCGGTTTAGTCATAAGACACGTGAGCAAATTTAAACAGACCGATGTTCATGACGTCACCAGACTAAATTATAGTCGCCGATAGGCCATCATATTACGGTAGCATCGCTACTGATCAGAATTTAACAAATTAATACTTGTTGGAAAGGTATTGGGCTGAGTTATGTATGAACTATGTTGTATATGCCTTTAGGGTGATATATTTAGAGGATCATCTATTATACGGATCATATTTTTGCAATTTTCTCAGTCATAACATGTTTCAATCATAGGAAATTTTTCCGAGTCTGCATTTGAATTAAAAAGTATCTGATATTTCCCCTAACCTCCGCCCTTGACAGATGGGGAGACTAAAACTTAGTGCTATTGGTTCAAATGACCTGAAATAACAGCAAGGAGAGACTTGACTCCAAATAGTTCTCGTATGTTATATGTTCCTTTTATGGTTTTTATACATAAAGTAAATTTCACTGTGTATAAGGCTTCTTTGATAGTGGAGATAGTTACTCTATTTCCATATCAGAAATATTTGGAATAAAGTCTAGCCTTATATATATATATATATATATATATATATATATATATATATATATATATATACTAGCTGTACCCTGCCACGCGTTGCTGTGGCTCAAATTGGCGCAATGGAAAAAGTTCCAAAATGAGAAAAAGCATGTTTCTTATAGGTTTAAATTTCCATTTTGCATGGGTACACAGTTTTTGTTGTTCCATTTTCTTAGCTGATAATGATATTTTCCGGTTTGGTGACTCATGAATATGTAACATAAATTATCCATGTGAAAAAACAGTCAGTGTAACTGTAAGGCCCACAATTGTAAATCTTGTTCCCTGTGCTTTGTTGATGGTTATTGCAAATGACAATAAAATTGGAAAGTGCAATTTACTAAAGTGTAATGATGTATCCGCTGGAATCATAGGAATGCATGGAATGAAGATATATTCATCTGTGAAAGGTTCTGTTAAGATTGCTGTTTCTATGATATTGTTTGTTAATTTTGTTTTACTGCAAGCTATGTGCCATTGCAAAGCTTGAATTGGTTTATATTTCACAACATGATAATTAGTACACCAAATTTCAGTTGCAGTACATGCGGTGGCATCCCTGGCAAATATAACTGTTGGATAATTAACCACTTTATCTGCTTTCCCAACAGTATCGATGGATTTGTATTTGACTACCTCAGTTGGAATTTTACATTTAATTACAGCGTTAAGTTCATGGGCATCTTTGTATTGACCTGCAAGAATAGCTCATTCACTCAGTCAAATGGAATTCTTATAATTTGAATATCTGCAAAAACCTTTTAAACTAACTATTCTTTTGATGAAATAAAATCACAGAAATTAAAGAAGTTAAAAGTCAAAGAATTTTGCCCTTAACTCTGACCAGCTGGCACTTTTTCGTACCCAATTTCCCACAAGTAATGCAAAAGTTTTTGTGCGGATCGAACAGTCTGCAACTGTACATGCATATTTTGAGTTAAGGTTAATGTCTTCACATGGAACAAAAAAGTAGAGTATTTGAGGCAAGCCTTTATTTCATCTGCTGGTGTTGATTGAAGAATAACAGGTAACATTTGTCTGAAATCTCCTGCAAGCAATATTACTGCATTCCCAAATGGTCTGACATTGCCAGGCAAATCTTGCAAGGATAAACCAATAGCCTCAAGTGATTTTTTGCGTACCATTGTGCATTCATCCTAAACAATAAGTTTGCATTTCTGCAATATTTCTCACCATATTGGATGTTTTGGAGATGTCGAACATGAGATTTTTGAAAAATTGAATGGCATCAAGGTCGCAGGTATTCCTCATGCAGCAAGGGCTAAGGCTATGTGATTTTGTTACCAAATGGCTTCCAAAATCAATTTAATTAGAAAGGTTTTACTAGTTACTTCTGGTGCTGTTCAAGGTAGCAGTAATTTCCAAATAACTTCTATACTCACAGTCAGTAAATTAGATGACTAAAATAGGATTTATCCATGTTTTGACAATGCCTTATTCACTGTAATTAATTTAGGAGACTAAAATAGGATGAGGGATTAGAGATGAACAGATAGAGAGGAAGATATATAGATAGAAAAGAGACAGTGAGAGGAAAATAGAGAAAGAGAAGGAGATAGAGATAAAGGGATTGATAGATAAACAGAGAGAGGGGGAAAGTTAGAAAAAGGGAGGGATGAGACAGAGGAGAGGAGAGAGATAGAGTGAGTTAGAGAGAGAAATGGGCTCAAAGAGAGATGGAGAGGGTGATATAGAGACGAAGATAGATTTAGAGATGGAAAGGGAGAGATGGATAAAGAGAGATATTAAGAGAGGAAGAGAGAAGGGGAGAGAAACAGAAGGCGAACTACACTTCACCGTTTTTTCCTCGTTCAGTAGAGAAGAAATATTTCGAGACTGAGGCAATTTTAATGTTTTGTTATTATCCAGAGTACCCCTATTTTTTTTTTGGGGGGGGGCTAGATTTTCCTCGCATTAGAAACCGACCGGGTTCTCTGTACTTTCACTTAACAAATTAATAAAAGAAAAACATATTGTAAAATTTAAATTTAACAGGAAAATACTATTTTAAAAAAAATAGCACGATAGCATAAGTGCATTAGTGCCACTTTAGGTACTCCTTGGGCGTTGAGTTCGATGGCGACAATCATAAATATTTAATGGTCGCTCCCTGAGTCAAGGCTAATGTATGCGCACGTAACATTTTTTTTATTTACTGACGTTGGCTTAGTAAATAAACGGTTTATTGATAATTTCGTAACCCTTAAACGCATGCCGGAAGATTTAAATTGGTTCATTATTGTTGTAATGAAAAAAAAAGTTTCATTCAACACAAAACCAATAACACATTAATGATAAATGATTTATTATTCTATTCATTGAAATTTACTATTTTTTAAATAAAAAAGTAAAAAAAAATAGTTAATAAAAAATAGTTGCTTATGTGCGCATAAAAACTTGTTTTTTTTATTTATTTTTTTTTAGATTAGGTCCACCTTATAATCACCCCCCAATCTCCTCATCTTAAGAACAGCTTCCGGAATAAACACCACTGCCAAATTTAACTGATATTTGTTGTCAGCATACTCACCCGAAAATACTATTAAAAAAAAGGCGGTTATCCTTTACGGAAATGATCCCGACGTCCGCCTCGTTCTGAGTTCGGGGAGAGGCCGTTTGACGTAGGCGGTGTCGAGGCAGAAAATTACTCTAACCCTAAAATATGCGATATGTCACAGACAGCTGTTTTCACAAATATTGTGAAACAAATCACAGAATTTTACAGGGTTAACTAACCACGTGGAACTATTCTAATCATGTTGACTGTCTTTTTGCTTTTTAAATTCTAATTAGTTGAACTGTTTATTTTGTAAAATTCCAATTATTTTAACTGTTGAAATATCAAAAATTATTTGAACTGTTGAATTATCAAAAATTTTAACTGTTTATTTTTTAAAATTCTAATTATTTGAACTGTTTAAAATAAAAAAAATAAAAACTTCTAATTATTGGAACGGGTTTTTTTCTCCTTAAGTAAACAACTGGGCACTTTATTGAAGGGGTAATTTTTTGCCTCGACAACGCTTACGTCAGACGGCCTCTCCCCGAGCTCAGAAGGTGGCAGATGTTGGGACCATCTCCGTAAAGGTTATCCAAAAAAGGAGGGGTTCAGTGCCCGTGGCAGAAAGTAGATTTATTTATCAACAATCGTTGCGGAGAAGTAAATTTATTTATCAATAAAATTCGTCATTTAAAAAAGAAAATTGTCGAGGTGGACCTAAATGTAAATATTTACCAAAAAAATTATCTCGAAGTTTATTACAAAAACGTTTTGTTTTCGCACTATTCAACAATTTGTTAATCCGCGCATGTAAATTCAAAAGTATTTGTAAAAGTTAGAAGTTATCAGTAAATGATGTAGTTTTTTTTTAAATTTATTTATTTTTTTTTTTTTTTACATTAGGTCCACCTCCACAAATGTTAAGAAAGGTTTTCAGAATAAACACCCTCAACCTCTCCATGTTAACAACGGATTTCGGAATAAACACCATTTGGGGGGTATTTTAAAAAAAGTCGATAAAAGTCGTCATTAAAAAGAAGTTTAAAATCAAATGTTTGTAAAAGTGAGAAATTATTAATAAATGTTTATTAACATTTTTCGGTGCTAATGCAGAGAGTGATCCGCGCTATTTTTTAAATCGTGTTTTTTTTTTATTCAATTGCAAGGTTAAAGTAGAGAATACGTACAAACCCCCTCCCCATGTTAAGAATGGCTTTTAAATAATAACGTTATCATTTCAGCTTGGATCACTCTCTGCATAAGTACCCATTTTTCTTTTAATATTCATAAAAAGTAAAACTTTTTTCAAAATAAATGAATAAATAAATGTTTGTAAATGTGACAAATAATCGTTTAGTTACGGCAACGTCAGCAAATAAAATATGTTACGTGCGGGGTGGGGTGGGAGACTAAGGGTGTGCCTATTATTTTTTCTACTGGTCGCCATGGAACTCAACACCCAAGAAGTACCAAAATGTAATATTTTTGTCAAATAAATCAATTTCAAGCAATTTTTGCAATAAATAATAGATAGCAACTTCGTTAATTTTACGACTTGCCCCAGCATATTATAAACATCCTAATTCCCCATGTTAAAACGGTTTTCGGAATGAACAACCTCCCCATATTAAGAACGGCTTTCGAGGTTTATGGAAGGGCGTTTTTTTAAACATGAGGGGGGTTAGGGTGTTTATAATACGTTGAGGCATGTCGTAAAAATGAGATAGTTGGGAAAAAGTTACAAACTTTTTTATGTAAACAATGCCGTGAAAAGAAACGAAACAATTAAAACGTAATGTTTCATGAGTGAAAAGCCTTAACATAAATAAAATTAAAAAATTGGTAAGTACATAAATGAATTTAAATTTTTAAAATATGTGATTTTTTTGTGCTAATGCAGAGACTGATCCGCGCTATTTTTTTAAAATCGTTGTCCACGTTTAATTAAAGATTATATGTTTTTATTCAAGTGTAAGGTTAAAGTACAGAATAGGTACAAAACACCTCCCTTCCCCAGGTTAAGAATTACTTTTTAAATAATAACATTATTATTTCAGCACGGATCACTCTCTGCATGAGTAAGTTTTTTTTTTTTTTTTTACTTATCGAGTTAACAGGAAATTAAATCTTTCGTCAATTCGTGGCTGTGAAATAATGAATCGAACCGGAAGTTCAGTTTTATCAACATAACAGATTCCCAGTAACGGTTAAAATATATTTATTTTATTTAATATTTTAATTTTAATAATTCGCGAGGTAAATTTATTTTAATAACATAAAAACATACCTCGACTCTAAAAATGGGTTGTCTGAAAATTTCAAATAAATTGGTAACGTAGAAATATGGTTTTATTCGTTTAGAACGAACCAACTTTACATATATATATATATATATATAAATATATATATACACACATATATATATATATATATATATATATATATAGATAGATAAGAGGAGACTTTATATATATTGCAGCGCTGTTTCAACGTCGGTAAATATTTTTTCCACAAATATGTTTTTCAAACAAACATTTGTCGACCACTTTTATAGTGCTCAACCCGTTTTGTTTACAAACAAACAGCGAACCTCGCATTAAGAGCCATTTACATAGTGAGTGAGAATATTTACGATAGTGCTCTACCCAAAGATGTGGGGGCTTTACCCACACACACACACACACACACACATATATATATATATATATATATATATAAGAAATTTATTACTGTGAGTCCAGAATGAATTTACATATTGTTTCAACTAGACGACGATCCTCAAAGAGAGGAAATATCCAACTAGCATCGTCAGAATTCATAGATTCAGTCCATCTATGAATTCTGGCGATGCTAGTTAGATATTTCCTCTCTTTGAGTATCTTCCTCTAGTTGAAACAATATGTAAACTCATTCTGGACTCACAGTAATAAATTTCTTATATACTGCTCTGGCTACATATTGAGCACTCTAGTCCGGTTTTTTCACCACTGGTATATATATATATATATATATATATATATATATATATATATATATATATATATATGTATATATATTTATTTATTTATTTATATACATATATATATATATGTTTAAAGAAAAAATAGAAAAAAACGAATGAAATTATTAAAAAATCAACGTTTCGTCCTTGTCTCAGAGGACATCTTCAGGATAATTGAAATAAAAATGTGATAAAAGAAAAAGTCATAGATCGTGCGAAAAAAGACAGTTTTTTAAAATCCAACCCATGTCGGGAAAGGACGAATATGTGTGCGTATGGGAAGGTTGTTTGATGTCTATATATACAATTTTAAAATGCATTTAAAATAAATATGTACATGTTTTTTTTTTGTTTTTTTTTTTTCTTCTTCTTCTGCGAAACTACTCATTTTCCTGAAACATTCAAAGAAAAACGGCTAGCCAGGATCCACCCTGATACCTTGCTCTTTGATTATTATTTTCCCTATGCTAGGGGTTAAATGGTAGAAGCCTTTTCTTTGCGTAATAGTATTAGTATTCAAAATTAGTGCTGATTCTAAAAGTCTTCTTTTAGCTCTATCTATCACGTATTTAATAATTTTCGCTTGATCTAAATTAAATGAGTGATCGTGTTCTGCACAATGGCAAAAGAGTGCATTTAGGGCGTTACCATTCCTCATATCTCTTCTGTGCTCGTTAAGTCTTAATTTCAATTTTCGTTGTGTTTCACCTATGTACGCTTGTTGACAGTTGTTACATGGGATGGAATATATACCGGCATCGGATGTGAGGGTTTTGGGAGAGTGCTTGGTAGTTTTTAATGTCTGTTTTATGGTTGAGGAAGTTGTTTGTATCAGGTGAAAACCAAGTCTATTAAGAGTGTCGTAGATTTTTGTATTTTTGGTGTGGGTGGGAATGAAAAGATGTCTGTTTAATAGTGAGGTATCTGTTTTATTTTTCTGTGTGTTTATGTTATAGTGTATTTTCGTAGCTTTTTTCTTTGCGTAAGAAATGAAATAGGATGGATACTGTAGTTTTCTTAAAACATTCGTAATATATTGAAATTCATCATTAAGATATTGGGGACTGCATATTCTAAAGGCACGTAAGAAAAACCCTATAATCATGCCCGTCTTTATTTTATCATTGTGGTGTGAGTAGTAATGAATATAGTCGTTTTTGTGTGTGGTCTTTCTATGTACTTTGAGACTCAGATCAGTTTCTGATCTGATGAGGAATATGTCTAGAAAAGCTAGGGAGTGGTCTTGTTCGGATTCATGTGTAAAATTTATAGATGGTTCCACTGAATTTAATTTATTTCTAATTTGTTCTATTTGTGTGTGTTTTAGGGAGAAAAATAAGAATGTCATCTATATATCTAAAATATGTGGAGTTTTTAGGAAGTCTGTGTTTAAAAGAGTTGGTTTCTAAGAATTCTAAGAATAAGCAGGCTAGTACACCACTAAGGGGGTTACCCATAGGGAGTCCAAATTTCTGTCTATAGTAAGAATTATTAAATTGAATGTAGGTTCTATCAGTGATGAGTTTTATAATTTGTATTAGTGTATCTGAGGAAAAAGGTAGGTCGGCTTTAATTTTGATTAAGTGCTTGTGGAGTAGATTAAGGCATTTTTTGATTGGAATATTGGTGTACAGGGAAATTATGTCTAAACTATGCATGGTTTTATTTTGCATGTCCATATTTTTTATTCTATTTAGGAGGTCACCAGAGTTTTTGATATGTGAAGTGCTGATGGTGCCCATTAGTGGAGTTAAAATTTGGGCAATCGGCTTGTGAAATAATAATGTCTTTATTTTTTGTTAAAAGTTTTAAGGCATCAATGTATCTTTTTGGTAGTGCTAATTCTTGAGGTTGGGTAGTTGTTAAAGCTATTATCCCTTGTATGAAGCCTTTAGTAAAATCAGAGTCCTCTTGTCTATAATTTTTTAGGGTTGTGTTAGTAGTGATTTTCGAATGCTTGCCGGTAGCGAATTTAAGACCGAAACTGAGAGCTTCAGTTTCAATGTCCGAGAGTGGTTTAGAAGTAAGGTTTAGAATAAGGTCTGGACGTCCCAAAGTTTTCCATTTGCTGTTTTTTATCAATTTCGCAAGTTTGTTATTCAAATTAAATTCATTATTATTTCACAAGCCGATAAAGGAGGGGGTATAGTTATAATAGATAAAGACCTATATCTAAAGAAAATGCACACACTATTGGCAGACGGAGATATATACACTCCGATAGATTTAAAATCAATAGAAAAAGATTTCGATACTTTTAATAAATCCGTAAAGAAACTTATCGGAAATGATAAAAAATGGATAAATAACATAGAATACCACCCCACTATTCCTATATTATACGGCCTCCCAAAAATACATAAAGAGAACGTCCCTATGAGACCTATAATATCAAACATTGGAAGCGTCACCCATAAATTAGCACGAGCTATTGCCCAAATTTTAACTCCACTAATGGGCACCATCAGCACTTCACATATCAAAAACTCTGGTGACCTCCTAAATAGAATAAAAAATATGGACATGCAAAATAAAACCATGCATAGTTTAGACATAATTTCCCTGTACACCAATATTCCAATCAAAAAATGCCTTAATCTACTCCACAAGCACTTAATCAAAATTAAAGCCGACCTACCTTTTTCCTCAGATACACTAATACAAATTATAAAACTCATCACTGATAGAACCTACTTTCAATTTAATAATTCTTACTATAGACAGAAATTTGGAATCCCTATGGGTAACCCCCTTAGTGGTGTACTAGCCTGCTTATTCTTAGAATTCTTAGAAACCAACTCTTTTAAACACAGACTTCCTAAAAACTCCACATATTTTAGATATATAGATGACATTCTTATTTTTCTCCCTAAAACACACACAAATAGAACAAATTAGAAATAAATTAAATTCAGTGGAACCATCTATAAATTTTACACATGAATCCGAACAAGACCACTCCCTAGCTTTTCTAGACATATTCCTCATCAGATCAGAAACAGATCTGAGTTTCAAAGTACATAGAAAGACCACACACAAAAACGACTATATTCATTACTACTCACACCACAATGATAAAATAAAGACGGGCATGATTATAGGGTTTTTCTTACGTGCCTTTAGAATATGCAGTCCCCAATATCTTAATGATGAATTTCAATATATTACGAATGTTTTAAGAAAACTACAGTATCCATCCTATTTCATTTCTTACGCAAAGAAAAAAGCTACGAAAATACACTATAACATAAACACACAGAAAAATAAAACAGATACCTCACTATTAAACAGACATCTTTTCATTCCCACCCACACCAAAAATACAAAAATCTACGACACTCTTAATAGACTTGGTTTTCACCTGATACAAACAACTTCCTCAACCATAAAACAGACATTAAAAACTACCAAGCACTCTCCCAAAACCCTCACATCCGATGCCGGTATATATTCCATCCCATGTAACAACTGTCAACAAGCGTACATAGGTGAAACACAACGAAAATTGAAATTAAGACTTAACGAGCACAGAAGAGATATGAGGAATGGTAACGCCCTAAATGCACTCTTTTGCCATTGTGCAGAACACGATCACTCATTTAATTTAGATCAAGCGAAAATTATTAAATACGTGATAGATAGAGCTAAAAGAAGACTTTTAGAATCAGCACTAATTTTGAATACTAATACTATTACGCAAAGAAAAGGCTTCTACCATTTAACCCCTAGCATAGGGAAAATAATAATCAAAGAGCAAGGTATCAGGGTGGATCCTGGCTAGCCGTTTTTCTTTGAATGTTTCAGGAAAATGAGTAGTTTCGCAGAAGAAGAAGAAAAAAAAAAACAAAAAAAAACATGTACATATTTATTTTAAATGCATTTTAAAATTGTATATATAGACATCAAACAACCTTCCCATACGCACACATATTCGTCCTTTCCCGACATGGGTTGGATTTTAAAAAAACTGTCTTTTTTCGCACGATCTATGACTTTTTCTTTTATCACATTTTTATTTCAATTATCCTGAAGATGTCCTCTGAGACAAGGACGAAACGTTGATTTTTTAATAATTTCATTCGGTTTTTTCTATTTTTTCTTTAAACATAACGTCAACCACCGCTGGTACATTTTTTCATTCCTTATACATATATATATATATATATATATATATATATATGTGTGTGTGTGTGTGTTGTGTGTTTATTTTCTGGTGTGATGGCGACTGTTTCCTCAAAAGTTGTGTACACTATTTTCCTTCTCAGTTTTAATAATCTACATTACTTTAATATTTTTAATCGCTTATTTATTTTAATGAATTGTCTTAATAATCCTTCGAAACAAAACATTGATAATTCATTTATATTTCTTCCAAAATACAGACTATTTTTATACACTTCGATTTTCTTCTCACAGCGTCTCATGACCCTCTTTTTGCAACACGGGTAATGTTATGTAAAGCTCAGGAATTTCTGAACAATTTTTTACTTAATTTTTTTTTTCTTGGAGTACAATCAGCAAGGAGACATTTAAGAACGTACAATAGTATGTAGTGATTAGACGATTCTAATAGTTGTTTTTCCCGATTACTGCAAGGGTTTTACATTTCAGATTCCGATAAAATGTCCTATTCGGACTCCGATTTTTTTAACATCCTACATTATGTAGTTATAGTTTTTTTTCTGCAGATTACTGATAAAATTTCTGTATTGTATTCAAATATTTTCACAAACGTACAATACACATTTTTAAAATGTACTATCAATAATCATTTTGCTGATAAAATCAATAAATATTTAAAATTTCATCATTAAGTTTAATCCAGATAAACCCTCAAATAAGTAATTACACGCCTCGTTTTTGGCACCAGAAATAGTTGCTATTGTTCCCGATACCGATACTCATTCCGACGCACTAAAATTTCCGATTCTTCAATTCTCGCTTCAGATTTCGATTAATTGTTCAAGCCCTAGTAATAATACATATTCTTTCGTTATAGTTCTGTGAATAATAACACGAGAATCAGAATAAAATGTCTGAATTATGTAAGTTTTTTTTTCTACTGCTTACGGCTGATAGAACTAGGGTAATCTCTCTACGTAAACAAATGTTCAGAATTATTCAAACCCTTAAACGATGTTTTAGTTTTATTAACTTGATTTTATTTGCTTCATTTCTGTTAACAGAATTTCCAAAGCCCTTAATACTCTTTATGTACATATGTGTTAGTACGGCTCCAGGATAATCTCTCTCTGTTATAGCAAATGTATTTCACGCTGTGGTTTACATCAGAACGACATTTACATAATTCAGTGGAAGGCGGGAATATACGTTCCGTCGAAAAAGCTTACGAAACACATTTTGATGTGTCGTTTCCGCTTAATTCCTTCTATTGATTGAAGTGAGATTAAAACAAGAAGTGGCACTATTCCCATAAATGTCGAGGTCAATCAACTGGAGCCTCATACAGACTCAATAAACCTGTGTTATGATCCGGCTTTTTATTTTCTTTTTAGGATTAAAGCGTTTTGACACAAACATCTGAATTCCCTGGAGAATTGCATTTTCCTTCGTTGAACCTCATAAAAGTTTTCTGCTCTTTCATTGTGGCTTATAACTGATTTTAGTTGATTTGAGTTCACTATCTTTATCCTGATAGACAGATTCATGAAATAAGATAAAACGGCTTGTATTTACCGAGTTTAGGAAGTTCAGCCGTCTAGATTCATAACATAAGCAACGATTCTATTTATTTTATAAAATATAGCCAGTAACTAAATTTTATCAGTTTGGACGTTTACATCCTTTCTTGTATTTAAAAAAAATAATAATCATAAGTCACAATTTACCGCAGCTGTAAAAGTATTATACTTTGTCCTAATGGTTAAAAATATTTTAAGAGGCTAGAGGTAATGTGTAGTATCGTTTCTGCTAATGAACTTAACCTTTTCTGATCTCGATCGGTGGAGAGATCATTCTCAACTGAGGCAACTTTTATTTTTGTCCCTGTCAAGAGTGTCCATATTTGCCCGTGTATCTAGCTCTACCCTTGTGGGGAGGTAAGAGAATAGTAACAAGAGATTTATAAGGAGATTGTAAATCATATTACGCAGAATCATGTTGCAATTATTTAAGGGGCCAATTAAAAATTATTTGCTAACAAAAAAATGATCTTCGTAAATATAGTTGACTCTGATCATAGTTTCGCCAGTATAATGTTTAAAATGGTGTAATCACCAACGGCTTAGTATTATTAATATGTGTTCTAAGAAAGTTAAAAATATCCGAGTGACTGTCGTTTAATTGTTATGACCTTCTATTTGTTGTAATAATCTTACCAAGACGTTGTCATACGTTTTGGTTTCGGTTTCGATTATAGCTGATGGCATTCATTTCATCTTTATATTTTATGAATAACTTTATCAAGAATTATTCATAAGTTTTGGTGTCGATTATTGCTGAAGGAACTCAGATCTCAAGTTATATATATATATACATATATATATATATATATATATATTATTCATGAGTTTTGATTTCAGTTTTGATTAAAGCTGATGCAGCCAAATTGTGTAGAGATATGTTTTTTCAAACTATGTTTTTAAATCACCACGTTATAATATATAGGTATCGATAGAAACTTCGGTCTATAATAATATGTACGAAATCTGCATAAATTAAAATGTCATATATAACTGCATTTTAAGACCGGGCTCGCCTGGCCTCTCTTCTTGTCTACTATTATTAAATCATATATTTTAATTAACCTTAAGTTAACTGCTGTTCAGGAGGCGCATACACTGCAGGCTTTCTATTTATAATTATAGTTTTGTTTCTAGCTGATGCACTTATGTCATGTGGATATATTTAAAAAAAAACTTTATAATATATAAGAATCAGTAATAAATTCAATCTAATCATACGTAAGAAATCTGCACGAATTAAAATACCATATTTAAGAATATTTTACGACAAGCCATGCCAGCCGTCCCTGCTAGCTCAAATAAATTATTCTGTAGTTTTAACACGAGAGTTACAATAATATCATGGCGTCTCTATTTACGCTGAATATCGACAAAATGACAACATCAATATATTAGGAATAAAAGAGTCGACTGTGGAAGTTCCACAGGCCCCACTAGTTGTTAGTCGCGTGCAAGCGACTCTATAAGCCACTCCATCTGTCCGTCGGTCGGTCAGTCCCTCTGTCGGTCGGTCGATCGGTCTGTCAGTCTGTCGGTAACACTTTTGTGCTTGGTCTATTGGGTTACGAGCAAAGGTATGTTGTTAATAGATGCTGTTCTTAGCTTTTTAAGCTTTTCTTGCCCTTTTGGCCAAAATCAAAGTGTAGTATCTTTCCTGCAGATACTGCAAGCAAAGACCATATGTGAGGGCCACCCTCCATATAAGACCTTGGTCAATGTAGGGGCAAACCTTCATACTAATTGTCAATATCCAGCTCCCCCTACTCCCCGGTGAGTTTGTCCCCATTTCCCCTTCACTCCTCCCATTAAAAATCGGCCTTGTGCCTAATTTGCTCGGTTGAAGAGCAAATAAATACACCTTTCTTGGCGTTTTGGTCAAGATAAAAGTGTAGTATCTTGTTCTTAGTACATGCTGTATTTACGTTTGTAACTTTGTAATATAAAGTGGGGGATCACTTCTCTGTATTAATTTAATGTAAAATGATCACTCACTTTACAACCAGCAGTCTCAAACCCATTCAAGTCATTCTCCAGATCATTCAAGTTGTTTTTGGAGGCTTCCAGTTATTTTTTAAGCATTCAATTCATCCTTAAGTTCATTGAAGTCATTCTAATTCATTTAGTTTTTATTTATTTAATCATCTCAGCCCATTTTTTCGGTCATTTTAGTTTATCTTTAAGAATTTCATGTCAATCCTCCATTCACGCATTCATTCATTACACGAGAGTACGCGACTAATGTCTTTCACCTTTTTTAATAATAATAGATAAATATAATAGTTTATGCTGTTGGTTCAGTCTATAAACTTGCTACGCTTTATAAGATTTGATCATGGCGATAAATTAACTTCCCATAATAGTAATTTTATTAAGTATACATCTAAATCCTATTGCTTAGGCGCTATAATAACTTAGACTATACATACATATAGTAGAACACACACATACGCACACATGCATATACCGACACACGCACACACACACACACATACATATATACAGTAAATGTTTATGTTTTCTTTTGTTGAACGGCTAATAGGGGGTATATTCGAATCAATTCTCGCTTACTTTGATATAATAGGAGATTCTTTTTCATTGAAAATGCCATCGATACATTTTCAACTGATTGCAAAAATGATAGAGAAAGGTAATCAAATGACAAATATAGTGCATTAACCGGTGTTAAAAGCATCATCTGCGTAGCTTTATGCTATCTGAAATGAATGAATTCTGCATTAAATATGATTGGAATGCGTATCTACTTAAACTATTTAATGTCAAAAATATTGCAAGCCATCAAAAAGTGTTGATATTGTTTTATCTTTAATGGAACTGCTAATACATATAAAGCACTGAATTGGATGTAGTGCATTGATGAATTCCATGTACAACCCGAGCGAATAAATTGGCTGTTAATTAATTTCCACTTCAGATGCAGATCTGACTAACGTTTGATTAACAGTCGAATATGACCTCCTGTGTTTCTAATGTCCAACAATGATGCGATATAATTAAATATGAATAATTTAAGTAAATTCAATTGTATTCAATCATTGACATGTGAGTATTGAGGAACAATTAAGACAAATGGATCTGAAATAATAAAAACACTGCAGTAAATCCTCGTCTTAAAATCGTTTTACTATTAGAATTATATTTCTCATTGACGCATGTGAACGAAGGTTACTTTTACTACATATACTTTATTATTTTTAATTACTTTTTTATGTACTAATTCAGTTTTAAAACATAGCTAGATGTATACTGCAGTTAAGAATTAGTGAAATATGTGTACATGTGTGTGCGTGTGCGTGTGTGTGTGTGATTTTTCTTCATTTGTGCTACCCCACTATTTGGTTGATTATATAAAAAAGAACCCTTATATATATATATATATATATATATATATATATATATATATATATATATATATATATATATGTGTGTGTGTGTGTGTGCGTGTGTGTGTGTGTGCATCTATTGGGTGTATATGCGAGAGAGTTGTTTGTAAATCTAGATAAATAAATGTTAAACGAATCTTATAAGAATTACAATAATTTTAAAATAATCAATAATTTAGCATACCAAAGTTTCCGAAATGCTTAATAATTATTTCACATTAATTCAAACATATGTTTTATTTAACCGGTTTTACACAATACACAAACACAATCCATGCAGGAAAAGTAACCGCATATTTAAATAAGACCACAATAACACACACAAACACACACACACACACGCATATATACATATATATACGTATGTATATGCATATATATATGTATATATATATATATAATATCTTGAAAATAAGACCACAATAATATACATGTATATATATGTATACACACATACACACACATATATATAAGTATATATATACATATATATATAAATATATATATATAATCACATGTAGCAAATATCTATTATAGGAGAGATAATTGCCGGTTTAGTAAGATTATTGCATTTTCCATGTCTCATATAATATTACTTGAGTAAAATACATAATATATGATATATTACTAGTAAGCAACCAGTCACTATATATCAAATATCATCAAATTGGGTTTAAATATACTAATGTATTGCTCCTCGGCAACTCAAATAGATCTCTTTATCATCTAAATCCAAACATCTTAACAGATTATAAGCAAAAAAATACAACACAAACATATTGAACTATATCTCGAAATACATTTTGATATTATTTTAAGGGCGCATATATATGTTGGATGTCTACCGAGCAGCGCATACAGGTTCGCTTGGCTATTTTTCATGTGTGATTATTAAGGTTTATAATTTTTGCCAGCTTAAATATGTTTTACAATAATGAAATTATTTAGAATAATTATGTATTTACATTAATTGCAAAATGTTAACTTTAAATATTATTATAACATTTTAGTTTGTATTTTTTACACGGGAATCACCACTTATCAAGGCATAGAGGCTACCCAAGGATAACGGTTAATGGGGGTACATTAGTCCATAAGATTATAGCGTAGTAAACATAAGTAGTGGGAATTTTGTAAATTGGATTACTTAGGGGGACGGTTCATCAAGAACTTGTTTACGTTGAACTTGAAGGCTGTCAGATTGTAGTCAGCCGAAAAGGTGGCAATCGGAAGACAGTTCTATAGGCGTGCCGTTCTAAGAAAGAAGCTTTGTTCATGGAATGTACATTTAGGTTTTGGCAGTAAAAAAGACTGTGAGAAATTATTGATTGTGTTTTTTTCCAGACGAGTGTTTTTAATGAAAGTTTTGCGAGGGGGGCATAGATTGAAGCTTCGAAAAATTATTGCACGTAAAAACATGATGTGAGTTATCTAAGTGGTGTATATTAATGACGTACTTTTAAAGGAGGAGATTGCATGGAAATTAGTTAGAGAAAGGAGCTTGTGCAAGGCGGGATCGAAAGAGAGAAAGCGGAAGATTATGATGGCTTCGAACAGAAAGGCTCAGATATCGTGATACTTAGTCCAAACTAAACCCAATATGTACAGATATATGTCTCGATTGTTCATATGATGATGAAACACTAAATAAATCTTATTCTTCCTTTGTGTTGTAAAGATATTCATGTATACTATTTTCCCGTTATGAACTGCCTTTAAATTTACATACACACGGGACCAACTTGATATAGACGATCACATGTATATACACACGTATATAAACTCGCATGCATACACACTCGTAAACAATGAAATAATAACCGATAATAGAAAAATACAAAGTATACACGATTTATCCCATCAACACATTATAAATACGTTTTAGGACTCACAACCACAGACTCCTTATAATTGGTCAGAACGAATTTAGTACAAACGAAATGCAAAAAAAATAAATAAATAAATAAAAAAACATACCCACGACGTAGAGAGTAATCAGTAGAACTATCTGGAGCATCACTTCAGAAGAAAAACAAAAAGGAAACGAAAGCAAACACATGGAAAAAAAGAAAAAGTTTAATTACGAAAACTATAAAATGATATCGAAAAAAGAGAATGATGATAATTAAGAAAATAAAGAAGTAAATAACACACACAAGCCGATGTATAATTTATTGTTAAAGATGTTTA
Organism: Euprymna scolopes; assembly: GCF_053919585.1. Classification (NCBI taxonomy): domain Eukaryota; kingdom Metazoa; phylum Mollusca; class Cephalopoda; order Sepiida; family Sepiolidae; genus Euprymna; species Euprymna scolopes. Next base: position 121,841,744 of record NC_136493.1, on the reverse strand, counting down.
GTCTAAATTGTCAGATGTACTTTAACAGACGGAAAAAAGAGAGACAGGCGATTTCGTAGAAGAAAGACAACTATATGTTAAACTAGTGAGGTAGAAACAGAGAAAGGAAATCTAACAAACACACACACTGAGAAAAATATATTGAATTAGAATAGATTGCAAACCAACAAAACACAAGTTCATAGTAAAACATGTATTTAAGGAAGTAAAAATTTAATACGATGCAATCTGTTATATCTTTAATTACAAAACTAATGTCCGTAAAAAACTGTTGAATATGTGCCAATTTTCAGTTAAACAAAGAAATAGCTATATGGTGGGTTTGTTATATTATTAATTCCGAAAAATAATGTTCCATAAATGAAAAATAATAGGCAGACTTATAAATTTTGCGTACGGGCTTTTTGTGCAAATGTGATAGTTATTATTTTTGGTTCTTAATCTCAGTCACACAACTCAAACAAGTTGACAATGGCTGCTGTGTGCATTTCTGGTTGATGTTTTTCTGAGCCTAAAAAGTGCGCAGACGATGCCCGGAATAAATGTACATTTTATGTTGAAATTGCAATTGAACTTTCCAGCTTTATGTATTTTGTTTGGAATAAACAAGACTCTTGGATTTTGTAGCATCGTTTTATTTTTGGTGTTTTTCAAAGAACAATAATATGATGCAAATAAATGTATAATGCCAATTGTGATGTGTTGATATGTGTTTTTTGTTGGGAGCGGCACGCAATATATTTTTTTAATTAAGGGAAAAACAGAAAGGCAACAATGTAAGATAAACCGCTAAAGATTAAAAGATTAAGAAATTAAAAGATTAAGAAATTTAATGATTAAGAGATTAGGGATAAAATAATACGGCGGTCAGTTGCTTGGACAAATCAATTTGTTTTTAAGTTATTCGCGAAAATTATTGTGTCTGTTTTCGGGATTCTTCAATCCCAAGTGAAGATCAAATGAGAACGGAAATGGGAAAGTTCCAGACATGGGATTTTGTTTTTTCCTCGGATCGTTGGGCTAAAGAAAACGCATTCTAGATGGGACTACGAGAGAATGAAAAAGGTGCTTCCCACATAGCGTAAGGATGTGGCTGAATCTGCACTGTGGGCTTCAACTGGTTCCAAATTGCGCAGGATTTAGGAAAGAGGGAATGGCGTAGCATAATAATGGCAAACGGAACCATCGTTGCGAATCACTCAGTATATGAATGAATATATATATATATATATATATATATATATATATATATATAAATATGTACGTTAATTCATAAATGTGAACATATCAATGGTATCATAACAATTTAGTTTACAACTTACAAATAATAGTATGCAAAACATCAGGTATTTTATTTTAGTGGGAATTAGTAATGACCTCATTTTAGATGGTGGTTGTTTATTTAAACAGAAATGGATTACAATGTTGTTTCTTTTGCAATTGGGACAATTATACATGAACAATGGGTAAAAATATGAACGAGAACTTGGCAGAGAAATCAAGAGGGGGGGAATAATGTCGCCATCTTATAAAAATAATTAGTCCTGTAAGAAAAAGGTCAATACTAAAACGCGCTGAAACTACGATCCGAGATCTATAAATAGAAATGACGAAATTTGATTAATAAACGCCCACGCGAGGAGAGGAAGTGTTGCGGACTAACGTAATATTATTAACACAACAACCGCTACAAAATAAAATATATTAATGAAACGAATGGAAAAAAAGGAAGAAACGCAATTGTTGTATAAACGAACATGTCAGTTATTTTCCGTTGAAAAATAATTTAGGGAAACACCTGTTCAGTTCAGTCGTTGACGAGTACGCGCGTGAAAAAGGGATAAAGTAGTAGAAAACAAATCGCAGTCCAGCATGTAGAAAAAATGAGAACAAACCTCAGTAAATTCGCACGTGCATGATTGTACCTATTTACTATGCCTCCCCACGGGACAGAGTTAGACACCAGGGTCGTTTTTTAACGTGGAGAAAAGGTACAAAAATAAAAATTGTCTCAGTCGTGAAGGATTTCTCCTCCACCGAAAGAGAACAAGAAATAGAAGTGCAGCATCTGAAGAACGGATGCTACACTTTGAGATATTAAATCTTTTATCCATGCTAAAAATACAGTCAAAATCAACGATGAACAAAAAATTAGGCACATGGCCAACTCAAAAGGGGGGATTTGGGGGGTCGTTGGTCATCCTTGTCACTCCAGAACTAAACAAAATCAAAAGTTTCTCCCAGCTAGTATCTTCTTTCACCATAATACCGCATTTACCCTTTCATATTGGGGGACGTCCTACTTAACTCCCAGTTTTTAAAACATTTTTTATTGACGTGTAAAAACAAAAAATGATAACAATAAAATGGAACAATAATTCATTTGTGTCGAGGGCGGGGGAAGAAAAAAACAAAAGGTGATTAGTAGGACCCTCCCAACCCCGTCTAGTTGATAGACTGCCCGTTTCACTAGGTTTGTAAAAGGAACCTCGCTTCTGCGGGTCAGTCTCTAGGTGGGGATGCTCTCTATATGGGGGTGAATGGAGAAAAGAAAATTTTGTGGGTAAGGGATGGGGGTTAGTTTGTATTTCTTTCTCTCCAAGATGGGTAAAATTTAGAGGAAGGGGTGAAAACAAAAAATGCAGGTAAGAGGGGATGGGGATCTTGGAGACTTCCTAATCGGGGAGGGATGGAACACACACTCAGCTAGCTGAGAGGTTACTTGTTTAATTTTACTTTACAGAACTGCGGAAACACATATTCAAATTTGGCTCCTCTTCGTACACAGAGACTTGCCACATGTATCCATCTTCTGTCAAATACCGCGCGATGCAGCCTTCTTCTATCACATCTGATCTTCACCCGTAGTTGGTGTTTAAAGAAAGCGATCAGATCTTGATCAGAAAAAGACAATACCCCCCCCCCACGGCAACCTAGCAGACGCGACGTCCAAATCACCATTCTCGCCACGGCCAGGATCGTAATGTAGACCATTTGTCTTTCCCGGTCCCACGGCGGCCTCACGTTGTCCACAACATTGGATACAGTAATTGGGCGAGGATGCTCCGGATCGATGGGAGCCGTCACCTTGCTGACATACGACCAGTACTGGCGGAGTTTGCGGAATCGAAGAAAGCGTGATCAGTAGTTTCTACGGTCGTTGTCCCACAACGGGGACAATCAGGCGACTCCAAAAACCCGGGACTGCATTGTATGTTGTTGAGTGGAAGTGCATTTCGGGCCAATCGCCAGGTCAGAGAGAACTCCGAATTGTTCAGATGACTCGAACCTGGCGCCCAGCTCCACGCGGAGCGGATCTCACTCTGCTGCCACCCCAAACGCGCGCATAGCTGGTCGTCGGCGGCCCCCTTCACTAGATCCCTGTGGAGTTCCCTACGGGTAGCAGTCACAATGGACCTTGGTAGTCGTTTTAGCGCGGCTCGGCACTCTTTCATGTAGGCAGATTCTCCCCGCGGCCTGCGACAGCTCTCGATGGAAGGGTCGAGAACGAGGTCGGGGAAGACGGCCGTAACCACGGGGTGCCACGGTTGGTCATCCTGCATATAGTGGCTCAGGACGGCCAGCCTCTCAGCATCTCGATGACACTTCAAGTCCGGCATTCCCAAGCCTCCCTCACACGGACGTTGAATACAGAACTGTCTGCTCACCCAGTGTCTTCCTCTGTCCCAAAGGAGCGAGGGCAAGAGTTCGACAAGAGCTTTTAAGTGTTGTGCAGGCAGGGGAAGTACGGCCAGTCGGTAAAGGATGAGAGAAAAGACGTAAGTGGCGCACGCCTCAGCTCTACCCTTTAAGGAAAGTTTCCTAGGAAGCCACGAATTGACTGCAGCCTCCACCTTTGACCATACCTCCAACTAATTCTTGTCAAGCTGGAGACCCGGTCCGAACCACACGCCGAGGATCCAGACCGGGCCATCTGTCCAGCTGAAGGGCGCCGGGAGGCTTGCGTTGCCACTCCATGCGCCCAACCGCAGTCCTACCGACTTGTTGCGGTTTATCTTGGCCCCCGTGATTCGTTCGTACTGTGTGTGTGCCTCCGACACGACCTCAATGTCTCTGAAGCCCGACACGAAGACCGTGACATCATCGGCGAACGCGGATACCTTGGCAGCTGAGCAGCAATGCAGATCCATTCCACGCAGGGCCGAATTTGCCTCCCCATGTCTCAGCTTGCGGAGAAGAGGCTCCAAAGCCAGGACATAAAGCAGGGGCGACAGCGGACAAACCTTACGAACCGACCGAGAGATAACAAAGGGTTTTGAGCGCTTTCTGTTAACTTGCACGACAACCATGGGCTGTCGATACATTATGGAGATCCACTTGCAAAAGTCCGGTTTAAAACCGGCGGCCTCTAAGACAGATGCCAGGAAACGATGGTCGATCCTATCGAAAGCTTTGGACTGATCTAAGTTGATCAGCGCGGCTTCCGTGTCGTCATCTATTCCCATCTCTAGGATCGTGCGGATCAGGTGAAAGTTGTTCCGAATTGAAATCCCCTTCACAGCGTAGTTCTGTTCCGGTTCAACCAACTCGTCGATAACAACCTGCAGCCAATTCGACAGGATCTTGGCCAAAATCTTCAACTCCGTGTTTAGCAGAGTTATGGGCCTGTAGTCGTCTAATTCTTCCCCTCTATGCCCGTCACCTTTCTTCAGCAATGTGATTACTCCCTTGGTCACCTGCCCTGGGATGGATCCCTGAGCAAACCAATGGTTGAACATATCCGTCAGAAGAGGCAGAAACATGGGCGACAGCCTCAAGTACAGTTCGTATGGCAGACCATCAAGTCCTGGCGATTTGTCACAGCTGACCTGCTTCAGCGCAGTAAAGACCTCCCGCTCCGTCACCCGGCCCTCGCAACCAGCCGCTCTAGCCGCCTCGAGGCGGGGAGAATCGGCCAAATAGTCGCTAAACTCAAGGACCGGAAGATCGGGCTGCTGCGTAAAACGCTCCTTTAAATGTTCTCGAAACCCCTCGCAGATCTCCCGAGTCGATTCCAGGGTGCGTCCCTTCGGATATTTGACTTTCGCAAGGTATTTGTCCGAGCTATGCCTAGAAACCTCACGGCGCACGTCTGCATCAGAATTGACTGCTTCGTTGCCTATCGTTCTAAGCCTAGCTCTAATTACTTGGCCTTCGTAACGCTTGCTAGTCTCGCGTAGAAGGTCCTGCTTAGCTAGTTCCTGACTAACCCTATCACCCTCCCCCGTAGCCTGGGCTAGTTTCTTCTCTAGCTGCTTCTACATCTTGGCCTTATCTAGTGCGAGGCGCTGGGCATACTTGACGGAGAACCTTCTGATCTTGGCTTTGAGACCTAACCACCACTTACTCCCGGTAACCGCCCCTACTAGTGCCTTTTTAATCAATTCTCTTAACTGATCTTGGAAGTCTTGTATCTCCAGAAGGGAGGTGTTTAACTTCCAGTACCCCGCTAACTAAGGCCTATTTCCTAGCTTCAGCCGGGCCATAACTAATTTATGGTCCGTCTGGCCTAGCCAAGTGAACGTGGGACAGGATAGGAAGTCTACTTCGCCTCTCCTAACTAACATCCTGTCCAAATAGGTATTTGGATAGGAGGAAACGCTATTGGTCCACGTCCACATTTCCCGCCCTGGATGCTCGGCCCGAAACCTGTCGACCAGTCCGCATCTAGCCATCAGATCAGCCAGGCTGGACTCGCACCTCTCCGACCCTCTAGCTCCGCCTCCTACCTTATCTATGTCGGGGTCTAAGATGGCATTCCAATCCTCCATTAGCACTACCCGCTTCCGACAATCTACAACCGCGTCAAGCTGACTGAAGAATGAGACCCTCTCACGAGCGGTGCTGGGCGCATGAACCGCAATCACCCGAAACACAGAATCTTTTACGGCAACATCTGCCACGACCAGCCTGCCCTCCGCATCCCTATGGACAACGTCGAGCGTCGCGGAAACAGTACGTTTAACTAGCAAGGATACTCCCTTCCCCCGCGGGCTGCCATATGCTGAGAAAACCTCAAAGTCTCGGGCCAGCACCTGACAGTCCAAAGAGGAAACGAAATGCGTCTCCTGAATCGCAGCAACATCCACTCCCAGGGACAAGAGGCCGTGCCGGAGGCGAGCCGCCCGGCCCGATGATCTCAAGCCTAACCAAATTCAAAGCCATGGTACCTACCTTAAGGTGTGTTACACTCAGCTCCGAAGTCAGCCAGGGAAAGGACACCGACGTTGTGTGCAATGCTCAAAGTGGTCAGGTTTTTCATGTCCTGACCTTCTCTCACAATGCCACCGACATCCAAAGGGTAAGTCAATTTAAGGGCCCTATAGAGTGACGGATGGACTAACACTGGGACCCTTCCCTTGCATTATTTTGCGAGTTCCTCAAGGGAAGGGTACTTTTTCCTAATCAGTTCAATTCCCGGACCAGCCCCTTCAGCGGCCTCCAGCATTGTCCACACGTTGGTTTTGCAGGCCTCAGGAAGCCTGACTAAAGTTGTTAGCCGTGGGGAGTCCGGGAAATTAGAGGGGACATTAACGTCTTTTCCCCCTATCTGTTGGCAGTCCAGCAGAGGTTTTAATTTTTTTCTCTGCCGGTGTGGTAAGCCCATTGCCACAGACAGGGGGTCTACAAAACAAAGTTCCTCTCTCGTTTCGAGGGCGAGAGTCCCTGTTGGAGTGAGTCCGTAAGTGGGAGAATCTGAAGGGTCTCTCCCCTTCCCGGGTTCATTCTTTTCTTTCTGGGATGGCGGCTCAATTTGCATTGGTGTGGGGACGAGTGTCTGTGTTGTGTCTGGTGTTAGTGTTGGTGCGGTGTCTGGTGTTGGTGCGGTATCTGGTGTTGGTGTAAGTGCGGTGTCTAGTGTTGGTGCAGTATGTGGTATGGGGGTGGAAGTGGGTTGTGTTGTTGTTAGAGGTGGTGTATGCTCACAGGGAGTAGGGGCTGCCTTTTCTTCCCCTTTCCTTTTTATGCTTTTCTTTTTTATTCTTTTGAATGAACCGGGGAGTGGTGAGGTTGAGTTCCTCTCCCTCTCGCTAGCAGATTCATCCTCAGAGGAGCAGTGTTTTCTTCGCTTGGTCCCCGTCTCAATTGGTGTGGGGAGCGTTGGTTGTTGCTGCTCCTCTAATTGCTGTTTCTCTGGTTGATGTTGTTGCTGTTCTGGTTGCTGCAGCCGTTTTTGTTGCTGCTGCTCCTGTTCTGGCTGTTCCTGCTGCTGCTTTGGCTGCTGCTTTTTTTGTTGTTGCCGCTGTTTTCGTGGCATTGGTTGTGGAATTGGCCGCGGAAGCTGATGTTGTTGCTGCGGCTGGTTCAACGGCTGGTTTGGCTGCTGCTGCCATGGCTGTTGCTGCGGCTGTTGTGGAGGCTGCTGTTGTTGTTGCTGCCTCGGTTGTTGGGTTGGTGGTGGGTCGGTGGCAGATGGGATTGTGGGCTTCTGTTTTCGCCTCATTACCGTGATCCATTCCTCCCCCTTGGCCTCCTACGTAGTTTTGGGTTTCCTCGGTGCTGGTGTTGGTGCTCCGGTTGCAGGAGTTGTGACAGCCTGTTTGGACACTGGTGCTGTCTCAGAGGTTGGGACCGCCTTTAGTGTCACTTACCTTTAAGGGCACCTCTTGGCCATGTGACCCTGTTTTTTGCAGAACCAGCAGTGCGGACGACGCCCCTCCACCACTACTGTCATAGTTGCCTCCTTAAAAGACAGCTGTGCTGGTATCGTCTGGAAGCCTTCTTTCTTTAGCCTCATGGCCACAGTGTAGCTGCCCAAGTGCATGCCGGTTTTCGACCGCACTGTGGTTATTTTTTTCACCTCGCCGAACTGTGTGAAGAAGGATCCCAGGATTTCTGCTGATATTTGCATAGGTACATTGAATACCTGCACCCGGGTCCTTGTCCTGCCCTGGTATTCGGGCTTTAGTTTTATTCTCCCATACTTAATTTCCTGTAGGGAGAGTCTCTCCGCATCTTCCTTGGTTGGTAGGAGGATGCCCCACATGGCGAAGCTCTTCTGGTACAGGATGTTTAGCTTGTGTAGGATTCCCCGCCATGCCTTCCTTTTTCATCCCTAGGAGGCGGTTTTCCGGCATATCCGAGATGATGAGGGAGAGGACTGTCTTCGATTGCCTCACAAGCGCCTGGCACTGGTTTAATTTCTCCCTACTCTATGTATTGTCTGTACTTGGTCAAGTACAATTCTCTATACTCTTGAGGGGACAGTTGCTTCTCTACAGTCTTCCCCCATGCTGCCCCTCTTGTTGGTGTTGGATCTTTGGTGAGGTTGGACTGTTTTTGCTGTTCCTTTGCGGAAGGGTTGCTATTTTGAGGGGCATTTCCCTTTCCGCTTTCCTTTGGGACCGACTCTCCCTGATCTGTACTTCTTCCAGGAACTACCTCCCTTTTTGGGGAGTCGGCCTCCTGGGGAGCATTGTCCTCTTTATTGTCCTTGGGAGCTTTTGACCCTTTTGTTTTGGGGAGGTCTAGGCTGTATGCCCCCTCGTTTACTTGATTTGCTCCCCTTTGTGGGGAGTCGCCCTCTTGGAGAGCACTGTCTCCCTTATCGTCCTTTGGGGCGATTGTCTCTTGATTTTTGTCAGAACGGGATTCCCCATCCAAAATTGTTTTTCTCCCCTTTGTGGGGAGTCACCCTCTTGGGGAGCTGCTGGGGGGCGTCCTTTGGTTTAGTGTCCGGGCGGTATGCCCCGTTGCTTTTTGCTTCCCCTGTTAGGGAGCCGTCCTCTTGGGGAGCAGTTTTTCTTGTGGTAGCCCCTGACTGGGGGTATCTGTATTGGTGGTCCCCAGGCTGGGGGTGTCCATTTTTGAAAAAAGCTCTCTCTTCCCTGTATAAATTCACCAAAATGAGTGACGTGGAGTCGGCGTCCAAAGTGGGGAGCCGACTTTGGCGCCAAAAAGAAGTGGCGCCAAAGGCGGCAAGAGGGGAGATAGAACTGAGAGAGGGAGTGGGAAGTTAGTGGAGGGAAGAAAGAAAGTGTTTCCGACCCTCCCTCGCGGGAAGGTCGTAAATTATCAGCTCGGATCCCCCCGTCAGAGGGGAGAGCAGAGAAAGACAGACCAAGTGTGGGTGCGGACAGAACGCTACCCAACAAGCTCGTCAGGTGTTCCGGGCACGAGAGTGTGTCGCCAGAACAGCACTGCCTAGCGCTGTGTATGTATCAGACAGATACTACACTTTGATCTTGTTTATATATTTTATTGCTTTTAAAATTTTGTAAATTAAAAAAAAAAAAAAAGAAGATTATCAAACAACAAAATTAGGCAGAAGACCGTACAAGAAATTTGGGAGGGGAAGGGTTCAGGGTCTTTGTGACTAAAGTGATTAAAAAGTAATAAATGTAGACTTTGGAGTCTTACTCTTAACTGGCAACATTTACCAAAATACCTCATTCACTCTATGGATCTTAAACTAACTAATAAATCCCCAGCGTTTAAGAATCAAAACCATATTTACAATTAATAAACAGTTGTCTGTGTGTTTGTGTATGCATTTTTTTTTTTTTTAGAGATATATTAATTTTGGGTGTGTGTGTGTGCATGTGTGAGAAAATAAAGTTTAATTTCATTGGTAAATAAAAAAGTTTTTGAATTAAGAAAAGGATTGCTCGTGGAGAGGGGAAAACTAATTAAAAGTGTTCATATCCAAAACAAAAAATAAATCCTACTGGGTTGTTAGTGAGATCCCCTTGTACTAATCTAGGTGACTAGACCCCCCACTGTTTTCCGGGGAACCGAAAACAAGCAGGGCGATCCCTAATGGGGATTGGGGAAAATATCTTAATGGCAGTGGGAGAAAACAAAGCAACGGTTTGAGGGGGTTTGGAAGGTGACCTCTGAGTAGGGGAGTGACCTGGGATGTGGCACAAAGGGGATGGGCAGACTCAGAGGTTCTCTAGTACAAAAAAAAAAAACAGGATCTCATTTATACCACCAGTCAAGAGTCTTCGTAAGTTTTTCTTAGCTAGAACCTAAGCGGGATGGATTCCGAAGGCCCCAGCACCGCCCGTGCCATGCTTAAGGAGGGAACACGTATTGAAACTTGGCTCCCTGACATATGCACAAACTGGTGCTGTGCACCCACCTCTTGTCAAATTCCACTCTATGCAACCTCCTCCAATCGCATCTGATATTTACTTTAAGCAGATGTTTAAAGTAAACGATCAGATCCCGATCCGGCACAGATGCCCCTTCGCGGACCAACTTGAGGCGCGTGATCCAAATCACCATGCGCGCTACTGCCAGGATCGCCAGGACAACCATTCTTTCCTCCCTGGGGAACGGCGGCTCCATGTTGTGCACAAAAAAACCTTCGTCGAGATCGAGCGGACATTCGGCTTTGATGCGAGCCGTTACCCCCTCGACGTACTCCAATAAGGGCTGGATCCGGCTGCAACTAAAAAACGCGTGCCCAATCGTTTCGGGCTCGCGTTCGTCACAGCGTGGACAGAAGCCGCTCGTATTTTCTTTATACCGGCAGAGTTCGCCGAGAAGGGGCAGCGCGTTACGGACCAGTCGCCAGGTGAGGGAAAATTCCGAGTTGTTCAGAATCTCCCGTCCCGGCGCCCAACTCCAATGAGAACGGACAACCTCCATCGACCATCCCATCCGCCTACAAAGTGGATCCTTCGCAGTCCCCTCCACTAGCTCCCGATATAGTTTCTTTCTTGGCTGATCGACGACACTGGTCCCCGGCAAAGCTCTGAGAGCGGTCCGGCATTCGGAGAAGAACTTAGACTCCGTCCTCGCTCTACGACGACCTTCTACCGAGGGGTTGGGTTTGAGATTGGGAAACGAGTTCTCAACCACAGGGACCCAAGGAGCGTCTTCTTCAAGCTAACGATCCAGGAAAGCCAATCTCTCGGCATTTCTATGACACAAGAGACTGGGCTGACCCAGGCCTCCCTCGCTCGGCCTCTGGACACATACCTCTCTGCAGACATAATGCTTACCATCGTTCCACAATAGTGAATCGAGGCGCCCTTGCAAGCGGGTTAGTCGTTCTGAAGGAAGAAGAAGTACAGACAATCGGTAAAGGATGAGCGGAAAGACGTATGTAGCACACGCCTCCACCCGACCCTTCAAGGACAATTTCCTTCCAATCCAAGTTTTCACCGACGATTTGACCTTGCCATATACTTTTCCAGCTGAAGTCCCGGTCCAAACCAGACACCGAGAATACGGACCGGTCCATCGGTCCAGCTAAAAATACCTGGAAGCGAGTTTACCCCGGTCCAGGCCCCCAACCGCAGGCCGACAGACTTGCTGCGGTTGAAGATAGCCCCTGTGACTTCTTCGTATCGAGCGAGCACCTCAACCACCGCTTTAACGTCCGTGTGGCAAGACACGAACACAGTAACGTCATCAGCGAACGCGGAAACCCTGGCCTGTGTGCCTCCAGGGAGGGCTATTCCGCGCAGGACTGGTGTAGCCGCCTCACCCCTTAGCTTTCGAATGAGGGGTTCCAACGCCAGGACGTTCAAGAGAGGCGACAGCGGACTACCCTGACGCACCGACCGAGAGACAGCGAATGACTCCGACAGCATACCGTTGATCTGCACCGCTACCGTCGGCCTAGCATACAGGACAAAGATCCACTTGTGGAAGTCCGGATTAAATCCGGCGGCCTCTAGCACAGCTCCCAGGAACCGATGGTCGACCCTATCGAATGCCTTAGACTGATCTAAACTGATCAGCGCGGCTTCAGCGTCGTCTTCTGTCCCCTCTATGATCGAGCGTATCAAATGCAAATTGTCTTGAATCGATCTCCCCTTCAAAGCATAAGTCTGGTCTGGTTCGATCAAGTCAGTGATGACAACCTGCAAACGATTCGCAAGAATCTTTGCCAAAATCTTTAACTCTGTGTTTAGCAGAGTCAAGGGCCTAAAATCGTCGATATTTTCCACCCCACCATGCCGTTGACCTTTTCTCAGCAATGTGATCACTCCCTTGATCACCTGTCCAGGGATGGAATCCATAGCAAACCAATGGTTGAACATATCCTTCAGAATAGGGACCAACATGGGCGACAGCCAAAAGTAGAACTCGTAGGGTAAACCATCAAGCCCCGGGGATTTGTTGTAGCCGACCTGCTTCAACGCAGTAATGACCTCATGTTCAGTAACAAGACCATCACAGCTAGCCGCCCGAGCCGCCGTGAGGCGGGGAGAGTCAGCCAAATAGCTGCCAAACTCCTCGACCCTGAGTCCGGGTAGTTGGGTGAAGCGCTCCGATAGATGCTCCCGAAACCCCTCGCAGATCTCCCGAGTCGAAACTAGGGCGTGTCCTTCCAGGTTATGTACTTTACGAATGTACCCGTCCGAACCGCGCCTTAAAGCAGCCTTACGCTCAACAGCGTCAACATTCACAGCCTCGTTGAAAACTTTCATTAATCTAGCCTTAACTACTTGACCTTCGTACCGCTCGCTAGCCAAACGGCTGAGGTCTTGTTTAGCTAGTGCTACCTCTAGGGTATCCCCCCTTCCACCGCCCGGGTCAGCTTATTCTCTAAGCGCTTCTTTGCCTTAGCCTTATGTAACGCGAGGCGTTGGCTGTATTTGACTGAGAAGGGCCTAATTTTGGCTTTAAGACTAACCCGTCACTTACTCCCTGTAAGCGCCCCCACTAAAGCCCGCTGAATTAAATCGGTAACCTTCAACCGGTAGTCCTCCAACTCCAACAAGGTGCTTTTGAACTTCGAGTATCCGGCTAGTTTAGGCCTTGCACTTAAGTTCAAACGGGCCATAACCAGTTTATGGTCCGAGTGTCCTAACAAGTGGAACGTGGGGCACGAAAGAAAGTCTACGTCGCCTCTTCTAACTAATATCCGATCCAAGTAAGTACTCGGATGGGAAGGCGTTCCAGGATGCCACGTCCACATCTCCCGCCCCGGATGATCCAGACGAGATCGCATGAGGCCATCAGGTCGAACAGAGTGCTGTCACACCGCACCAACCCACTAGTCCCCCCAACCGTATCTATTGTGGGATCAAGGATTGCATTCCAATCACCCATTAGAACTAACCGTTCTGGATCCACTAAGAAGCCCTCCAACCGTCGAAAATAGGATGCCCTCTCTACAGCAGAATTGGGAGCATAACCAGCGACAATCCGAAAAATACTACTATTAACGGCAACACCAACAACAACTAGCCGCCCGTCCTCGCTTGCGTGAACAACATTCACCGACGCTGACAGGGTGTGACTCACTAGCAAGGAGATTCCACGACTATAAGTATTGCCATATGCTGAGTAAACATCGTAATCGTTCACCAGCACCTGACAATCCTCGTTACAAATAAAGTGGGTCTCCTGGATAGCGGCAATATCTACCGTAAGGGACACCAAGTCTCTCACAACGCGCGAGGCCTTGCTTCGACACCTGATGCCCCTCACATTCAATGTAGCCAAGTTCAAAGCCATGTTCATTTACCTTATTCAGTATCACAGACGGGTCTGGATTCCTTGGCAGTGAGGACGTGGCAGGCCTGACCGAGGCTGCCGGTAAGTAAGTCTGCTGATGGTACTCCGTCCTTGGCCACACCTCCCACGTCCAGGGGGAAGGTTAGTTTAAGTGCCCTGTAGAATGAGGGGTGTATATACACAGGGACTCTGCCCTCGCACTTGAAAAAGAAATTGTTCAGTGAAGGATGGTCCCTGTCCACCAGCTGCTGGCCCGGGATCGCATCCTTCGTTGCTTTGATCATGGCCCAGAGGGCTTGTGTTCTAGAGTCCTTGTTGATCCTAAAAAAGTGGTCAACATGGGTGCGTCCTTGAATTTGGTAGGATCCGCGACGCTGTCACCGTCCACGTGCACCAAACTCCTCAACTTGTTGTAGCGGACGTTCTGCTGCCTTTTAAAGTCCGGTATTGGTAGGTGGGGGTCGAGTTCGCAAATTCTACCTCCTGGCAGGAAAGGTAGTTTTTTGGTCCGTTCCGTTCGAACTGCCATTGTTCGGGAAGAAGGGCTTTTAGGTTGGGGGAGAGGGGAGGGGGTGGAGTGGGGGTAGTTGTATCAGTTCCTTCCTGAGGTGGTTTATCACAGGTGGGGGTGGTGAAGGGTTTCTGGGGGCGTTGGGAGATCTGGGGAGGGGGATGGTTGCTCAGGCTGCTGAGGTAGTGGGGTGACAGGGGGCTCAACTTGCGGAACTGTTGCCGTGTCTTTCTCAGTGTGGGTTGGGGGGTCAGCGCGAGTCTTTCTGCTTTTCCTCCTTCTGGCCCTCCTGATTTCTGTCGCGCTCAGTTTTACCGGAGCTGCCGTTGCCTCCTCTTCCTCAGACACTACCTCCTCCTCAGACTCTTGTAATTTCCTCTTGTTTGAGGAGGGGGTGCCTGTGTCTCCATGGCCTCTTGTTTTTCGGGTTGCTCTGGTCACCGTCTGTGGGGATGACTGTTGGGGGGTCTTCCTTTTTTTGGTAACCGTCACCCAGCCTGTTTGTGCTTCGGGGAGGCTTGTGGTCGGAGCTTCTTTTCCAGTTGTCTTGGGCGGGTTTCTGGTCTTTTTGGGGCAGTCTTTGGCCATGTGTCCCTGTTGTTGGGATTGCCAGCAGTGGGGCTTTCTCCCTTCCACTATTAGGGAGAGGGTCCAATCCCCGAACCTCAGCGTCGCCAGGATTCCAAAGAAGCCGGCCTTGTCCAGGACCATCTGAATCTTGTAGTCCCCGGTCATTATGTTCTTTTGACCGCGGACTGGCGTTACCTCCTCGACGTCCCCGTACTGGCTGAGGATGGCTCCCAGTTGATTTGCTTCCATGTAACAGGGGACGCTCAAGGCGGAGACGTTTGCTTTTCTCCTGTTCAGGTACACCGGCTGCAGCTTGATGTTCCTGCTCTGGTGTGTGGTCCTGGACAGTTTGTCGGCGGTCTCTGGGGTGGGGAGCAGCACATCCCACTGTGCGTAGCTCCGTCTGCAGACGTAACTGGCTGGAATGTTCTTCTCCAGAAGGAGTTTCAGCATGTTGACACCCGTCAGCCCCCTCGTCTTCGTGTCTGACGTGATGAAGGAGAGGACTCTCTTCTCCAAGCCTTCGATCTGCCCCAGGAGGGGTTTGATTTTGTTCCCCTCCGTGTAGTCTTTGTACGTGGAGTCGAAGAGCCTCTTGTAGTCCTCTGGCTTCATTTTTTTGGGTTGTTCTATTGGGCCACATCCTGATCCTCCCTCCGGCTGGGTGTCTGCTGGTCTGGGGACAAGAGTTGTAGGTGAGGCCGTTGTAGGGCTCGCGGTACCAGGGGTTTGACCTTTACCAGTCAGAGTTGGCCAGTCTGCATTGGTCCTCGCATGCTGGCTTTCTCTGCTTTTCGGGTCGTTCCCCTTTTGTTTTTTGTTCTGCTGGGTTGCATTCTTATTCGGGGTTGCAGGTGCCTCCCCTCCTGGGGATGTGTTTCCAGCAGCGGTTTTTGCAGTTGCAGTGGTGGGGGGTTACGCTGCTCCCAGTTTGTGTTTGTTGGAACTGGTTGCCGTGTCTGCCTCCATCCTGGTTTTCCTCTTCCCCTCATTGCCCTCTTGGGGAGTGCTGAGGGGTGGGCTCTTTATCTCCTCCTAAAACATCGCTTTTAGAGAGGCTAAGGTCTCATTAACCAGCACCTCTGTCATGTCCTTAGCGCTGTTTTCTACCGAATCTCCATCTGAGGGGGAGTTGCCCTTTTGGGGAGCCGGTGTCACTGGTCTCGCAGTCCCGTCCGCTTTTTGGGGGACTTGGGATGCTTTAGACTCAGCTTCCGCAACTTCTTCCCTTGTCGGCTGACCGGCTGCTGCATTGTTCGGCGGGTTGCCCTCATGGGGAGCAGCAGTTGCAGGTGGTTTCCGGGGGGTCGCCGCGGGCTGCGGCCCTACCCCTTCATAAGGAGTCAAGGTAGCCGCGCGCACGGGCCCTACCTTGCTTTCTGGCGCCGTCTCACCGGGAGATTCATCAGCTCCCTCACACGGGGAGTCGTCCGCAGGGGTAATGCTGCGCATTTGGGGTGACGTACCCCTCCTGCTTGGCATCGTGGCGGTTGCACTGGCCGTTGACGCGGACCAAAGTGTAGTGGGGAGAAAAGAAACCCCAGGGGAATGGAGGGGGAGGAGCGGACTCTGAAGAAATTAGAGTTTTTGACTTCCCCTCACGGGGATGTCGGGTTAGCAGCTCAGATCCCCCCGCTAGGGGGGAGAGCAGAGAATAAAGACGCAGTGGGTGCTAGCGGGTCAGAGTGCCGCGTCGCAATCAAGAGAGAGAGGGGATAGGCATCCCTGCCCACAGAGGGGAGCAGAAACGAAGCACCCGCCCTACCCCACGTCACCCTACCCACTAACTACCCCAACGGAAGCGAGAAAGAGAACCCTGTCTGCTGTATCCACTGGGAGAGCAGCGGAAATAGACAAAGTTTGGGCCTGGCAGGTCAGTGTGCTGCTCAAGCAATTAAGTGGTGAGAATTAGACCACCCCCTGTCTCTAGAGGGAAGAGACCGGAACGAAGAAAAAATGCATGCAAAAATGAAAAAAGAAGGTCTCAACTACCAGCTAGTGGTGTTGGTCCCGAGATTCCAGTCTCCCAAAAGAGGGGATCGGTTTTCGGGTCCAAGCTCCCACAAATGTGGAGTCGGTCCTTTAGGTCCTGACTCCCCAAAGGAGGGGGTCGGTCCTTGCTAACAAAAGTTAGTATAAAAAAGCACCTTAACCTAGCCCGAAAGCCCGGTGGTGGTTCAAGTTTCGTAACTGAGAGGACAGATACTACACTTTGACCTTGTCCCGAAGGTATTTATTTGCTCCCCCACCGAGCAAATTAGCCACAAGGCCGATTTTTAATGTGAGGAGTGAAGTGGAAATGGGGACCAACTACCAGGGGAGTAGGGGAGCTGGATAGTGACAATTGGTATGAAGGGTTGCCCCTACATTGACCAAGGTCTTATATGTGGGGTCGCCCCCACATATGGTCTTTGCTTGCAGTATCTGCCGGAACAGATACTACACTTTGATCCTGGCCCGAGGGCCAAGTTCATGATTGTACCTATTTACTATGCCTCCCCACGGGACAGAGTTAGACACCAGGGTCGTTTTTTAACGTGGAGAAAAGGTGCAAAAATAAAAATTGTCTCAGGCGTGAAGGATTTCTCCTCCACCGAAAGAGAACAAGAAAATGAAGTGCAGCATCTGAAGAACAGATTGTATTTATTTGCTTCCTCACTGAGCAAATTAGGCACAAGGCCGTTTTTAATGTGGAGATAGGGGGGAACCAGCTCCCGAGAGGTGGGAAATGGGAGCTGGATTAGAAACTGTTGGTATGAAGGGTTGACCCTTCAGTGACCAAGTTCAGATATGTGGGGTTACCCCCACATATGGTCTTTGCTAGTCATAGCTGGTCTTTGCTAGTCATAGCTTGCAGTATCTGCCGGAACAGATGGTATTTATTTGCTCCCCCACTGAGCAAATTAGGCACAAGGCCGATTTTTAAAGTGAGGAATGAAGGGGAAATGGGGACCAACTCCCCGGGGAGTAGGGGAGCTGGATAGTGACAATTGGTATGAAGGGTTGCCCCTACATTGACCAAGGTCTTATATGTGGAGTTGCCCCCACATATGGTCTTTGCTTGCAGCATCTGCCGGAACAGATGCTACACTTTGATCCTGTCCAAAAGGCAGGGAACTTCATTGATTGTAGTAAGCTATGTCGCAGTGTCTTCAGACCACAAGCTGTAGACACAATCTTGTTTAGTCGAAGAGCCAAGGCAAAAGAATAAAAGAGGAAGTTGAAACGTGTTGTTGGCTTTTATACCGGAATCAGTGTTCTGACAGTGCATGTCTGGATTTCACTTAAAAGGAAGTGACGTCACCAATGTGTGCATGTTGGCGGGCACACGAGCATGCATGTGTGTGCGTACATGAATATGTGTACGCGTGTGTGTGTGTACGTGGATGTGTGTATACGTGTGTGTGTGTGTGTTTGTGTGTGTGTGTGTGTGTGTGTGTGTGTGTGTGTGTGAAGGAAAGTACGTTGCACAGAAGGTAGAGTAAGAGTTTCAAAAGAAAGTGGTGCGAAAACTGTACACATTCCCGAAAAGGTAGTTTCTTAGTTAGTTCCTGATTGAGGTGAAGCCCCTGGAAATTCGTTAACCCGTTATCCGAAGGCTATAGGAAGAATAAAAATATCTCCTAGATTATCTAGAAAATATATCTTGATGATGAATTCGAAATGGCTTGGCAAGTCATGAGGTTTCTATTTACTTTCCTCCCCATGAGGGCAGAGTTAGACGCAATGTCGATTTTTAATATAGGGAAAATTGATTCCCCAAAGAAGGGCACTCTGAATAGGAACAAAAAATAAATGCCTCAATTATGAAGGGTTTCTCATCCACCGACCGAAGAAAGAAAAGGTGAACTGTCGCATCAGAACAGATACTGCAATATGATCTTGGCTAAACAGCTATGAATATAATCTGAAAGGGACGAGATATATAGAAATGGACACCGTGTAGATGTTGATTCTTTAAAGAAAATGAAAGCCTGAGGGAGACAGGAAATAGATGTGGCTCATCTGATAGACATTTTATTTAACGGATTAATACTTGTGAACATTTTATTTTTGGCGAACACCTTATGGGAACCCATTAACGTGACAGCAGCTGAGTATAAGTGATTATAACCCTTAACTTTCTTTTCCCAAACATCTTCCGAATACCAGATTGTACAAATGAATTAAAAATTAAATATGTTTGTTGCTGGACAACTTAGTATGGCTATATGTAATGTAAATAAAGAAAGGATAGAAAAAAAATGTACTACTTAATTTGTGAATCTCTTCGATTCATTGACCCGTTAATGCATTGTACTTTATGTTTGGTTTAAAAGAGAAAGAAAAAGGCTGACATTTTTTAACTGCAGATTTCCAATCATTTGCCTCTTTCTTTTTACCTATTGGGGTATTGCATTATATTTTTATTTTGTGTTTATGGAATTTACTGCACAAAATAATCGGTATATATATATATATATATATATATATATATATATATATATATATATATATATATATATATATATAAATTTGTTGTTACGCACGGTCATTTTTTGCTTGTATTGTAGAATTGTGCTTTTGCTTATTTCACGAAGGTGCTTATCAATGAAACTTAAACTACCTTGCTATTTGGGATGTAACATATAGCGACCGGCATATTACATTTTGTCTTTAATTAATACGATACTTAATCGGAAATAAATTCCAATTGGATGCCAACGGGTCCAATCGGACCAGGATTGGCATTTCGAGGAAATTGTGTTTATGGTGCAATTTTAGTCGCTTACCAATAAAGGACTCACCTTTGAATAAGTAGAAACCCACATTTGCTTGGAAAACTCATATAGTCTAGCGAAGAATTCCCAGTTGTTGAATTAATATTTTTCTATTGTTTTTTCGGTATGCATTTTATGAGTAAGAGACTGAAAATGCAGTAAAGACATAATTTTTTCGACTTGTCAATCGTGAACGAGACAATATTCGAATATATTCCTTGTGAAATTAATACATTATAAACGGACATAGCTTTATCTTTGGAATTTTTGCAAATTATTCTGTTACACTACATATGCTAAAGAAATAACAAAAATATTCATTCAACTTTAACTTTTTACTATATGCAAAAATGAAAAAATAAATAAAATAATTTGAAAATCTTTTAAATTTCTTTAACATTTTAGAATTCGTATATACCAACTAATTAACATTACCAGTACTTTATTCATATATTCATATATATATATATATATATATATATATATACATATATATATATATACATATATATATATACTAGCAGGGGTACCCGGCGTTGCCCGAGTGTTTGTTTCCGGGACGGAATGGGAGTTTTAAACAATGTTATGGTAGGTAAGTAGGAAGGATCAAACCCGGAGTCATGAGTAAAAGTAGGAAACTAAAGTGTGAAAAAAAAAAAAAAACATCTGCAACGTTAACAGTTCGGCCACCAAGAAAAGTCAAGTCCAGTTGTTTAGGACAAAAACAAAAAAACAAAAAAAAAACGACTACGGTAGGTCGGCGCGAACGTGAAAATATAATGTGAATTGTCCAGCACGCTAACCACTACGCCACATAGCACTGCAGCTTAGTTTAGTGATTTTAAATAACTTCACATGAAAGAACTACGAAGCCAAACCGGTGTTCTCTTCTCAACTGTTCCTTGTGAACGATCCCCAAACGGTGTTAAGTGGTGGCAGGGGGAGGAGGAATTTATTAGAGAGAAAATATTTTACCACTTCCATTGATCTTAACCGATTTTGGCCGTGACTTCTCAGCAGAAAAAGTATAGAAATCTAAGATTATCGAGGAATTTGAGAAATAATAAGCCTATAACACACCTCAGATATTGTTCTGCCGTTTGTTCATATTATATTTGCATGAAATATCTTGATTTTTAATCCTATTAATGTCAAAATCAGGCGGGAAAAATGAGTTCATTTTATTTATATAGAGATATATACTAGCGGGGTACCACGCGTTGCCCGAGTGTTTGTTTCCGGGACGGGGTGGGAGTTTTAAACAATGTTATGGTAGGTAAGTAGGAAGGATCAAACCCGGAGTCATGAGTAAAAGTAGGAAACTAAAGTGTGAAAAAAAAAACAAACATCTGCAACGTTAACAGTTCGGCCACCAATAAAAGTCCATTCCAGTTGTTTAGGAAAAAAAAAAAAACAAAAAAAACATCTGCAACGTTAACAGTTCGGCCACCAATAAAAGTCCATTCCAGTTGTTTAGGAAAACAAACAAACAAAACAAACGACTTCGGTAGGTCGGCGCGAACGTGAAAATATAATGTGAATTGTCCAGCACGCTAACCACTACGCAACAGAGCACTGCAGCTTAGTTTAGTGATTTTAAATAACTTCACATGAAAGAACTACGAAGCCAAACCGGTGTTCTCTTCTCAACTGTTTCTTGTGAACGATCCCCAAACGGTGTTAAGTGGTGGCAGGGGGATGAGGAATTTATTAGAGAAAAAAATATTTTACCACTTCCATTGATCTTAACCGATTTTGGCCGTGACTTCTCAGCAGAAAAAGTATAGAAATCTAAGATTATCGAGGAATTTGAGAAATAATAAGCCTATAACACACCTCATATATTGTTCTGCCGTTTGTGCATATTATATTTGCATGAAATATCTTGATTTTTAATCCTATTAATATCAAAATCAGGCGGGAAAAAATGAGTTCATTGTATTTATATAGAGAAGAAGATATGTATATATATATATATATACACACACAGAGGGAGAGAGAGAGGGAGAAGTAGAGAGAGTTGTTTGTTTTTGTTAGCGATACTATTGAATAAATTGAATTATTGATATGGAAGCGCATTCTTACCTAAAAGCAATTTGGGAACACTTGTCTTTTTGCCCAATTCGTGATCCCGAAATAGGGAGCGGCATATGTATTATTTTTAAAATATAATTATTCACTAACACATGTTTCGTCGTCTACGACTCATCAGATTGGCTGAATTATATATATATATATATATATATATATATATATATATATGATATATATATATATATATATATATATATATATATATATTTTATATATATATATATATGATTGCTTACGGACTTTCGTCTTTCGTATTATGGTTTTTCACATAAACATAATTTTATTAATTATTAGCAAGTTTTCCGTTTGAACACAGGTGGGAGATTAGCATCTTTTAGTGAAAAGGGTCTATAAATGTATCCATTCTGTGCAATGTTGGCTCATATTCACCAAATAATTTTTTCTTTGTAAACACAACTTTTAGTTTCTGTTTTACTTATTTAATTTGTTTTTCGTTTTACGATGGAATATTCAAAGCTTTAATGTTTTATGTCTCCCAACATCATGGCAATTATGTCTCACCCCCATTCCTAAGACTTCCTTCAAGTAGCGATTAATAACTACAGCAGTCTGTCTACTAGTCTCAACTTTCACTAAAATAATACATAAATACAGAAGAAATAACGGGAACATTTTTTCTCCATCGCGCTTTCTCCAAGATCGTATCGTCCATGGAAAGAAGAGAAAGAAAATATTTCTTCAGTCCGTTCCTCTGCTTACTTGACATCTGTTATCTTAAGATCTCTGGGAAAGACATAAATTGCCGACTTTAAATAGAAACGCTAATAACGTGTCGATAATAAGCTAGAGATATAAATATTTAATGATATATATATATATATATATATATATATATATATATATATATATATATATATATAAGAATACAACATTTATGAATACATTTGAAGCCAAAACTGTAAAGAAATTATTTTTTTTAAAATAAAATAAACGGGTGTTTATTTTTAAAGAAATATATTTCGGAGTAAGACTCCTTTGTCAATCTTTTTTTCTCCTCTACTTCCTCGACATATTGTAGTGGAAGATAGTTCGATGAAGAGTCCACGTGATGTTGTTAATTGTGGGGTTTTTAGGAAACCGGATAGATGACGCGTGGTCGCGCATTTTGAAAATAAAAAAAAATCGCGTTGCAGTTTTGGCTTCAAATGTATTGATACGTGTTTTATTCTTTAAATTTCACTCAACGCTTCTAATGGATATAAACAAAAAAAAAATACCCAGATTTTCAAAATGCGTGACTATGCGTCACCTATCCGGCTTCATTAAAACCCCTGCAGTAAAAAACATCGGTGTTGGCACATCAAAAGTGTCTGAGCGTGGCAATTTCAGCTTTTCTAAAACCAAAAGTATATTACAATAGAAATATGCGAGCAGGAAAAATAATTTGGTTAAGCTTAAAGATTGAAAAGTAAAAGACTAGTTGTTAAAACTTGAAAAGAAAAGGAAAATATATTCTAGTAAAAATATAATAAATTTAGAATTGAAAATGTTGAATCATTAAGAATTGATTATATTATGTTATATATTGAATTAAAAAATGTTAATGCTGCAATATCGTAAGTTATAAATTTATTACAGTTTTTACAAGACTATCTTATCTTTTTTTTCAGTTTTAAATACTAGTCTTTTACTTCTCCATTTTTAAGCTTTACCATATTATTTTTCATGCTCGAATTTTTCTATTGTAATCCAAGATTTTCCAGGCTTCCCACGAATTCACTTGTTTTTGTTTAATTTCAGTCTTATTTTTTAGACCCATATACACATATGTAATAACAATGTACGACACTCGTCTGCTTTCATTAAAATCCCCCTAACTATCTCCCCTTCATGTTTTCATTTACTCTGTTTAAGAGAGCAGTGAATTAGTAGCAACCGTAGTCGCTGAAAGAAACGGTGTTGCCATGGACACCAGTTATCAAAAGCGTCAATCACCGCTTTACATAGTTTTACAATTTCGAACACCATAAATTCCTCATAACTTTTGTTTTACTGAACGAAAATTGAAAAAAATATACCTGAGAAGGTAATCCATAAACTGTAATAATTGTTTGAAATTTGCTAAAAAGCGAGTGAGCAGTAAATCTGTTAATCGGTTCTACCTGACTAAAATACCACTTAACCATATATCCAAGCACTACCGTGTTTGACTGATATACCACGTAAAGCTTTTAATAAAGCTTTCAAGTCTCATTCTATCGAATTTTTTGCATGAAAATATAGTTTAAGAATGAAGGTAAATACCAAGGTTAACAGTCTATTTTCGCTTACAGCATAGTTATACTTTTTACCAGAAGTTTCCTGATAATATTTAATGAAAACAAAAAAGCAGAACAAATACCTTAAATTTTATTTGTTTATTTTTAACCTCACAAACAATACATGTGTCTGCTGTGCATTTTAACCATTCTTAATTAATTGTAAAATTCTTCGGTTGAGTTTTTATTTACTACATAAATCACAAATAATTAAAGTAAAGTAACGCATTCAAATCAAACACATCAATCGAAATAACTGATGAATTTTCCTTTTTAATTAATAATCTATTTAAAAAAATCACATTTCAAATATTAAAAAATACGGATTATTTTGAATATATAAAATAAACGTTGTTCTGCTTTAAAAACATTGATCAAATACAACACCCCTTAGTTCGTTGCATATTATTATAATAAAGATTTATACACTATTTAAAAATTCCGTCACAACTTCTATAACAAATGTGCTATTGTTATAACTAATCACTATTAATTCGAAATGTGTACAAAATGGATAACATAACTTAATACTCTACGCCGAAACATATAGTCGAGATCTATACACAATTTCTGTCAAATGTGCTCAGTAGTTAACAAAACAAGAAAGATGCCCGCATTGTCGAAATGTAGGCGGACAGACAGAAAAAGTAAAGTAATAAAATATGTAGAGAAATAAAAAGGAACAAACCGCATTACGTGTTTATCAAAGTTTCGTCTTTATTTTGAGACTTCCTCTGGATGAAATAAAGACGAAACGTTGAAGAACACATAATACGGTTTGTTCCTTTATATTTCTCTATTTTGTCGGAATAATATTTCCATTATTTTCATCAATAACACATGTGTATGAAGATAGATTCATAAATTCACATGGATGCGCGTTGTTTTGTAAATAATAAAAACAGGCATTACGTCAACCAACATTAAACCATGCAACACTACGTGCACCAGGATGTACCAAGCATGTGCGGAAACTCAGACGCGTAGAAGTCGCGTCTACTTGTGGTGAAATCGAACCTGGGACTTTCGATTACAAATCAAGTCCACTAATGAACTACACCCAGCCTAGCCAAAGTGACGATTTAGTGTTAACCAAGGGCTATGAAAAGAACAAGCCGATAAGTGATTTGTGGGTTCTGAAATGCACTTCTTTAATAGCGTGTATCGCGTTATTGCATTTTCGTATCGTGGCGTGTTGATTCGGCGAGATTGTTCGGTTCTGCTTCGGAACGTGTGCGTCGATTCTACAACATTTGTTCGTGGCGATGCATGTCGATTCGGCGGTGGTGTTCAGAATTGCGTGAACGAACTTATTAAGGACCGCTCCGTCACACGCACACAGAAACACCCCCCCCATATATATATATATATATATATATATATATATATATATATTTCTGACATTTTCTCCCTTATGTAGCGACAAGCTATCCCGGCTATTATGGCCTTCGACCCGAATCTCGTACCTGTATTTAATGGCAGTGAACCCGGACAGTCAGTAGTTGAGTGGTTGAAGACAGCTGAACTAATATGTAAGCTGGGTAGGGTGAAGCGCGTCGAGTTCGTCATTCCGATGCGGTTGCAGGCGGCGCATATGCGGTGTACCGGTAATTAAGTGAGGAAAAGCGGACGATTTTAAATGTATAAAGAAAACACTGTACACAGCTTTTGCTTTGTATCCTTTCCCTGCATGGAAACAGTTTATAGCACGCCGCCTCCAACCAGGTGAAACAGTCGACGTATTTTTGGCAGAACTACGCAAGCGTGCGGTCCTTTTTGGCGATGTATCGGATCAATGCCTTTTATGTGTATTTATTGCTGGATTGCTGGATCATGCGGAAGACTTATTACGAGCATCCTCCTAGATCTATCACATGTGCTGGCGCGCGCGCGTGCTATTTTAAAGAACTGCACGTGAGTTCCACAGCAAGCTGCATTAGCCGCACGGTCAACATAAATTACACCTAAGGAGACGAACACTTCATGGCGGTGTACAAGTCTAATGGACTCAATCATAAAACACGATATTGCCAATTGGGTAGTACGACGGTAAGAGATGTTAGTGTCAAGCATCGACAAGCTATCACGTGTTACCCTTGTAAGCGGCGAGAGCACATTACCAGATTTTGTTCAGGAAACGAGCAAGGGGATGAGAATTCAGTGTCAATCTCATCCCCCAAAGTTGTGTAAATGGCGCATTGCCGGTAATCCCTGATCACATCAATGGACTACCGCGTACAGCTGTAGTGGATACTGAATGCACACAGTCACTGGTCCGCAAGTTATATTGCAAGAAATGGACGAGGGAAGTGACCCCAGTGCTCACAGCTGATGTTGAATATGAATGGTGCAAGTGAACGTTGGTTTAACGCGGAATATTAACAAAGAAGTCTTAGTTGTGGATGGATACTTGCTGAGATTTGATTTATTGCTTGGGTGGACGCAATCAAGCGACTGGGAGGAGTAGCTGTGTCTAGTGAAGGTGACGTGACATTTTTACATCTCAACCAGACAAATTTTCCTGCTATCACCATCACCGAGCCTGAATTCTCTGCAGAGTATAAACAAACCACTCGGAAGTGGACCACATCGTAAAAATTGTCTGGCGACCAACCTCCACTTACGTTCGAAAATATAATTGCAGAGTATCCAGCCCCAACACTAATTTGTGTGGAATATGCTCGCGAACTGCAGACGTAGATTGATAATGGTTGGCTACTGCCATATCCTGAGGAGGAACTTTGACCACCAAAAGGTTTAATTCTCCTCATGACTGTTGTGCATGAGAACACAGAGAAAGTGCGGCCCGTTATGGATTACCGGGAGCTAAATTAGTATGTGAACGTTCATATGGCCAACGCGAATGTTTGGTGACAATAAGTGATGGAATTGCAATAGTAGGGACCAAGCATTGCAGTTTTGGATCTACGCCTATTTTCAGGTACATGTTGATAAACCTCTGTGGTCGTTACAGACAGTAAAGATAAAGGGATAGTGATATTGTCTCACCCGCCTCGGATTTGGGATAAACGTTTCCCCTTTAATAATGCGGGCCATTGTCAATACCTTCCTTAGCCAGGATAATACTATAAACGAAGCTACGTCTTCATATATTGACGGCATTTTTGTGAATGAAAGTATGTGTTCTGCGACCCGTGTCAAGGAACATTTGGAGAAGTTTGGTCTGGAAAGCAAAACCCCAGAACAGCTGAAACTGCGTTCACACGTATTGGAATTACATGTCCAGGACGAGCACGGAAACTTGTTATGGCGACGTGGAAGTGACCTTCCAGCAGTGTCGGATAAACTTACTTGACGAATTGTATTTTCAGTTTGAGGGAAACTAACTTGTCATTTTCCGGTGTCTGACCGATTACGCGTCGCCGCTGCGTTTGTAAAACGAAGAGCAAATATGATGATAACTGTATGGGATGATGAAGTGCGAGGCCCTATTCTAGCATGGATGATCGAAGACATTTGTTTGACAACAGCACAGGACGATCCAGTAAAAGCTGAGTGGTGTATCTGTGGAGAAGAATTTATAGTGTGTTGACGCTAGTTCTATTGCTACAGGTGTGGTTGTGGAAAGCAATGGTTCCGTGGGAGAGGACGCAAGCTGGCCCCGAGCAGTGCATGAAGACACACACATAAGTTTAGCTGAGCTTGATGCTGTGCTGCGAGGCGTCAACATTGCATTACAGTGGAAAGCCAGAACCATACATCTACGAACGGACTGTAACTGTCTATATCGGTGAATAACTGACAACTTGTCCGGACAGACTAGAGTGCACACCAAAGCAGCCTGGAAAAAGTTAATTAGGCGTCGTCTGGCACGCTGCAAGATTTGGCCTCGGAATGTGCACTAACCATAGATTTAGGGCTCGTTAAGTCTCACGATAACAGAGCTGACCAAATTACTCGAGTGTCACAGCGGTGGATAAATGAGATCCGCAAACCGACAGAACCTAAAGAACGTGTGTGTGCTGTTTCCGCTGAACAGGAACACCTGTCTCAGATACGGACAATTCATCGGTCAGTGGACATCCCCGTGTACAAAGGACATGGTTCTTTGTTAAGTTAGCAAATCAACTAATAACTGAAACTGAACTGCGGTTGGATGTTGGGGATTGTAAAGAATGCCTGTGGCAATATTTTCGATGTATAATGAGGTATGATCTCACACAGTTGGGCGATTCTATTTATAGACGATGCTAGGAACTGACGAATCGAATTAATTCACGTTCTGCTACCAGCCAATAAGAAACTAGTATTGCTCCATAAATATTAAACCTTTTCTGTAGCAATTTCGCATGTTTTTCCGTCTTGACACGGTAAGAATATTTTTGCACTGTGGAACTGTCTACTGCAAACCAGTCACCTCTCAGGACTTGTGTGTAACAACGAACCATCGGAAACTGTTCTGAAACTAAACATGGCTTACACTTGTAGAGGCCCAGCGTGCGTCTTTATTTCGATGGATCCGAATCAAAACTCGAATTATGGCAAGTTAAATTTCTAGGATATCTACGAATACACAAGCTACACAAAGTACTTTAAACACAACCTGAAAACAGAAACGACCCCGACTTCATTGAAAAGAACGCAACTGTCTTTGCGCAATTAATACAGTGTTTAGATGACCGGAGTCTATCAATGGTAATGAGAGAAGTTCTGGACGATGATGCAAAGCATTGAACATATTGAGAGAGCATTATTTATCGGGAGGAAAACATCAAATTATTTCTTTATACACTGAACTGACCTCTCTAAAACGAATGGAAGCTGAAACTATTACTGATTATAAGAGCCGAAACGACTGCAAATTCTTTAAAAATGTGTGGTGAAGTTATAAGTGACAGTCTGTTAATTTCCCTTGTCCTTAAGCGATTGCCGAGTGGTTTCAAGCCATTTACCACCGTGATAACCCAAAAAGAAAAACCCATGATTTTAGCCAATTGAAGGTAGCACCCAGAAGTTACGAAGAAACTGAAAAAATGATCACAGATGAAAAATAATCCACAAATATCATAAAATTTAAAAATACACACATAAAACACCCAAATTAAATTATACCCATGCCAGGAATAAAAACCGCACCTTTGTGAAGAACAATTTTTCTCCTAAGAAAAGTACAACAATTATTTGCTATAATTGTTGACCACCTAATCACAAGAGTTTCCAATGTAGATACAGGACTCAAAATGGCGACTCCATTAAAATGTGGAGAGCTCTGTTAGCGAACATACATTTTAATTTTCGTGTAGGTTTAATGCTTCAACAAACAATGATACTTTTCTTGTCGATTGTGGGACCACGGCCCATGTGATTACAAAGAAATCTGCTTTTATCAATTTTGATCCCAACTTTAAGCCACAAAATCTATTTGTAGAACTAGTTGACGGGAGTCAGGTAAATGATATAGATTTGAAAAGAGGTGATGCGAAAATCTCGCTAAAGAACAATAAAGGTGAACTAATATTCTGTATTCTTGAAAACGCTCTTCTAATCCCAAAATTTAAACAAAATATATTTTCTGTACAAGCTACCACAAAACAAGGTGCAAATATAAACTTTAGTCACAATAAATCAAAACTGGTACACCCGAATGGAACTGTATTCGACATTAAAGAAAATGGAAGACTGTATTATTTAAATAGCATAGTAGCATCGAAAACCGCCTGCCATGATCTACAGACATGGCATAAAATTTTGGACATTGCTATTTTCCTGATATCAAAAAGTTGCCGACTGTAGTTGATGGAATGCAAATACAAACATCAAAAAACTTCAACTGCGACGTCTGTACGCAAGGGAAAATGACAAACTATCAAAACAAGATTCCAGACAAGCAGGCCAAAAAAATCCTATCAATGGTGCATTGTGACTTGAATGACCCCGTGGAACCGATGGTCAGAGAACATTATAGATGTGTGTTGAATTTCGTTGATGACCATTCAGGTTTAATAATGGTTTACTTTTTAAAGAACAAATCTGATACCCTGCTTGCAACTAAAAAATATTTAGCCGACATGGCTCCCTACGGTGAAGTAAAGTGTATTCGCTCTGACAACGGTACGGAATTTACCAATAAAAACTTTGAACTTTTACTAATTAACCGTCATATCAAGCATGAAAAATCAGCTCCTAGTTTGCCACACCAAAACGCGACTGCTGCAAAAGCGTGGCGGACACTTTTTGAAATGGCAAGATGCCTACTCATTGAATCAAAACTCCCCCAAAACGTAGGCACTTATGGCGGCAGCCTCTATACGCAACAGGTGTTTCAACAAAACACTATCTAAAACTCCATATGAATCTTTCTGTGGTAAAAAAGAAAATTTAAGCAGAATGCATATATTTGGTTAAACTTGCTTCGCATATATAGATAAAAAGAATAAATTGAATATTAAAGCCGACAGAGGTATATTTCTTGGATATGATAAAAACAGTCCAACCAGTTTAGTATTTTTTCTAGAGAAAAATAATATAAAAAATCCGATGTGTAAAATTCACAGACACGTTTAATTTTACAGACGCAAACCCGTTATATGAAGAAGATGAAATTATATTTGCTCAAATAATTAAAACACACGAAGACAATAAAAAAATGACGGAGACAAGAGTGCCCATGATGATGATGATGATGATGATGACGATGACGATGATGATGATGATAGTCGAAAGATACCCCAAACAAAATTTTGTGGTCGACAGTATAAAATATTATCACATTGACTATTGCTATTTAATGGAAAATGCGCCAAAAATCTTCAACGAAGCAATTAATTCAGAAAAGTGTGATGAATGGAAAATTGCCATGAAAAAAGAAATAGATACCTTAACCGAAAATGATACATATACGGTAGTTCCTCTCCCAAAAGATAAACATATTATTTCTTCAACATGGGTCTTAAAAAAAGACTTCAGCATCACAGTACAACGCTATATTTATTGCTAAAGGGTACAGCACAACGCTATATTTGTTGCTAAAGAGTACTCTCAGATTTACGGTATACAATATTTTTCTACGTTTTCACCGACCACAAACCTAACGACAATCAGAATTTTACTACAAATTGCATCACAATATGATCTAAACATCTATAAAATAGACCTAAAAATGGTTATTTTAATGCGCCAATAGACTGTGAAATTTATGTTACACCTCCAGAAGGATTTATAATGAAAACTATACATAGTGTCTGGCGACTAAACAAGTTATTATAAGGTCGAAAACAGAGCGTTCAGTGTTGGAATACAGTATTTCATACTTATATTATTAAACAACAATTCAGAAAATGCGCTGTAGACCCCATTTTATATACCCAACACAGATGATAGACTACTGATTTTGATTTTGTGGGTCGATGATATTTATATCGCATCAAATTGTAACATAATGTTAACCGATGTTAAGAAAGTAAAAAATTCAAAATGACCGACCTTGGCAACATATTCTCGTTTTTGGGGATATATTTTACTCAAAGTAAAGGACTTGTTACAATGAATCAATCGAGATACCTCGATAAAATACTATTAAAATTTGGAATGGGAGAGTGCAAGAAACGCTCTACATTCAACGGTCTTTGTTCGTGGCGTGGCATGTCGATTCGGCGGTAATATTCAGAATTGCCTTGACGAATTTATTAAGGACCGTACTGTCACACACACATACACACGCGTGCGCACCCCCTCTATATATATATATATATATATATATATATATATATATATATATATATATATATATATATATATATATAGTAATTTATAAAATATATATGGCGATTAAGCTACACTGAATATTCTGCGTTTCATCCAACTATAGGATTCGTCAGGCTTATGCGCGAATTCTGTCGTTGCTTCTTGTTTTTATACATGTTGGGGATTACTAGTTGGCAATCATATATACTATACTATACTATACTACCCGTGAACGGTTGGGTCAGTATGTTAGATTAGCTATGGAATTATTGTATGAGTCTGACACTCCTGGCGTAGAGAAAATAGTTTTGTGATATAACATAAACATTTCTATGAAAGTATATTTAAATGAAAAAAGAATATAAATAGATGTCTATGAGTCGTTCTGTTTATAATTGTTTATTTTTATCTTACAGACATTTGTTATAAGTAATTTGCCATACTTATAGGTAAATGTGCACTGAACTTATACCGTAATACTTCAAGTTAAATGCAAATTTTGATATAGCTTTTTTTTAAATGAAACTGTTAGTTGAAAGTACAGAAGAGTTAAAACACTCTCCCCATGTTCAGAATGTCGTTTTAAATAACAAATGAAAATAAAATGTAACCTTTTTAATTTATTTTAAACTAACATTCATGACTTATTGGGCCAAATATTTAATTTATGTTAATAATAAGGTCAATAAAACTAATTAATGAACGATGTATTAAAAAAGCAACGTATTAACGATTGTTTATTTGGATAATTTAAACACGAAAAAAAAACAATTGGGACGCTGAAAACGTACACAGAAAAACAATATGTTTTATTGTGTTGATTATTTATTTGTAAAAAACTTATTTCGGGGTTATTTATTATGTTGGTTGTGTAGAAGAAAATGTATGGATGTTTTTAAGAAAGGTGTATTAAAAATGGAGAATAAATTAAAAAATTGAGAATAGATTTTAAAAAAGGAAGAACGTGGGTAAATCGCCGTAGTAAAATGCTCTTATAGTTGTCAACGGTTCAAAGTTGATTTATTTGTAAGAAAATTGCGACAGTATAGTTGTAATACAGAAGAGTTGCGAAACATCCTCACCCTTCCCATGTTAATTTATAATTTCTAAGTAATAACGCTAATATTTAAGTCCACAAATCAAATTCAGCAAAAGTAGCAACGTGTTTATTTGTTTACGCTGTTATGGATTTATGTTTATGTACACATGCGCAACCAGAAGTCGTAAACCGGATGTGATGAAAAACACTCATTATAAGGTCATTTGAGTTTTATAATTATATAGATATATCTTTTTTTCTGACGTTCTCTCTCCCTCGTGCATCGACTATATATATATATATATATATATATATATATATATATATATTAAGGGTTTCCTTCAATTGTTGACAAACTATAGATACCCAGGAAGGCGTGCCTGCGCGGAAAATTCTTGTAGCCCCGAGGTGTCCAATTTCCAACCAGTGGCAAGTGAAGTGTCTGTAGAGGACGACTGGGGAAAACTTACGAGACAGGCGGAGAGAACATACGGCGCATAGAATTCCCAAATGGTCACCAATTACATACTTACCAGGCTACACATTGCTTAACGTCTGTCATTTGACAAGAACCTGTGTGTCAACATAGTACATAGTAACAGTTTGTCGTAAAAATTTGGATCGGATAGATTATTTAGAGGACAGTTCTATAAGAAATTGTTTACGTTGGAATTGAAAACTCCAAAGTTGTAATAAGCTGGAAAGCAAACCAGTGGAAGAGAGTTTCACAGGGGTGCAATTATAGCAAAGAAAATCTGTTAATAAATCCATATGTATGTAAAGACAGCGTTAGCTAGACGAGTGTTATTTGTAAAGGATTTGGCGAGGAGGACCAAAGAGTAAAGCTTATTCTAACATATGCCACGAAACTAGCAATAGAGATCTGACAGACTCGTAACTTCTTTTCTGTAGGAAGGAGGCGTGGGAACGAGGAAAATGCATCGCGCATTTGATTACGAAGTCAGTGTTCATCCCTGTCAAGACAGCATAGCTTTCCGCGCCGCTCTTGTCATGATGTGGCAACAGTACTTTATCCTAGGATGTAGATTTTTGAAAACACTTTTATTAATTAAAATATAAAAGCAAAGCTTTCACTATGATAAAAGTTGCTAATTTACTGCTAAGTGTTTGACCGATAAAGTTTTTTTCAATAAATCTATGCACACACGAACGATGAGTGCGCATGCAAGAATGAAAACGTCTATCTCTGTAATTGTCTGCATCTATAATTGTTTGCATGAAATCATTCATCCGTAAAATGGCTCTTATTTTTTTCGCATTTCACAGGTGTTTACCAAGATCGAAATGGATCTTATCAAATGTTTATATATAACAGGTGCGAACCATTACAATGAGGTAATCAAGTGAGTATTTCCTAACAGAAAATTCGTGTTAAGTTATGCGTTATTTGTATTTAATAAGACATGATATAGAAGTTAATCACGTGGATATCAATCAAGCTGTCGCGATTAGTTTCCTGTTTTCAAACTTCCGAAAAATGCAACAGAAATTATGAACGCATCAACAAGCAGATAGCTTTGTATATTATCGCCTATACTTGATGGTTTTTATACCCTGAGTTAAAAATGCTTTATTAGTAACTATTATTAGCGCATTTTCCGCGATACTTAGTGATTCTTATGATAAGCTGTAGTATTTCAAGCATATGCGTTATTTTACGTATAAACACTTATTAAGAAATGAATATATATATATATATATATATATATATATATATATATATATATATATATATATATATATATATATACTAGAATTTCAGCCCGGCGTTGCCCGGGTGTTTGGAGGTGGATGTTGAGCAAACAAAAAAAAAATAAAAACGTTAATTTTTTAAAACTTTTGACCCTGTTGTGATTTTTTAAAATTTACTGTTTGGGGCTCAAGTCAAGTTATTAACTTAGGTCCATGCCCAAGGAACCTATATCTTAAATTTCACGTGTATATATATATATATATATATATATATATATATATATATATATATATATATTTATATACAAAAGTAAATGTATACCTACTTTTATTATTTTTGTGCATAGGACTTTTTTGTAAAAATGCGAACGGTGTAAAATGTTATATATATATATATATATATATATATATATTTATATATATATAATGTATGTATATACATATGCCTATGCCTGTATATATATATATATATATATATATATATATATATATATATATAACATTTAACATCGTTTTCATTTTTACAAATAAACTCTCAATGTAAAAGCAATACTAGATTAGTACACACATATTTTAATTTTCTGTTTGGTTATCGGCGGAACCGACAGACTGTATAATTTATGAAATTTGCAATAGTCTCAATGTATCTATTCCAGTTTCATGTTCTTTGTTAACATTAGGCCGAGGAGTTTAAAGGAAGTAATTTCGGGTAATGTGTTCTTGATCATTGCTATGTGTGGTAGAGAAGGGTTCTTTTAATCTTTGAAGGAAACAAGCTTAATATTTGCATACTTGAATGTGACCATTCATTTTTGCCCCCATTCCCCTATATATTGGAAGTCATCCTCTAGTGATTCTGCCGCTTCCTTCGATATGTGTTCATTTGTTTTCCCCTCGTGCCTGTTATAGAAGGTGGTGTCTTAAGCAAATATACCATTCTCAGATACAAATTTATCAGGGAGGCCATTCATGAATATCAGGAATAATGTAGGTTCATGGATGGACCCCTGAGGTACTCCCGCATTTATATCATATTGTTTAGATGTAGGACCATCGAGGACGACTTGAATTTTTCCCTTACTTAAGAAGGATTTAAATACATTATTATATTCTTCCAGTGATACCAGATGATCTAATCTTCCTTAATCGTGCCAAACCCTGTCAAGATCTTTAGATATATCGAGGGCTACCACTCTACTCTCCTCTTTTTTGTCCAGTGAACGGCATATATTCAGAGATTACAGTTAGGATATCTGTTGTGGAACGCGCTTACTCTAAAATTGATTATTGTCAACATCCAGTGGCTGACCACTAAGATCATCATCTTCAATGCTCTCATCGCCGCCACGAATTGTTTAAAGCACAATTGTGTTGTGTGTTTAGTAGTGGTCTCTGGGACAAACACTTCATGGATGTTATGAGCTGTTTCAGACTAGCATTAATTAAATAAGAAAATTGTGCAATTTTTTTTCATTCTTTATTCCCGTTGTGAAAAAAAATCTTTAAAACGAATTTAATTTAAATGATTAGATAGAGCGTAGCACGTTCTTTAAAAAGATATATAAAGTATAATAACGAAAACTTCTCAATAGATTTGACAGAGATATTTTCAGAAGTCCTGATTGCTGCAACTTCAAAATCAATCAATTGCATTGTAAATATAAAAAAAACAATTTACCTATGCAACAACAATTCCGTGAAAATATTCCAGTATAAGTAAATTTCTTACTGCACCTTTAGCAGTGTCAGAAATTTCGTGAAAATAGTGAATAATTCCACCCCATCTTTCCAAGCTTATAACTCCTCGAAAAATGTAATTCAAGCCCTAATTTTTTTTCAATTAAAGGAGCAAGGACCAAGGTTTCATTAAAAAAAAGACAAAAAAAAACAATGTGTTCTTATAAAATAAGGTTTTAAACTTCGGACTTTACAGGTAAATTTCTAAAAAAACGATTTTTTTTTGTTTTAAATTTGAATATATTATTTATTGACCTTTTCTCTTCAATTTGTGATATATAAAACTCTCCGACATAAATTAATTATTTACTTTTTAAGAGAAAGTTGAAAATGGGTTACACTTGGGGGGGCGTGAATTTAAAAAAAAAACTTTTGTCTAAAATATTATATTCGGTTTATTGGAAAGAACATAAAATTTCACATTGACCCTGAAAATATCGTAAAAATAGAATCAATAGAAAAAGTTTGATAGATTTTTAAAGTTTAAAAATTGAAAAATATTGAGTTCGGAAAATTCATTACTGTTTTTTTTTTTTTTTAAATATTTCTATTACTTTTAAAACAACTGTAATAGTTTATTTTGGAAGTATAATCCATGAAAAAATAAATAACCCACTTTTAACAGAGAAATTACGAGATTTTTATATTGTATTCGCAGTTTCGTGTTAGGGGTGTAAAAATTTCCTACAAAAATTCTGATACTGCTACTGCACCTTTATTCGATTTTTCGTTTTGTTCATGGCGTTTATTTTTAATTTTTTTTCTTAATGTCAATTCATGAAATCAATTATAACCTTTATAAAAACAGTGTAATACGCAATCTCTCTCAAGTTGGTATATGCAAAATGATGTTAAATACTTTTACATAAAACATCTTATAGAAAAACATATTCCTGATTACCAATTACTTAATATAACACATATATTAACGTCGGATTAACTAAAAATAGAACAACACATTGTTTAGGTTATTCTATGTTCAAAATAATTTACAAGGTTGTCGTCGAATATAAAGATCCGAAAACCTCTCGAGGAGAAATGTTAATGAGAGAACAGCATCATAATCAGTAATGGTGCAAATTGCATAAGAATTTTTTTTTTTTACCAGGACGGTTGAACAAAGATGTTTAAGGTCGATTTAACACACCTATGATATAGTCAGATAGAGAGAAACCACGTGCTATTTTGGTACATTATGATCGTTATTAGTATGTGAAAAATTTAAAAAAAAAAACATTTTTATCAAGGCAAAATATATTTTTAGCATGAAATATGGTAAAATACTTCTCAATAATGTAAACGAACACAAACAAAATACGTAAAGATCGTGGCTCATACAATTTTTGTCTATGGTTATGCGGAGTTAATGACGTAAAATAGTTAGAGCCACGTGTAGAGAGATTAGTTTAATACCCAACGCGTTAACGGGCAGATAAGTGCATTGTGCTCAAAGTTTGGATTTGATTAACGTGAAAGTCAAATATACGGAATAGCAAGATAGGAATTGTGCATACACCTCGAGAAGCGACTTAGGATGGAAATAAATGATTTGTTCAAATGCAATTGACGTCTTGGGGTGTCCGTTTTCGAATGAAACACAGTTTTAATTTCAACAAACACTAAACAATCTTTGGGAAAGTGCGCGTCTTTTACTAGTGCCCCCATTGACAATGTACCCCATCTCTAAAGACTGTTCTTTAATTGTTAGAGTAAATAGTTGTTATACACACTGTTATTAAAATATCCGAACACATGAACATTAGAGACGATAAATAACCGGGCATCTAGTAGAGCACATATAAAACCACGTATCTCTGTATATATCAACACGTCACAATATAAAAGAGATACTGGTTACATAGTGCACTTTGATATACCACCACAGGAGGATACACATTGCTTAAAACACACTCGGGAACCCTCTAAAATACGATAATGAAGATAGTTTTGCTAGTTTTTTTTTTATAAACTTATCAGAGAATAGGAAAGAAAATTGCCAATAAAATGTCACCGCTGATTTGGTACCCTTTAAAAATTAATTGCATATGTGGTAACAATACTCTATTTTTATGATGTATTTGCTTTCATAAAGACAGACATTTTGGTTTAAGTGAGATACTTTTTGGAGCGCTGGGGGTCCAACAATTATACCGGTGAACTGTGAACTACGATGTGTCAGCCAAGATACAAAAGTAGTTGGTGATGCTATTAAAAAGCGTATTAATTTATTAGAAGCGTATTTTAAAGACTGATATACTCAAACATGAAATCGTCGTTTGTACGTAAAAACTTTTACGCATCTGAATTGATCTAACACCATTTTTATGTATGTATATATATATATTGACTTTTCAAGATACCTTTATAAAGCGATTGCCAGTTGTCATATTTATTTTAATTCTAAACAAATCGCTGTATAAATACAAAACTCAGTTCACATTTGTGACAACCATCAAAGCGTTTATTTGTGCATGAAGAGTTATTTCATAGGGAAAATGAACACGAACACACAAACACACACAGACACAAACATACATACAGATACCAGACACGTTCCCACACACACACACACACACACACACGCACATGTATATATATATATATATATATATATATATATATATATATATATATATATATATATGACGGGTGTATGCGTGTATAGTAGATTTTTTTTTAATTTCACGTAATAACATTAAAATATAATTTTAATGTAATATACACTCATGAGCCAAAAAAAAAAGTAGGCCAAGAGTGAAAGAAGGAAGAAATCGAATTTTCAATAATTTTCCAGGAATTTTTGTTAATTTAACTACAAATTACTATTTTGCAGATCATTATTACTATAGCCTATAATAATAAGTGAAAAATTAATCCTAAAAAGTTAAGACCGAATCTTATCGAGGATATAAACAAACGAATTGCAGAATTAAGACAGTCCAGAATGACTTACAAGCAGATCTTTGATATGTTAAGAAAAAGTGAAAACATCTCTTTCTGTAGTGAAGCGAACTGGTCAAATATTTGAAGTCGAATGTTTGGTATAAGGGAACTCGGATTTGGCCGCCCTAGAGCATTCATTTTTAAGGACGACCACATTCCTAAATTAACTATTTTGAAGGATCGAAAGAAAACTTGTGCTGCCCATAGCAAATAATTCAAAACACGGGCTGGAAATTCTCTTTCTAGATATAAAATATCTAGACGAATGAAAGAAATGCTATTTTCTACTTAAACGTGTGCAAACAAGCCATTGTATCTAAGAAAAACATAAATGAAAGAAAGAGATGTTTCTCGTATTATGGCAAGAACTATACAGACTGGTTCAGGAATGTATTCTGGTCTAGATTATATCTTGTTAGTGATGCTCCTGATTCTACCGAACAGTGCAATTTAAGAACTAGAGAAAGATTTTCGACAGGTGGCATAAAAATAACAGTTAGACACAGGAATGGAGGGATAACGGTATGAAGCACTTTTACGGGAGTAGAAGTTGGGGAACTTATTAGATGTGAGCAGTCAATCAATGCAAAGGAATGCATTCGAATATTAGAAACAAGACTGTTACCAAGTATCCAGAAGCTGGGAATATCCCAGCACATTATTTTTAAACATAATAATACCCTCTGCACACACTGCTTAATCACAAAAAAAATTTTTCTGATAATTAATTAATGAGAAGTTTGGGCTAGTGTACGCCCTGATTTGAAGCCAATCGGGAATATTTGGTCCATAATATTTTGAGCATTGGCTGGAAGAACTTTTTCGAACTATAAAAAAAAAAAAACTGTGTGAAGCTGTGCAAAGCGAATGAAATAGCATCTCCTCTTCACAGTGTTCCACTTTGGTTGAGAGCATGTCTAAAAGGATTGATATTTTAAAGAAATAAAAATGGAATGCAATTCCATCTAAAGCATTTATTAAAGTAAATGTCTTGTTCTCTTTTATTAGTTTTGTTTAAGTTTCCATTGTTAAATTGTTCTTTGTTCAATATACCTTTTACTGCAATAAAATGTATAAAATTTGTTTCGCCCATTTTTTGCTCACGAGTGTAAATGTATATTAGTGAGTTTTACAATGACACATAAATAAAAATATACTTAGATATGTGTGGGTGTCTGTGTATTTCTATATAATCGAATATTATTTCAATAATTTACATTATACAAAACGCTGATATATATTTTTTGGGGGCGGTTAGGGATGTTTTGAAGCAGTTTTTCTCACTTCATACCACCGGCGACTACTGTCTAGCGCTGGTAGGCACTAACGTGTACAGGCGACTACTGTAAAGTACTAGTGTTTTAAGGCGGTAAATGCTGTTACCTACGTGGACTGGTGGGGATTTGCTGCGTTAAAAGCTGTTGTTCACTGATCGTAACACACGTTCAAAGGAGACCAGGATCAACATCGTGTTTATTTTTAAACTTTAACAAAACAATGATCACCCTATTCTCCGTCTTATGCAATCCTAATTTCCTGCGTCAGTGTATATATGTTTGTAGTATTCATGCAGAATATGAACCGTACTTTTTTACATGTGCGACTTCACTGTAATGTAAATGTATACGGTATTGTTTGTTTATTAATATATTTGCAATATAATTTTGTGGCCGAAAAAAAGGATGTGTTATTTTGCAAGCTTGAACGTGCCTCTTCTATTAGGTAATAGCGGTAATTATTGTAGTATTTGTACTCTATATTTTAATGAGATTGCATCAAATTCCGGACCATCGAAGCAACGTAGCTGACAGTGACAGCGAAGAGGACGATAGCGACAACGAAGACTACCATGAAGGCAAGAAAAACAAAATAAAAAGAGTTTCTTTTCTTTGGAAACGGCACTTCTGATATCTGATTTTTTTTTTTTATCGAATCAAAACTAAACCTTCGAAAATGTTTATGTGGGGCCCTCGCTAAAGTTGAGTGTATTGATTTTTACTTACGCCATACTGTTTTCGTCTTCATGGGTGTTTAACTAATCAAAAATAGCTTCATAAAATATTTCCTTAATACGATAAACGTATGTAAAAAGCCAATCAAATTGACCGAAACTTAATAATTAATTTTGAAGGCTGGGGTCCGTATTTACGTCGGGAAAGTAGCAAAAGAGAATAAGAACGTAAATATGGACGGCGTGGTTGTGAAAAGTGTGTCAAATTTATAAAACATCTGGATCTCGTCGAGGAGAGCAAACTTTCCCCAATCTTTATCTATGCCTATATCAAAACGTAGATTCCTGGAACAAAGCTTCTTTCTTAGAACTGCAAGCCTGTGGAACTCTATTCCGCCTGCCTGTTTCCCTCCTGACTACAACTTGGATGTCTTCAAGTCCAACGACAACAACTTCCTGATGAACCGCCCCCTTACGTAGACACTTTAAATATGAACACTAACGTACTGTACTTACAATAACCCTTATCCCTGAGTGGCTTCCGGGCCTTGATACGTGGTCACCACCTTGTAAAAAAAAGGCGAAGAAAATATGTAAGTAATACTCCTATTACTTCCTG
This sequence comes from Euprymna scolopes, assembly GCF_053919585.1. Taxonomy (NCBI): domain Eukaryota; kingdom Metazoa; phylum Mollusca; class Cephalopoda; order Sepiida; family Sepiolidae; genus Euprymna; species Euprymna scolopes. The sequence continues at coordinate 121,800,402 of NC_136493.1, read as the reverse complement.
TAACTTGGCTTGAAGCGGAAATAATCTTCAAATCTATAATAATGAATAAAATTGACTTGTAATATCCGCAAAAGCTGTATCATGAAGATAATTATTCTCGTATACAAGAGAGAAATTGAGCCGAAATTAAAAGAGAGAAATTATTTGCTAAACGTGCAAGGCTACCTATTTATTTATTGTTGAATTACTCGAAAGCAGATGAGAGTCAGAAATATATTGATTGTCGAAGCATTCTTGCCATAATTAAACAGAAATTTGCGTGTTCATTGAGTTCAACGAATAATCTCAGAATAAAACTTCAGGTTATGAAGACCCTTACTTTCGCCAGGATTTCATTTTTCTGACGCAACATAAGACGAGTGTTGTCATGATTAGGATGTCTTCAAGCATGTAAATCTCTAAAAATTACTAACACCATCCATGTACTAGTTTGCCTGCTAATTATTTGAATCACAGTAACAATTACTGCTTCCTCTTCACCCAGGCATATATTTAAATAGATTGTTTTGCAATCTGTAATATTTTTTTTTTATTTCGCCCTTTATCAAACACCGAAAAGAAGTTCAGTTTAAAAGATCGCAAGTGATAAAATTGCATATTGTACGATTAGTTTTACAATGAAAACAAACTAGAACAAAATATTATATAAAGTAGAATGCATTGTCTAAGATTAGAGGACATTTTATTGGCTTACATTAGACAGAATAATAGACCTTTGTGGCAAAGGAGATGTAGCTTTGTGATATTTCGCTCAGTAGATGTGATGTGTAGGATACACAACTTCTTCAGATTAGTTCTTTTTGGCGTTTGCTACACTAAGCAAGAGATTGAAATATTACAGTTCTAACTGTTGTGTACATTTTCTTACTATGAATATAGGAAATCATCTGGCAAATGATGAATAAACAGTACAACATCTAACATGAGGATATCAGAAAAAGAAAAGCTCGTGCTCTTGGACACAGAATAGATCCTAAGATCGAGTTTTAATTAGTGCTATATGTTTAGGTGGGTTAATTCAAATGACAGTATACACCTCTACCGCCGTCTTAATTTAATTTATCCGAGAAAACGTAAGATACTTATCTACGCGTAGGGTATTTATTGAGACTACACACTAGTTTGCCTGACAAAAGTTCAGTACAGAAGAAAGACGCGCTTTTAAATATATATTCAGGTAATTATGTGACAATTATGTGTAACAATTTGCAAGTACCGTATCCTATTCGTCGCTCTTATACACGCTGATAAGTATTAAAGAGATTGTCAGTCGGACGATACTGGATCGGAAACAACTTGTAAGATAATTACGCGAATGGATTGCTTAAAAGCACAGCTCGAAAAGTATTTCTTAACTATTCATTTATTTAGATTCGAATATGCCCAGGTTGTCAAGTATGTTCAGCATTGTTGTATTTGTACCACAGTTCTGAAAATATTACTAGGAGCTCGTTTTTACTACATTGGAAACCAGATAGAAAATGTTTTTTTTTCTGTAACTGTAGGTATACTTTTGTTATAAACATATTAAAGAATAGTAATGTTAATAGTTGTTTTAAATTCGTAACTAAACCGATCTCGGGGTTTCTACAAGCTACACTAACGAAATTGTTTAAACTTTTCACCTTTCCAAACATAATTAATTTATTTGTCTAATAGTGGAATATATATATATATATATATATATATATATATATATATATATATATATATATATATATATATATATATATGAGCCAACAGTTAATAAAATATGTTAAAAACACTTTGAAATGAGTTAAACACATATTTAATCTGAAAAGGAAACATTAGATAAATGGATAGTCTTTAATACGCGGAGTTTCAAAGAAATATTTTCCTTCTCATCAGAAGGTAGGAATTAGCAAAATGCGGGATTGGATTTTGCATGCAGACGTATTTGATGAAACAACAAGAAAGTCAAATACCTTACTTGAAAACAAATAAAAGTGAAGCAGAGGAAATGTGGTAAAGAAATAGGTGAGAACACACGAATGGATTGTCTGGTGGAAGATAAAACATCCAGTGACGGTAAAATCAAAATGTAAAACTTCAAGAAAGTTAAAAGAATTTCCATTTGTACAAGTAAAATCCAAGGAAATCCCGTAATTGGAAGATGATGGTCCATAATAATCCAAAGGCAGAAATATATATATATATATATATATATATATATATATATATAAGCTCTATTTCCTATTAGGTTTTATCGAGCTTTTATATCTGGCTGAGATAATTTTATAAATATTAATTTTTTACTATGTATAATTTACTTTAATTTTACCATCTTGGATCATTTTGGAAATTTCAATTGTAATTTTCATTTTATATATATATATATATATATATATATATATATATATATATATATATATATATACATATTTATAATATGGGTGTGTATATATATATATATGTATATATATACATATATATATATGTGTATATATACATATATGTATATATACATATACATATATATATGGATATATACACACACACATATATATATATGTATATATACACACACACCCTTACCCCCCCACACATATATATATATATATATATATATATATATATATATATATATATATATATATATATATATATATATATATTAGTGTTGGGACAATTTTACGAAATCCGGCTCGTGCATAGGAAAAATGGAACTTTTTGCGGTAGTCTAATTTCCGATTCCAAACCGAATCTTTAAAATTATAAAATAAAAAAAATGAAATAAGCACCGATTGTTTTCTTTTTTATTAGAAGTTTATTCTATAAAACATGACTGTGAAGGATCAGGGAATTAGTTATAACACTCATTTACAGATTTATCATTGATTAGCAAAGTTAATTTATTATATCCATACCTACATGTACAGAAAAAACTATAATTAAAAGATAATTTGCCTATTGCCTTTGTAATCATGTTGCATTTATTCGCTAACATGTCTATGTGCCCTACTCCGAGAGAATTCATATTATTATTAAAACGTTTTAAATGTTCAAGTGGGGGCAATTTCATTGGAGCCAGATGAACATTAGAGTGCCTGTTATCGGCTTCTTCAGAAATAATTAAAGGTTTATGCTTCCTCTTTGAACACAAGAAACATTTTCGCGGCATAGGCAATTGATAATCCAAGCATATTTTAAAAGCCATTCCCAGGTGTACACTCTCCAAACCTAATTATTTTTTTTAATTTAAATAAGTTGTTATTGTAAGCTAAGTAAATATTCTAGAGTTCACTTGCCTATTCATATAACAATTTAAACAGCTTTTCACACCTATTTGAAGTCCATAATACCCATATGGTTACTATTAGAGACTTCGTAGTTTAATATCAAAGAATTCACATGCTTGGATTTTTTTCTGTTGCTAATTTTGTCTGATTACCACATCCTTTGAAATATTTCATGTTCCCTTGTATTTTGTTTGATTTTGGCACAACTGACAATATAAGTGGAAATATCATGACTTTATCAAAACTTTGGAAGAGCAAACATTGAAGAATTTTAACTTAAATAAACAAAGTTCCATTTACATGTAAAATACCCGAAATATATGAGGTTCTACTTTTTTAGGCGATTATTTGTGATTACTCTGAACCCTTTTTTTTAATGGGGTGGTCAGTCGTGCTTATAAATATAATGTAAACTGGTCCCATTTCGGTACATTATAACTTTTTAAGCAGTTAAGTAACTTTGCCACTAATTCTAAAATCATATGTAATTGCTATATTTTTCGTATTGCCACCGGTATTATGGTTAGTATTATGAAAAGAGCGTGGTCTTTATGACTGTTACCACTACTATATATTAATACGATAGCGTGGGTGTAATTTATTTTGCGTGTCACGATTACATCCGAGTGGCTGTTGTTTAATTGTTGTGGATTCCCATTTCTTATAATGAATACAATTTTGCGTAATTTTTGTTTCGGTTGAAATTATAGCTGATGGCACTTAAGTCATGTATTTTTTACAAATGAGTTTACCACAAATTCTTCATAGGTTTTGATTTTGATTTCGTGTATAGTTGATGGAACTCCAGTGATATATTAATTTTTATAAATAATTTCATCAAGAATCTTCATAAGTTTGGATGCTGGTTTCAATTATAGCTAAAAAAACTCAAGCTGATGCACCCGAGGTATATGGATATATTTGTTTTATTTTCACATCGCAACTTTATAATATATGAAAATCGAAAGCACCTTTACTCTATAATAATATATACGAAATCTGCAAGAATTAAATATCATATTTGAGCGTTCTTTACGACCTGGCTACGCCGGCCGTTAGATAAATATTTTGCAGTTTTAACAAGAGTTACAATAATATAAGAGCATTTTTATTTACGTCATGAACAGCAACATCAACATATTACATATGAATGAGCCCCTGTCGAATTTCCACATCTCTCGCTAGTTGTTATTATTATTTACATCTCGTGTTGTTTTTTTACATTAAAGCAAATCAATTTAATAACAAAACAAATGTATATAATTAAAATACATTTAAGCATTCATAGAAGGAAAGCACTTGCTATTTAATGAAACAAAACACCCTCTCCATGTAAAAAATGGTTTTCTTCAATGATAACTTCAAAATGTACTAACAAAAAAAAACGAAAAAACTCTAATTAAATATTTATAGATATTAAAAGAGTCGGAATCGGGAATACGTTGGAATCGACATATCACTGGTGTATATATATATATATATATATATATATATATATATATATATATATATATATATGTATATATATTAATAAGGGAGTAGTCACACAAAATGTGTATTTTTTAACATTATTTTATTATTCCATGTCTTGCTTTTTCATTGGGAATTATGTTTGGATCATTGTAATAATGCTTTTAAGTCATTGAAATCGCTTTTACGCGCGTCTCAGATGTTCTCTGATTCGTCCTCCTCAGAAATTGTTTTCAAATGTGTTGGAGATGTAAAAATGGCGATTTTCGTTGTTCATTTGAAGTTTTTCCAAGGGGTGGCGGCTTGTAAGTGTTTATTATTCATTGGCATGCTCAATTTTTATTGCTCTTTTATTGGGCTTGTGAGGGAGAACTTTACCCTGGCTGTAGTCGCTATCTCTTTCTCCTAATGTATTTTTCTTTTCCTTTAGGGTGTGTGTGTGTGTGTGTGTGCGCGTGTGTGTGCGTGTGTGTTTGCTTTTATTGGTTTGGGAAGGTGTATATTGTTTTATAGTATTTGGGGGTTATTTGCTTCCTTAGGAAGGCGGCTGTGATCCGAGGTCGTTACTAATGTGTATGTGTGGGGAGGGGGGACTAGCTCTTCTGACATAAGGGTAGGGGCGCTTTCATTCTATTTTGATATTTATTGGCTTCTTGGATTTTAGTATTGTGATTTTTCGTTTTAGTCTTTTCGGGTATTCCTTATATTGTGTTTGTTTAGAAAGAGGGGTGTATTTAAAATAGATGATTTTTTAATGTTTCTATTTATTTGTCTCCCCATGTGAGTATGGCCAGACCCAGGATCGGTTCCTAGTGTGGGGAAGATTTTGTTCCCCAGAGGGGGGCATCGGAGGAGGTATAGGTATGGGAGGGGGATGATAGAAGGGATGATAGTTGTTTCAGTCATGAGGGGGTTCTCCTTCACTGACTAAGGAGGGAGCGAGGTGTTGGAACAGATATTATAATATGGTTCTAGGTGTTTCCTAGTGTTGTTGGTTTCGAGATTAAGTAGGGTTGGTATTGTTCAGTGTGTTGTATCAGAGATAGGGGTGTTATCTCTGTCTGTTTTGTTGTATGCGCGCACGTGTGTGTGTTTTAATGTGTCGATTCTTATTTATACGTGGGTGTGTATATGTGTATGTGTATGGGTGTGCATGTGAGTGTACCTTGCATTTCATGCTTTTGTGTGATGGTATTAGGTTCTGTTCAGTTCAGGAGTGAATCTGGTGATGAAGTTTTTTTCCTGTGTAAATAAATAAAAATAATTGCCTGTTTGGATGATTGGCATTATTTTGAAGCTGTTTCCACTGCATGTGTGTACGTGTTTTGAAACATAGAGGTGTCTGTTATCTGCAATTTTGATGTTGCTCTTATGTAAGGCCACTCTATTGCTGAAATTTTTTGTGGCGCCTATGTAGGATTTGTTGCATGTTGTGCATCTTAGTTCATATACAGCATTTCTGGAGGTGCAATTTAGATCCTTTTTTATTTTGAATGTTTGTGCTGGGTTTTTGAATGTGTATGTGTTACATTCTATTATTATGTCACATACTCCACATCGCGGTTTGGTGCATTTTGTAACTCCTTTTGTAGTGTGTGGACGAGTTTTGAGGAAGTTAGGATGTGCTTTAAGTTTTTTGGTTGGCGTTTGCTTTTTATTATTTTTTGTTGTTTTAAGTATGTTGTTTAGTTTGTCGTTCTGATTGAGGAGGATAAGTTTTTTTGTTATCTGTATTAATAGTTCTGGTTTGTTTGTGTTGTGTGTAGAGACGTATGCTAAATTTGTTCTTTCTTGTGTTCTTTTGGAGTTCTTTGTTGGTCTATTGGAATTTTTTCAGCCAGTTCAATACCTTTCTGTATAAGTGGTAGTGGGTATCCTCTTTTCCGCAGTGTTATTTGTAGTTCATTCAGTCTCGTTAAACGGATGTGTATGTCTGTTACAATGGTGCAGACTCTACGTGCTAGGGAGTAGGGTATTGATTTTAGACAGTTTTTAGGTAGTGGCTTTTGAAGTGGAGGTATTGTTGAGTGTCTGTGGGTTTGTGGTAGATGTCTGTGATTATGTTGTTGTTTTTTATTGTTACTAGGATGTCTAGGAAAGATAGTTCTGTGGGGCTTTGTTCTAGTGTGAAGTTTATTTTAGGGTGTAGATTTTGTAGCAAAGTGTGGAGTTCTTTGATATCCCCCATGAGGTTCTCCAGAGGATAAAACAGTCATCTAGGTATCTTTTTCAAGATTTTTTGAAGCGTGTTTTTATATTGCGCCCGTACTTTTGCTCTATCCTTTCATAAAGGGTCACTTCTAGGAAGGCGAGTGTAAGGGTAGCATATGCCGGTGCCATTTCGGTACCCATTGCTGTGCCTAGTATTTGGATGTAGTTGTCTGTATTGAATTGGAAGGAGTTGTTATTGAGGATTATGTCGATGCTATCAATCCGTAATTGTTTATTGAATCTGGGGTGTAAAGTCTGTGTATGTTTGTCAATCCAATATGCGATAGCTTCTTTTCCTAGATTGTGTGGGATATTGCTATATAGGCTGCTAACATCGAATGCGGCTAGTACAGTCCCATTGTCTACTGTTTGTGGTAGGGAGCTAAAGAAGTGTGTGTTATCTCTTACAACACTTCTGACTAGATAGGTGAAGGGCTGTAATAGTATATCTATTATGTTACTAAGTCTGCTTGCTGGGCATGATTGTCCTGCTACTATTGGTCTGAATGTGAGGTCGTTGGGGGTTGGGGTGCTTATGTATTCCGATTTTTGTATGTTGATGGCATGTCTTACCTTGTAAGATTTGTGTATTTTGAGTAGCCGGTAGAAGATGTTTGTTTTTGTTGTGAAGTTTTTAAGGAAGTCTTTTTCTTTTTTATTTAATGTACTATTGTATGTTGTGCAGAGTTTTGTTATTTTAGATATGGTTGTGTCATCTATGTTAGAGCTAATTGGTTTGTAATAATTTTCGTCTCCTGGTGATTCTAAAATTTTGTTTGGTTCTTATTCATTATAACTACTACACTACATTTGTCTACTTCCTTTATAACTAAGTTGTTATTGTGTTGCTTCCACCTTGACGGCCTTGTCTATTGTTACAAGGTAACGTGCAGTGACAGTATTGTTATCTGATTCTCCCGCTAGACGTATGAAAAACAAACGTGGCGTCTTTATTGTTAATAACTTATGACAAAAAAAAGTTATGGTAGATGATGAATAACTCAGATGATTCTGCTTATAACAATGTGGCAAATTCTGTCACCTATGTCTCAGTTAAGGTCGAGTCAGCAGTACTATTCTCTATGTTAACATGAACTCAGTGTGAAATGCGGCGATACTTTTGTAAAAACCGACTCGGTCGAATTCGTACTGAGTATCGTGTAATAAAGGAAATACAAAAAAAGCATTGCGCATGCCAACTTGTGACATAAATGATACGTAGATTTTGTAGACTATTACAGTCGAAGACTTAGAGCTGACAGAACAGCATATCAAGAGAAGAGGAACATTAGGTACCGGCAAAATGTATGCCGATGCTAAAATGGTACAACATTTTGACCCGTCCCTTTCCTTAAAAATCACCAAAAATCAGGAAATAAACCAATTTTAATGTAATTTTCAGTATTTATCAAATAATGATCCCCTTATATAATGAACTAAATATATTTTTATTTAGGTCTTAGTCGAAATATATCAGGTTGTTTAAGCAAAACATACCTTTGCTAAAGTTATAATTTTCAGTTGTAAATAAAAAACGCAAGACGTAATTTTTTTAATATAAATAAAGCATCGTAATTTGTAACAATAAAAATAAAATAATTTTTACGATAACATTACGAAAAAAAACCTAAGTTCGTATTAATGAATTCGATATAACTCGAAGAAAAATAAATTTATCTAACTACCGATATTACCATTGAATTAAGCATTGCTTATTAATATTTTCACACAAAAATTACGGGTTTCGCATCAATTTTTATATGCAATATTTTAATAATTTCCTTGCTCGCAAAAATGTGAAACTGTCGGCGCAACATAATTTTTTATATAATATTGAACAATAATTAAAAAATAATTTTATAATAGGAGCATAGAAAAATAATCAAATTAAAAAAAATGGAAAAATAATACAAACGTTCAGAAAAGGAATCTACTGATGGGCGACTGGGAAAAAAGAACTGCCCCCTTTTTAATTATACGGCGTCATTTCGTAATTTTCGTTTTTACACAATTTTTGTTTGCCACTCTGTTTTTTGGGCTAATTAATTTATTTCTTCTACAAACAAGGTGTTTTTTTTTATTTAATTCAATATCTTTAGATTTTACTAATTATCTTTGAAATAGACCCAGAAAACTAATATTTATCTTTTAAAGAATTTTTACAATGACTTTATTTAGCTTCAAAATTTAGCTTAATTGGGTAGCTCGCCGTGAAAATATTTTCATAACTTTTTTTTCACGTGTACCAATATTTTTTTTTCTTTTGGAAATAAAGTTTATTATTTAATCTTTCAAATAGAATCAAACCGTAGTCAGAAACTTAGAGAAAAATATGATAAATCGGCTTTCAAAACTAAGTCACCCATTTTTGTCCGCCCATTTTCCTCGTACCTAAAGAACATAATGACCAGACAATATTTTCTCGTTATTTGTTTATATAATTAAACGTATTCAAATATTGTTTCACCTAAAAAACGTATGGGGCTTTATCACATCACTAAAAGCAAACTTAAAAGAAAATGTTTCCATATTACATATATCTCTTATTTGCATTGTGTAGCGTATCTTTATATATAACAAACAACAACTGAAACTACAGAAACTGTAAGATATAATAAGTAAAAATGTCAACTTACGATATATACTTTATTGATTTGTAATTTACCAGACGGATTTTTCAGAAATTTGGAAAGCTGAGAATAGAGAAGCAAAGCTAGTTGATGTATTTGTAATTGCCCTGACGTTAACAGCGAACTAAAGTAGCACAGCTGGTTAGCATAATTCAGTTCATGCGGAGTGGTTTGTTTTGTCGCTATGTGGAAATGAGTTTTTTTTTTATTCTGAAGAAAAAAAAAACAATAGAAATAATAGGATCATGTAAGAATAATTCTCGCAACACAAAGTAAATATAATAATGGCTGCATACTGGGAAATGTTTTATTTCAAATAACAGATGGAGAAAATAAAATAATGATAATCAAGAAACTTTTATTCAGTTCATATAAATTCTTTAAAGAACAGCTGTCTGTCGCACTATTAGAAGCATTCTTAGTTTTTAGTATCGCAAACGTAAGTATATAAAGGCGGTTATTATTGGATGATTAAGCCTATGACTTGAGCTTGATTTTTACGTTAACGGTATATGTATTATACAAAGTATATACCATTTATATATAAATATATGCTTAAATGCTTGCAAAAAGATATATTAAAATATTGCAGTTTGTTAATATCGGAAATAATTGTGAGGTCATTTACCGAATATAAGTGTTTCAAAATTTTAACTCCTATCAGGACAACGTTTTTATGGTATAGGCCCACTCCTTAGTTCTTATTATTTAAATTGTTTCCTTGTTTTCAGAACATTTAAAAGTGCTTATTCTGGTATGGGATTACTATTTTTCGAAAGCAAATCAGATATAGTCAGGTAGGTTCTACCGTCCCACACCATCTTATGATTTACTAGATTATCTAAATGCATTATTTTATATCTTGTTCCGTACCTTTTATAATAAATGTATGCGATTCGATTAAGTGGATGGTTTTTTGTGTAGTTTTATTTTCGGTAGTGTTTTCTAACGGTTTTAATTCTGCCTACCTGCCAATAATACCCCGGAGGACATCGTACACCTTCCGATAATGGACTGCCCAGGTTGCATGAAACTCCTTTTCCTATAATTATTTTCATATAATTATTATTCACCACCCAAAAAACTTTTTCATTACTTCTGCCTAAAAGCAAAATACGTGTCTATTCACAGCTGAACATTTTACTAACCCCATTTCATTCCCTCTGAGTATATGAACCATTATTGAAAACCCATGGATTAAGGAAAGTAACATAATCTTCTTCTATATATTGCCTTTGTCAAACAATAAATTCTTAACTCGAATATATGTGTCTATATTTTGATTTTCAGAATTTAACTTTAACCACTGAACTTATGTATTGTGTATTCTTAAATATTGAGCTTCTCCTTTTTGGCTAGGGTCACCCTGAAAGTATTATCTCAAGGAATATCTATCAGGATATTTCACCTGATTTTTAATCTGTATCTTATCTCGCTTATATATATATATATATATATATATATATATATATATATATATATGCACCTCTCTCTCTCTCTCTCACACACACACACACACACACATATATATATATATATATATTCAGAAAAGTTAGATAAGTTATCGGTGCCGTCGATTTCAAATTCAAACCTGATAATAGGGACGGTTTTAGAACCGACTATCAAGCTCTCTTCAATCGATAAGTATATGGGGTCCTAAAAACGGGGCACTATTATCACGTTTGAAACCGCCGGCAACCCTTATCTTCTCTTTACTTTCTGAAAATACGAACTTAAATAATAAGCTATTATTTTTTGAATATTTTCTTATAATAGAACACTCTTCTGGAAACGTTTTCAAAAAATAGAACTAAGTATATATATATATATATATATATATATATATATATATATATATATATATATATATTATTATTATTATTATTATTATTATTATTATTAAAAACATTTAGGAATAAAATTTAATCAGAAGTTATTCATCCATGGCATTCATCGTAATATTTAAATATCAGCTGACATTATTTTGTTAACAAAAATGGACGGAATTTAATAAAGAACAGTATCCTTATCAATTATTATTTTATTTTTTTGTGAAATAACTCACGGACCAAATTATTCCTCGTAATATATAATAGCTAACAGCTGAGGGTTTCATTAATGATAATACGTACGCAATCTGCATGAATTAAAACATCACGTTTAGGCGTATTGCGCGACCGAGCAACGTCGACGGCAAGATAGGTATATATAAACCTTTCTGTGTCGCTTAATTATTATACTTATCTAATATTTGCGTTCGTGTGTGTGCTTTTGTGTGGGGGTGTCCGAACAATAAGATGAGTTAACTCACAGAATATTTAATTGTTTGGTTTCAAGTTTACAAAAGATTGTTTGAAGTAATTTGCTTAAATAGAAGACAATCCCAGCCTAAACATCAGCTTAATATACCAAATAGAGCAAAGTAAGTATTGTATTGTCAATATTTTATAATTTTTGGCGTAAAACTACTTTATTGGTACTGCATTAGAATTTTTAAGCCAAAACTTATGATTTTAAGGAAGGAATACAAATAATTCATGTCTCTATTATTAATTCATGTATTTTCAATGCATGGCCCATCTCCTCAGAGTAAATGTCGTTAGCAGGTGCTCGTCTGAACTCCAATCTCTGGTCCCCCCTCGCCAATCTTTCACGAAAAACATCCGTCTAGCTGAATCTACTGTGAAAAATTTCCCCCACTCTATATCTGTGCCTAAATCAAAACGCGGATTCCATGAACAAAGCTTCTTTCTTAGAAATACACGCCCGTGGAACTCTGTTCCGTCTGCCTGCTTCCCACTGGACTACAACTTGGATGCCTTCAAGTCCAATGTTAACAAATTCCTAATGAACCGCCCCCTTAAGTAAACACTTCATCAAATCTCCACACTAACGTAATGTGCTTTCAATAGCCCTAATTCCTGAGTGGCTTCCGGCCTTGATAAGTGGTGATCACTGTGTAAAAAAAAAAATCAAAACAGTTATGGGTAAACTTAATTTTGATTTTTAGCATATGGAGTCAAATTAATTAAACATATTTTTATTCAACTGGAGAATTAGATTAAACAAGAAAAAAAAACGATATGCATTCCAGGAATACGATTGTAGTTCTTCCCCAGGAATGAGATTATTATCATTTTTTATATTCCATACTGGTTAGTGATACCAATACTGATAGTAAAGTCAACTATTGTTAGATCCGGAAGAGAAAATAAATGGCAATGATCTTTGGTAGCAGTAAAAGCATAAACATTGTATAATAATAATTCCCATTTGATTAGGTATTAGGTAGTTCGCAGAAAAAATAAATTCATAATGAGACATCTAAGCGGAATATGTGCATTTGCAAATTAGCAAAGCACTCATCATACCTATATACATTTATATAGAGAGAGTTACATTTATTTATTTATTTATTTTTTTTACATGTTCACCCCGAACAAGGCAAATTGCCACTTTGCTGTACGGGGCTACTATCAGGGGCAACAACTACCGGGGTACTATGTAGGGATTTGGGCAGCAAGATGTCGGTTCACGTTACACTTGAACTTCTGAACGTCAGTACAGTTGAGGAAGCAGGGACCTGGAATGGAATTCCAAAGTCTAGCGGTTCTGGGGAATAAACAGTTGGAGTAGAAAGATCTTTTACACCGAAAAGGCAGAGGGATGCAACATTTCGTCGATGGGAGAGAGGCTGAAGTTTAGATGCCAGTTAAGGGCCTATCAGATATGCGACTCTCTTTGAACCTTGTCTAGGAGCGAGAGACTAGTAGCAGATGCACCAGCCCAAATGTGACAGCAATACTCCATACATGGGCGAATGGTTGCCTTATTGAGGTACATGATACTTTCGGGTGTTAGTAGTTGTCTAGCACGATGGAGAGAGCCCAATTTTCTTGAAGCAGCCCTGGCAATGCCTTCAATGTAATTGTTCCAACTCATGTTTTCTGTGAACGTTAGGCCAAGGAGTTTGAAAGATGTACTCTCAGATAAAGAGCCGTTCGCCATTGCTATAGATGGTAGAGAGGGTTTCTTGTAATTATTGAATGGCACTAGTTTAGTCTTGGCGGCATTGAACGTGACCACCCATTTTTGTCCCCATTCCACTACAGATTGAAGGTCTTCCTCTAGTGTGTCTGCTATTTCTTTAGAAATGTGTTCATTTGTCTTCCTGTCATGCCTGCCATAGAGCGTAGTGTCATGAGCATATATACCCATCTCAGAGGCAATTTTGTCGGGGAGGTCATTTATGAATATAAGGAACAATAGAGGTCCAAGGATAGAACACTGGGGTACCCCCGCATTTATATCATATTGTTTAGATGTATGCCCGTCGAGGAAACCTTGATCTTTCTCTTATCTGAGAAGGATTTAATTATAATAAGTATTCTACCAGTGATACCGTATGATCTAATTTTCCTGAGGAGACCTTCATGCCATACCCTGTCAAAAGCCTTAGATATATCTAGAGTTACCTCTCTGCCCTCCCCGGCTTTGTCCAGCGAATGGTATATACGTTCAGAGATTCCAGTTAGAATGTCTAAATCCATATTGTTTGTCAGTCAGAAGTTTAGCATCTATAAGGTGATAGACTAGAGTATGGTTAATTAAGGTCTCAAATATTTTTTCAAAAAGTTGGAGGAGGGGAATGGGGCGATAGTGTGATGGGTCAGTCCTGTCGCCAGAATTCTTGAATACTGGTACAACAGAAGCAGTTCTCCAACAGCCCGGAAAGCAAGTTTCGTTAAGGAATTTGTCGTAGAGTTTGGAGGGAACTGGAGCTACTTCGGCTGAGCACTTTTTTAATAG
>NC_136493.1:121616022-121781022 GCF_053919585.1 Euprymna scolopes | reverse complement strand
CTTTCCAGTCAGGCACAGTTGTGACTTCCGATTTTTAGCCCCCATTTTCTAGGGCCTTCCTTATTCAGGGTTGGCAGCGGTTGTCCTCAGTAGGCCTGCCCATTCGTAGACGCAGGACCGAGCCTCCCGATAGTCACAGTTCCAAGAGAGGGCGACCATCACGCGTCCACCACAAGCGTGCAAGTCCAGACTAGGAGCTCCGAATTTCACTAACACCTGCTCCCTTCGCCCTTGTCCCATCGCCGCTGGTCTTGTCATAGAAGATATGGAAAAAAGAAAGAGAGAGAGAAAATCAAACCAGAGGAAAGAAGGAAACTACATTGGCATATGAATTTGTTTAGGGTGGCCATCAACTAGCACAGTAGGACCCCCACACACTGTGGCTCCCAAACCTTCCTTCTCGGCACTTGTAGGTGTGACTTTCGATATCAGGGAAAGTGGGTGGCAACGAATAGACGGAAAAGAAAACAGTTTATATGTTTGTTAACTGCCTCATCGCCAGTCCGTCTGGCTATTGGGATATATTAAAGTCAGGACACGCAAGGCAGCGGAGCAGGGGTTGGTGGTGTGTCAGGGCATGTCCACACGATTAGTGGGCCATATCATAGCACCTCTGGGCCCCCCTGCTGCTCCGAGATACCTGACATTTAGCCTGGTCCTGCAAGGCACCAATATCCGTGTGTGGCCACGAAGAGGCATGTCAGTGGTCTAAACACTGGAGAGGCTAATAATACTGGCAGCGAAAGCTTACGCATTCTGATTCTTATTCACCTAAAGGCTAGCCAGCGGCAGAAGCTGGAAGTGAAAAGCATGTAAGAAAGAACTAACGCTGCTTCTCTAGACGCAACACGGTGACCTCTGTTTCTATACACACACACACACACCCACAATATATGCATATATATATATATATACATATACATATTATATATATATATATATCATTAAAATGCATACATATATACATATATATGCATACATATATAATATATATATACATGCATATATATTATATATACGCATATATATACACACATATATATGTATATATATATATATGTATATATATACATATATATATTATATATTTATATATATATACATATTATATATTATTTATGAATATACATATATACATATTATATATTATTTATGAATATACATATATACATATTATATATTGTTTATAAACATACATATATACATACATATATATACGTACATACATATATAATATATATACATGCATATATATATTATATATACACACATGTATATATATATATATATATATATATATATATATATATATATATATATATCTATATATATATATATATACACGCACACACTGACACCCACATATGTAAGGGATACGTATATATTCTGCATGAATTTGTATTTTGTATTTAATTCATAGAATACAAAACAAATGAAAAAATAAGGGCTCGATTATTTTTATGTCCATGAATATATTAATATTTGTAAGCAAATAAACAAGAGCAAGGTTTTCATTTTGATAACGCAATAACTAACAGAGTTTGATGTTGATTATAGAGACGTGCGGAAGGAGTTGTGATGTAGATGCACTTCCATTATTTTCATTCTTTAAAAACATAATAATTTCTAACAATATATTATTAATATTTTCACATGTCTGGCTAGTTTGCTTAAAGCTTCTATATCTATCGATTAGAATATGTCACTTACATATTGAACCCGAAGGAATTTATGTAACCATATTTTTAAAATTCAGGGCATTTTTTGAAAAGAAAGAAAATTACTGTATAATGTATTTGTGATGAATAATTCATATTTAAACACTATATTATTGAATATTAAAATGTTTGCAGTTATTCGTTTTCAGAACATTACTTTTGTAAATTTCCATCCTATTATATACTACGTATCTCATTATTAATTCAGGACACAGAAGAACGCAAATACACACATAAACACATACACACACATACACAAACACACACACAAACACACACACACACACACACACACACACATATATATATATATATATATATATATATATTATTCGAACCTCGGCAGAGTTTGTATATATAGGTAAGTTGCAAATTTAGTCATGGAGAACTGCTTTAAAGTTGCACCGCTCACTCAATTTTGGACTAAATTTCACACAATGGTTCAAGGTTATAGATCACTTTCTCAGTTATATTGTAAAATACAAATTTCAATTTTCGTTAGGTAAAACAAAAGTTATGATGAATGCATTGGTGTTCAAAATCGTTTAAAAACGTATGGAGGCAAGCGTCGATTTTTATGACTGATTTCCATAGCAACCTCGCGGCCTAAGCATCTACTGTTGCTACTAATTCACGGCTCTCGCGAGGAGAAAAGAAACAAGTAAAACAGAGAGGATAAAAGAAAGAAAACGGGTATAATTGGGGGCATCTTATTGAAAGCAGACAAGTGTCATGCATTGTAATTATATATGTGTACGCTATGTTTATTTGGGTCAAAAATGTGACTGAAATCAAACAAAGAACAAATTAATTTACTGGACGCCTATAAATATCGTGGATTAAAATAGAAAAATGTGAGCATTAAAAATATTATGGTTAAGGTTAAACATGAACTAGTAAAGGAGTTGTTGTTAAAACTGGGTAAGAAACGGACAAGATAAATTTATAACTTTAAATATGGTAGCATTAAGAATTTTTAAAAAACATCTTATAACATTATATAATCAATTCCTTATGCTACAATATTTTAAGGTCTAAATGCATTATATTTTTACTAGAATATCTTGTCTTGTTCAATTCCTGTTTTAACATCTAATCCTTTACTTTACTATGTTTAAGCTGCTTCATAGTACTGTCTATGATTCCATTTTTCTATTGTAATATGAATATGTATGCATATACGTATATAAATATATAATCATATTTATGCATATTGTTTTTTAACCTTAAAACGTTCATAAAAATATTATTACATTTGTATATTTTTAAATCATTCGTTTTAAAACTATTTAGTCCATAAGTCATTTAATCCCCTCCAATCGCTTTATCAACTTGCTTCCCGAATCCACAATTAGCATTATCTTATTTCAGATACCATCTGTTTTGAAAAAAAATACTTCGCGGATTTAAAAACAAAACAGTATATTAAATCATGGCTCCCCGACAGTGTTGATCAATCACCACGTCCTGTAATCACAAGAAGAAAGATATGTTCCAAATATCGATTCTAGATGTTTTGCTCGAGATTAATTGAGCTAACGTATTCAGGCTAGCAAAAAATATTTTCTTTACTGTGAAACTCGTCCTTGTCTCTAAAGTCAAAGACTGGGAAGTTTACTACAGGGTGGTCGGGGTTTTCGCCGATATTTTTGAAAGTCATCGTTTCTTTTCGATTGCCTAGCCTTAATTTAAACATTAGTCACTCGCGGTTTGGCGGTGGTCGTAACAGCAATTCCGTCAGGTTTTTCCCCTTTCTTTTCCTCCTTCACCGTACGAGTTCGAGCCTGCCTTCCTACTATTATTTTTTTTTGCTCAACATGCATACATCCAAACATCCGGGCAATGCCGGGCTGAAATACTACTACGTATATATTTTTGTTTAACAAATATTGCCTACCGAACTCCTCCTAAATTTTTTTCGTTTACAGACAGTAACCTTCTCATATAAGGTATTTGAATCAATGTGGAACTTTATATTTTGGATTTAACCGGGGAAAAATCGGTGAAAAATTGTGAAAAGTAAGGAAAAAAAAATTGGCAGTTGAAGGTCGAATGCCGCCATTACGAGTGCTTAATGTAGTAGCTATTCTTGCATGTTTGAATTTTTAGCCTTGCATTATAAATGTCTTCATTGGCCAGACATTGACGACAGAGGCAAAAATAAATTATGAGCTGAAGGTTTTGGTGTTGATTCTTGGTGGTGGCGCACCGGTTTTCTTTGTTTTTTAAACTTTTTCGATGTTTACTACGTATTGCGTTCAATATCTCTATATAAATCTATATATCTATGTATATATCTAATAAAGTGAACGTGTCTTTGTGTCTGTGTATCTGTGCGTCTGTGTGTCTGTGTGTGCACATTTCCCTACGCAATAACTCTGTCAATTCAAGTCTCCAGCCTCGAAATTTGATATACATGGTATTGAGATTTGGGAATATCTTTGTGATCGGTTTTTGGCCAGAAATTTAACTATTAATGGGTAAAAATGCAGCCTTTGAAAACTCTACCAAACTCATCCGACAATTTTGGATATAAACATTCAAATTTTAGATATAGGTTGGATCTAACTTAATAATGTTATTTGACTCCCAAAACAATAAATTTAAAGGGGTCATAATAGAGGTCAAAGTTAAAAAAATTGACCGCTTTTTTTTTTTTTTTTGCTCAGCATACACCTCCAAATACCCGGGAACGCCGGGCACCCATGCTAGTATATCGATATAAGAGAACCTGCCTGTGTGTCTGTGTGTGTACATTTCTCTACGCAATAACTTTGTCAATTTTTAATCTACAAACTCGAAGTTTGATATACAGGGTACTGAGATTTGGGAAA
The DNA here is from genome assembly GCF_053919585.1 of Euprymna scolopes. Classification (NCBI taxonomy): domain Eukaryota; kingdom Metazoa; phylum Mollusca; class Cephalopoda; order Sepiida; family Sepiolidae; genus Euprymna; species Euprymna scolopes. The sequence continues at coordinate 121,776,470 of NC_136493.1, read as the reverse complement.
ATCTGTGTGATCGGTTTTCGGTAGAAATTTGTCTGTTAAGGGGTCAAAATTTATTGATTTGACTTTTGAGAACTCTACTAAACTCTTCCGACAATTTTGGGTCTAAACACTTGAAATTTTAAATATAGAATTTTTGAAATGGATCCAACATAATAACTTAATTTGAGCCCACAATAATAAATGTTAATGGGTCATAATAGGGGTCAAATTTAAAAGAAATGACCGTTTTTTTCCTCAACACCCGGGCAACGCACGGCTGAAGTGCTAGTATATCTATAAAAGTGAACTTGTGTCTATATTTTTGTGTCTGTATGTCTTTCTGTGTATGTACATTTACATACACAATAACAATGCTAATTTACAGTGTACAGACTCGAAATTTGATATACAGGGTACTGACATTTGTGAAACTCTTTGTAATCAGTTTTCGGCAAGAAATTTGGCTGTAAAGGGGGGAATTCAACGATTTGATTTTTGAGAACTCTATCAACATCCTCCGACAATTTTGGGTACAGAGTATTGAAATTTTACATATACGTTCCTTTGACCTGGATCTTACTTAATAATTAAATTTGAGCACAAAACAATAAATCTGAAGGGATCATTATAGGGTTCAAAGTTTAAAAAACTTTGACCTCTGCAGTTATTACAAACTTACTCAGACACTTTCTGGTGTAAACATTTGCAATTTTACATAAAGGGTATTCAGAGATAGGCCAAGCGTTTTAATCGGTTTAGGTCTAACATTTTTAGTTACCAACATATAAATTTGTGTATGTATGTATGTGTGCATGTCTGCCTTAAACTTTCGACAGAGGCGACAGATTTTACCAAGCTCAGTATCGCCATAAGGGCGACCTTTCAGACGACAAATATCGAAAAATTAGTTAAAAACATTAATATCTTCACCTTCAACTGCGAACTTTTCTACAGGGGGGAAGTGTCTCTTTTTTTCGCCGATATTTTTGAAAGTCACCCTCTCTTTTCTATTGTCTAGCCTTAATTTAAAAAAATCACTTCCGGTTTGGCGGTTGTCGTAACAGCATAGACGCCAGGGGGTTTACCACGTTGTTTTCCTCCTTCCTACCCCCCCCATTTTTGCCGAACAGACACATCCAAACACCCGGGCAACACCTGGCTGAAATGCTAGTATATCTATAAAAGTGAACGTTACTGTGTATCTGTGTGTCTGTTTGTGTGTGTACATTTCCCTGCGCAATAAATCTGTAAATTTACAGTGTACAGACTCAAAATTTGATATACAGGGCACTGAGATTTGGGAACATCTATACGATCGGTTTTCGGTCAGAAATTTGGCTATAAAGGGGTAAATGTTCAAGGATTTGGACTTTGAAAAGGCTACCAAACTCCTCTGACAATTTTAGGACTAAACACTTGAAATTTTAAACATAGGTTCCTTGGACATAGACCTATCTTTATAACTTGATTTGAGCTTAAAATATAAATGTAAGAGGTCAAAGTTTAAAAAAAAATTGCCCTCTCTGGACTCTACCAAATTATTCAGATAATTTCTGGTCTAAACATTTGAAATCTGACTTAAAGGGCATTCATAGATTGGGCAAGCTTTTTCATCGGTTTAGGTTGAAAAGTTTTAGTTACCAAATTTGATATACAAGGTACTGTGATTTGGGAAAATATTTATAATCCGTTTTCGGCCAGAAATTTGGTTCTTAAGGGGTCAAAATTCAACGATTAGATTTGTGAGAACTCTACCGAACTCCTCCGACAATTTTGGATCTAAACACTTGAAATTTTAAATATGGATTACTTGGACATAGATCTTACTTAATAACTTAATTTTAGCCCAAAACAATAAATATTTAGGTGTCATAATAGGGGTCAATTTAAAAACATACCTCTATGGTATCTATCAAATTACTCAGACAATTTCTGGTCTAAACATTTGAAATTTGAGATAAAGGGTATTCAGAGATAGGGCAAGTTTTTTAATCGGGTTGGATCGAAAACTTTTAGTTACCGATATATAAATCTATGTATGTATGTTTGCATGTATGCCTTAAACGTGTTACAGCGACGACGGATATTTACAAGATCAGTACCGCTTTGAAGTTCGACCTTTAAAACGACAAATATCGAAAAATTGGCTAAACGCATTAATATATGCACCTGAAACTTAGCACTTTTCTACATGAGGGTTGCTTTTTTCGCCGATATTTTTCAGTCATCCTCTCCTAGCCTTAATTAAAACCTACGTCACTTCTGGTTTGGCTGTGGTCATAACAGCAAAAACGTCATGTTTTCTCCCGTTCTATTCGTCCCTCGTGGTACGTGTGCGAGCCTGCCTTCCTACTACCATTTTTTTTTTTGCTAAACACACACATTAAAACACCGTGGAACCGCAGGCTGAAATGCTAGTATATATAGCAAAGTGAAAGTGTCTGTTTTTTTCTGTACATTTTCCTAAGCAATAGCTCTATCAATTTCCAGTCTACAGACTCGAAATTTCATATACAGGGTACGGAGATTTGGGAAAATATTTGTAGTCCGTTTTCGGCCAGAAATTTTGCTGTTAAGGTGAACAAGTTCAACGATTTACATCTGAGAACTCTACCAAACTTCTCCGCCAATTTTGGGTACAGACAATTGAAATTTTAGATATACGTTCCTTGGACATGGATCTAATTTAATAATGTGACTTGGACCCAAAACAATAAATCTTAAGCGGTCATAATACGGGTCAAATAAACGAAAATTGACTTCTGCGGTCTTTCTTTTTTTTTTTTTTTTTTGAAGAGGCATGCTCATAGTTCCGGACCCGAATCAGGACGGTGATTTAGGCTGGATTCGGCTACATTGAAAATATGTCAGCTCTACTACATTATAAAGTTAATTGAATTGATTTTTTCAATAACAATTTTAAAACAAATTTGTGGCGTCGTTTCCTATAAGGCGACATCTATCTCGTTCCATCCTGTATATATAACTAGTCCACATTAAGAATTATCGGAAATGAATTAGAATGAGGTTTGTACAGGTGTGCTCCATATAAAATAGAGCAAGATATACTTTTTGGTATTTAAATACAGCTTTAGCTAGAGCCACCCAATCATGGGAATCTTTTAGTCAAGCTGTAATACATATCTAGAGACTTGATCCGGCGATGATTATTTTCCAATAGAACAGTTTTTAATGAATCATAGAGAAAGTTCACGAAGGTTCCGATCGGTTGTGCAGTTTCAGTATATCAGAAAAAATTAAATAACAACACTTACAGAGTGAAACAGAATATATATATATATATATATATATATATATATATATATATATATATATATTGAGAAGAACAAAATAAGACAACACGCAAAATATAAAACCAAAAAACAAACCTGAATTGTCTGTCATATAGACAGTTGTAAAGTGGTGGTAAAAACAAGTGCATAGAAAAGAGATAGGGAACAAGTGAAACTAAAAAAAAGGTCGATTATATATTCCCAGTTATGAGTTCATGCCGATGTGAGAGAGGGAATTATAATTTACATTAAACAAATCTTCAGTTAAATGTACATTTCTAGCATAAAATTAACCCAGCCAGCCATACCAATTTAGTTAATAAATTAAACAAATTAATTAATTACTCTCGCGGACCGGATACGTCGTACGTGTCATCTGTTGGCTGGATGAGTTTAATCATAATTTCTACTCAAATTTCTACGGCGACTTATAACTTTGAACCTATCTTGTTCCTACTCCTCTCACTTTCCTGTTTCTCTTTCCATAGATCCACCTCTTTTTCCATCCTACCCCCGCGTATCTGCCAGGTACTCTATGATTTGTATTTATATTTTTACTTGTTATCTTATTATAGTGTCTTATATATTGCTATTTTGCTTGAGAATTGGTAGATAATATTTCGTATATTTGTTTTAGCTGTTTGTGAACAGAAATAAAAAAGAACATTATAAGATTTACATTATTTACCTCGGACGGAATGAAATATTTTCAATTGACGTGCCCATTCGGATGCATATTGAATTTTTGATTCGTGCTCAGTAAGTATCAGTCAAACTTTAATTGTCATTTTTCGTAATTTCGCCTGTCGTAATGAATCAATACCTGAAAATACTACAAGAAAATACCAACTTAAATAAAAAAGAGATATATTGTGTCGTACTCATTTTTACTTAGGAACTATTTAAGAGAAGAAGTTAGTAGAACCCATTTTTACTTGAACACATATCTATGAGTTTGGGTTCGGTCTTTGTAGTGGTATCTCAACTTTTAATGTTAGGTATAACTAAAGTTTAAAATTTAAAAAAAAATACTTGGTTGAGGATTTTTCAAAACTAGTAAAACATTGCGTGGGAAAGTTAATACAAGTACTAACTTCGAAAATCTATTTCTTAGAAGATAAGTATCTTTCTAAGCTCATACTCGGTTATGATTGTCCATTAACCCTAGCATTGTGCAAAATATCATTAAATATAAAAATGTTGCGATTTTTGATATGTTTAATAAAAAAAACTAAGAAAGACAAACAGCGCTAATTTTAACCACGGGCTATGCTGAGTGATGTCTAAATAATTTTGTTTTATTGTGAGGCTTTTACAGTATATACAGTGATGATCATATTTATTGGCACGGTAAAATAAAAGTTAAATTTTGTCTAATAAATTCTAAAAAAGAGATTAAATTAAAGAAAATAAGAAAGTATATTATGTATTTTTAACTGGCCTTTCCGATGCAGCAATCGGATTTTAGAAAAAAATAAATAACAAAGGAACAACAAACATAATTGCAAAAAAACCCTTGTTCAAAATTATGTGCACGGCTTTGTTTTTCTTTTAGTATCAGTATAATATCAATCAATTTCCGGTTTACGTGCTTTCTGAACTTTTTTATAGCCATATTATGCTTGTTTAACGCTAATTCAGTGAATATTTTTTTTCAGATAATTTTTAGATAGCGATTTATTTAAACTATTATGAGTGACTAAATTATAATTTTCAATCGCCATGGTTAAAACTAAGGAACACAGCGAAGACGTCAGGAAGCTTGTTGTAGCATGCCATACCAATGGGGAGGGCTATGATAAGATTTCAAAGAAGCTAAACCTTCCCAAATCCACTGTTAGAGCCATAATAAACAAGTTCAAATCGCAAGGCCACATTATGAGTTTAGAGGGAGAAAAAGGATTCTTTCCCCAAGAGATGAACGGAAAATTGTTCGACAAGTAAAACAAAACCCAAAGATCTCTGTTGGGGAAATTGTTGATGAACAGAGCACCTCTGGAGTGAATGTATCTCGACATACAGTTGGTAGAGTTTTGAAGAGAGCTGGTTTAAAAGCATGTTGTCCGAGAAAGACTCCCTTATTGAAGCCTATGCACCTGAAAGCAAGGCTAGCCTTTGCAAAACGTCATATTGATAAAGATGTTGCATTCTGGAAACGTGTTCTATGTTTCCTGCCTAAGAACACCATACCCACAGTGAAGCACGGAAGTTTGATGTTTTGGGGATCCTTTGCTGCCTCTGGACCAGGGCGAATTGTTAAGGTCACAGGTAGCATAAAAAAGGAAGATTATGTTAAAATATTGGATGAAAACCTGAAAGACTCTGCTAAAGAGCTCTCACTTGATCGTCGTTGGTGGTTCATGCAAGATAATGACCCAAAGCATTCGGCTAAACTGACTAAGAAATGGCTTGAGGACAATCATATTAATGTTTTGGAGTGGCCATCACAAAGCCCAGACCTTAATCCAATTGAAAATTTATGGAGAACATTAAAATTGAGGGTAATGCAAAGGAAGCCTAAGAATCTTATTCAATTGGAGGATTATTGTCAGGAAGAGTGGGCTAAAATTACTACTGAAGAGTGCAACAACTTGGTTGTAAACTATGAAAAGCGACTGAGGAAGGTAATCAAGGCCAAAGGCTATACAATTGATTATTAAATAAATCGTGCCAATAATTTTGAACAAGGGTTTTTTGCAATTATGTTTGTTGTTCCTTTGTAATTTATTTTTTTTAAAATCCGATTGCTGCATCGGAAAGGCCAGTTAAAAATACATAATATAATTTGTTATTTTCTTTAATTTAATCCCTTTTTTAGAATTTATTAGACAAAATTTAACTTTTATTTTACCGTGCCAATAAATATGATCATCACTGTATATCTATTTATTTCGCTGTTTTGCTACTTTGATTAAAATAAATAAAAAACATTAAAATATTAAAGTTCACAATCGGTTAATTTGGAAATAACGGCATGCAACTATGGGGTGGTCAGGTAGTACACTCTAAATAAAGAATATTACTATTTAATACATTTTTTTATTATAGTTTCTTTAGTGTAAGTTTTCAAAGACGAGGTTTTAACCAAACCAAACCTATTTAGCCAGTTGGTGTAATTCTATCAAAGGCGGGAAGAGATATGATTGTTTTGTCTAATATGGAGGTGGGAAAAGAAGCGAGCGTTGATGGAAATAAGAAAATAAAACTGCATCTTGGAATACAAGTATCAGTATAACATATGCGCTATGAATACAATAAAAAATGAGTTTATTGCTAAATGAAAAAGTGCCCTGTTTCAGTTTGATGAATTCGATAAATATCAATGACTAATGAAACATTGATTTGGTCTTTCAATGAAAATGACTGGATTTGTAAAATATTTTTACATTTAAAACTGTATCCTTGCAAAACTAAGCAAAATCACTTCAAAACTGTTCCTATGGAAGTTATGAATATTAATTAAAAACATACATCCTCGCTATGTAAACAGTTCAGATTTCTCTTCCTCTCAACATTCTACGACGTTGCATTTACATATTTTGAAAGAACACATGAGAATTTCTTTTACTTTTACAAATAAAAAAGAAAGAATTATTAAGGAAAGAAATTTCTGACGACAAAAATATTTCAATTTAAATATCGAACAAACACTAAGACATTTTATTTGGAGTGAATTATTCATATTTTATTGCGTGAAATTTTGAGTTCATTTTTCTTTTTATTTGCTTTTATTACCTCGGGCAAGTGTAATTAAATTCTTGTAAAGAATTCTTCCGAAAAAGAAGGTAAGTAACTTGGAACATATCAGCAAGAGCTGTAGATCGCTAATTACGAAGATATAAGCCGCAATAGCCAAAATAAGAACATATGTTAATAAGGAAGTTAATAAGCATGTGCGACAAGAAAAGAAAGAACTGACACCACGTGGACGGGAGAAGAAAAGTGCGCGTCGATAAAGCGTGCAAAGTCCAAGGTAGAAACATTACTTGCTAGTTCCAGCGTAAGGTCGGGATAGAAAGAGAAACCCCGCGAGAGTTGAAATGGACATGTGAGCCGGTAGTAGCCGCAAGAGCCTTTTTAATTTTGTGTCGAGACGTTTTGTAAATCTCATGGCAGATGAAATTTACAGTTATAACCAGTGGAGCATTCATGGTCGCTCATGAGTGCACAGTAAACAAAGCATTTGCCCCCTCCCTCCATTCAGCCTCCAAATTCTCCAGGTTACGTCAAATCCTGGTAACACTTTACAAACGGTGCAGTTTTACGCCTTAACATATGTAAATTTGATTTCCGCACCATGCAAAAAATAAATGACTAATTCCATCATTTGCTCCTACCCATTCAGCATACTAAAGTACCTACGATTTAAACATATTTAACTTTGAGTTCAACACCATGCAGAACTGCTAAATAGGCATACACGAGAACATTTAAGACAAATATCGTAAAATAGTCTCCAAAATTGAGTATTTTTCATTAGCCCTTAAAGAGCCCTTGGGGCTCACCCAAGAGTTATCGTGAAGTATATACAAACAAAATTATATAGAAATCAATTAGTTACAATTTGTAAGAAAGTTGTATAGCTTCCAAGGGATCAATGCTTTTTTTAATAAGCATAAAAGTGTCAATTCAAGCCAAACCCGAATGACACCCCAAGGTTGCAACCGGAGTTTCGCCGGAAAATCCGTTTTGTTACAATTGTACCCATATCATTGTTTAATGTTTTGCAAATTAAAAAAAAATCTAATTCTAATGGGTAGATATTGAGAAAAGTGTGAACAGACGAACGGACGAATAGACAAGGTTGACAGGTCAACTCTTCTCTTGTCGGGGGACCAAAACCAGAATCAGGCATTGTGAGGAAAGGAATGATAATAAATGCATTTTAATAAAGCTTAATCAAACTTTGCGTACTTCTGCAGTTAACCCTTACCCCAACTAAGTGATTAATGGAAATTAAATAAACAGTGAATTTAACTTGTAAATCTTGTGTTTTTGTTGAATAGTGATATTTTCATCTATCTGCGTATCTTACATATCTCTAAATACAAACGTAACAAGCAAAATCCATTTCTAACTCTACCTATACCAATACCTATACCAATTCTAAAGAAATTTATATGGAGAGTAATGTGGGTGGGTAAAAACACTTTTAGTTGAGCATTTATTTTATCATAGAAAAATAATCGAGGTTTTCTCTTCTGTATTCCCGTTTTATTTTTAGTTTGGTCATGTCCAGACAGTTTTAAGTTGTTTATTTATTCTTGTCCTTCTAAGAGTTATATGCTGTTGTTGCTATATTGTAAAATGTTTTGTATTTTTGCTATTAGTTTTCGCTATAATTTTTATTTTGAAATTGTTGTATTAATACACTCTCAAGGAACTGTAGGCAAACTTAAGATTTCTTATATGAAAGTAGTAAAACAAAACGTCTTAAATACTAAGCTAGATATATTCAAGTGACTTTATAGGGTTTGATTAATTTGCATATTGCATTGGAAAACGAGCATTAATATATTACTTTTCCTTGCTATTGTGTTTTATGTAAGTATTAGCTTTACATTACCATGACGTTGAATTCTATTATTAACGCATAGTTGCGTCGAATTGACGTTTAGCATATTGTAACCCATAGAAATATATACACACACACACACATATATATATATATATATATATGTATATATATATATATGTATATATATATATATATATATATCTACATACAGTACTGTTTCGCTGTTTCACAGATAAACAGTGCGGCTAGACAGGCAAGTGCCCTAAGGCAGGAGTGAACCCTGACCGCCCAACTGACAAAGCTTCTAACCATTGCGCTCTACGACTGATGCGATGTGGGTAATGAATTAACTACGTTTTGACATCGTCCAAATGTATCCGCTCGATTTGTTTACACAACGTCGCTTAGTACGCTATTGGTAGCTTTAATATCACTTCCGAATATGCTCAACTAAAGATATGGAGCATTATAGTCATCCACACACAGTACTTTTTCATTGTTTCACAGCTCATCAGAGTGGCTAGACAAGGAACAGCCTTAAGCCAGGATCGAAACCCGACTGCCGAAATGGCCGTCAAATTTTCTCAGCATTGATGCTGGCTGCATAATGAATTAACAATGTTCTGACATCGTCCAAATGCCTATATATATATATATATATATATATATATATATATATATATATATATATATATATATGTATGTATGTATGTATAGAGAGAGAGAGAGAAACAGACAGACAGACAGAGCCATATAGAAAGACACACCCACACACACACACACACACATATATATATATATATATATATATATATATATATATATATATGCCAACAGAAGTACCCGTCGTTGACTGGGTTCAAAAACAGCCTACAGAAATTGGACTCTGGTTTATGAAAGTATGATAGGTTATGAAAAGGAAGGGGCGTAAAAAGATAGCTTCGAATTTGGGGGTATCAAAATCAAAACAAAATATGATGGAAGTAAATATAAAATAGATACACCCCATAATTTAATGTACCATACCTGTTCACACTGAAACACTTAACACAATATTCTGTGGATCTATATTAAAAAAAAAACTTGTTAAACTTTGTGACATATTTACATTCTATGGAGGTCAGGTGCGAACGAACACCCCATAATTTTATTACACTATATTTCTTCAAACTGAAACGTAATTATCAAAGTATACTTACGCAGGTAGATATAAAAAGTTTTTATTAAAGTTTGTGCCTATTTTAAATCTATGGAGGCCAGGCGTGAACACAGACCCCACAATTTTATTATACCATCCCTATTTAAGTTAAAACATACTTATCAAAGTATTCTGATGTACATCTATATCAAAAACGCATGTAAACGTTTTTTTTTAATTTTTTAATTTTCTATTTCCATATTTGTTGATCAGGCGCGAACGCAGACCCCGCAATTTTAATGAACCACCGTTCTGTCAGATTAATTATACCCATTCCTGTGTCTCGATATCTTCTATCAGTATATGCAATCAGTTTTTTAAAATAGTCAACCATACAGTAGCCTATTCGTTACCAGATATATACACACATATATTCAGCTTTATATATATATATATATATATATATATATATACATATATATATATATATAATCTGCCGTCAAATTTTACTTTACTGTGTTGTTTTACACTGTACGTAATTCATTCTATCGCCATTTTCACTTCTATTCTCTTTTGCCCTCCTTTTTTATTACAACAAACTCCAAGAGTTTTTTTCTTTTTCACTTCATGTATCACCGTATCTATATTTATGCATCATTTCTCTCTTCAATATTTCAACCCTGTCTTCGACCCTCCAAATATCCTCGTTATCTGTCGTTGTGTTAGTGTTGTCAATACGAATTAGCATATGTTTTCGCAGATGGCATAGCGTCAGACGTCACCAAGAGACAACTTCCGTCCTTATCTTGAAACATTCCAGAAATACGCGGAAAGAATCGGAGTAAACGTGCACGCAAAGCTAAATAACTTCAGCAATTCAGTTATTGAATTTTGGTGGAAATAAATCCTTCCGAATGACAGTATAACTACTATGTTGCCATAATTACTGCTTTATGGGATCTGCTTGCAGTGTGGTACGATAAAAAACTTACATTAACATATTTTATAGTCTTATTTTATGTTAATGTAGTTAGATACTTGCTATTTTAAGAAAAACGTAGATAATGGTATAAATAGGTATTTCCTTTTTGGGCCTTTAGGAAAATGGCTGTGCAAAAGCTATCCTGAAAAATAGAGTTCAGAACAAGATTCGGGATCTAGTAAGTGATGCCCCTTTCTTCCATCTGCAGCATCTTTATAACAGACGAAAAAATAGCGGACCTATCTCTGCTCTATCATTATTTTAAACGCAAGTGCTCATCTAAGCTTTGATATATGGTTCCCACTCGAAAAAATTTACCCCCCCCACACACACAAAAAAAAACACGCGGAAATCTACAGCAACTACCAACACTTTCCTCCACTCTCTATCTGTGCTTAAATCTAAACCGAGATTCAATGAACAAAACTTCTTTTCTAGAAATGTCTCCATATGGAACACTGTTCCGACGGCCTACATACAGGGCTAATACATTATGGTATACTTCACATCTAATGAAAACCTGTTTTGTTGAGCCATCTTTTAAAATATTAAAAATAATCTACCTGTCTATACCATTAACTATAACTAAACTACCACTTTACATTCATGAACTCTTATCCTCGCGTTATCTGCGTACCTAGATAACTGGTGAGTTTCTTGGAAAATAGTTAAATAACTGTATATATATTGACCGGCCAATTTAGAAAAATATATTTTTTTTTAATTACATTTTCACCCCAAACAAGGCACATTGCCACTTTGCTGTAGGGGGCTACTATCAGGGTCAACAACTACTAGGGAACTATGTTGGGATTTGGGTAGCAAGATGTCGGTTCACGTTACACTTAAACTTCTGCATGTCAGTACAGTTGGGGAAGCAGTGGCCTGGAATGAAATTCCAGAGTTTAGCGGTTCTGGGGAAGAAACTACTGGAGTAGAAAGCTCTTTTACATCTAGGGATCTCTACTGTGTGGGGGTGGGATTGAGCGGCCTGTCGGGTTTATCGAGGGTATCTACGTCCTGGGGGCACAAGTGTCTGCTGTTCGCCAGAGCATTCACCATTAAAATACCTGTAGAACAGGCAGATGGATGCAACATTACGTCGATGGGACAGAGGCTGGAGCTTAGATGCCAGTTCAGCGCCAATCAGATTTGCGACTCTCTTTTGGACCTTGTCTAGGAGCGAGAGATTATTAGCAGATGCACCAGCTCAGATGTGACAGCAATACTCCACACATGGGCGAATGGTGGCCTTATAGAGGTACAGGATACTTTCGGGTGTAAGTAGCACAGTAGAGAACCTACCTTCTTCGCAGCGGCCCTGACAGCGCATTCAATATAATTGTTCAAACTCATGTTTCCTGTGAACGTTAGGCCAAGGAGTTTGAAAGATGTACTCTCAAATAAAGAGTCACTAGCCATTGCTATTGGTGGCAGAGAAGTTTTCTTGTAATTATTGAAGGAAACCAGTTTAGTCTTGGCAGTATTGAATGTGACCATCCATTTTTGTCCCCATTCCACTACAGATTGGAGGTCCTCCTCTAGTGTTTCTGCCATTTCGATAGATATATTTTCATTTGTTTTCCTGTCATGCCGGTTATAGAGTGTAGTGTCAGCAACGTATATACCCATCTCAGAGGCAATTTTATCGGGGAGATCATTAATGAATATTAGGAACAATAAAGGTCCAAGGATCAACCCCGGAGGCACTCCCGCATTTATATCATATGGTTTAGATGTACGAGCGTCGAGGACAACCTAGATTTTGCTCTTATCTAAGCAGGATTTAATTATGTTAAGTATTCTACCAGTGATACCGTATGATCTAATTTTCCTGAGGAGGCCCTCATGCCACACCCTGTCAAAAGCCTTAGATATGTCTAGAGCTACCGATCTACCCTCCCCCGCTTTCTCCAGTGAATTGTATATACGTTCAGAGATTACAGTGAGGATGTCTGCTGTGGAAAGAGCTTGTCTAAATCCATATTGTTTGTCAGTCAGAAGTTTAGCATCTGTAAGGTTTCAAATATTTTGGCGAAATATTAATTAAGGTCTCAAATATTTTGGCGAAATATTAATTAAGGTCTCAAATATTTTGGCGAAATATTAATTAAGGTCTCAAATATTTTGGCGAAAAGTGGAAAGAGGCTAATGGGGCGATAATTAGATGAATCAGTTCTTTCACCATAATTCTTGAATACTTGTACAACAGATGCAGTTTTCTACCAGTCCGGAAAGCAATTTCATTAAGGCATTTATTGTAGAGTTTGAAGCGAACTGGAGCTACTCCGGCGGAGTACTTTTTCTATAGTACAGCTGGGATGAGATCGGGTCCACATGCTTTTGAATTCTCAAGGGTTTTATGATAGCATAAACTTGAGCAGTTCTGTCAAAAAGAAACGGTCGCCGAACTATTGTCAAACAGACATTAGGTGCTAATTTTAAATTTCATCTTAACTCGTAACAAATGCATTTCATGTTGCCATGTTTAATTTTTTTTCTTGTTTAATCAATGTATATTTATTTATCTGTCCTTTTCCTGTCTTGCAAAACATTTCAGATGAGATTCGCCCAGCCCCCGACTACTATCCGAACAGGCAAAACACTGCTCACACATGCTTTATTCAAGTAAACAAGTGATAAAAAAACAAAAGGCGGGAATTATTTTCTATTACAGTGGATGAAGTTAGGACTTTATTTAAGTAATATACATAATATATGCTATTACTATAAGCTTGCTTGTATTGAACATGCTTGCTTCCTTGCTAGCAAATCAACTGATATAATATAATTAGTCTTTCAATTATATTTGAAACTAAAATACAGTGACATTAGCTACGTCGCTATGACTATTACTGAATAGATACACAATGCTTTGTGCTTGACCAAACTGACTGCATTTAATTAATCCCTACGCGCTATATACTAATTGTTTTTTTCTCATTACGTTAGAAGCACACTTGCTTGATTGCTACGTATATCCAATATGTACTTTGCCTCCAAGGCGACTGCCTATGTCTGATCTGAATGTTAACCTAAAAAAAATATCCATAATTACTATTAAAACGTTTGGGAAACAAGGTTCGGTTCCCGGATAAGTAATGATAAATGTTAAAAATTGTTAATTATATCGCATTTGTTAACGCGTAGCATTGTAAGTTAATTCTAAACCATGAAAGTTATAACCGCATAAGAGTGGCACTTCTTAGAGAGCAGAACATGGAACTAAAGTATACGTAAATATCGATTTTATATGTGTGTCATTTAATTCTTACATTCCAAAGACGATTATTCTGCTAAAAAAAGAAGAATGTCTGGTTTCTGGATTAGAATCTATCAACCTACACCTTTTCATTAGCTAGTCTTAAATATTACACTAGTTTATTTTAGCTTCTTACATAATGAGACTTCATGCTTCTTCTGGAGCGATTTTCATAAAACACACATCTATTGAAATCAATAGCAGTAGGGCCTAAAATCGCGCTCATCCTTTGGTAATTACTCGTTCTTATTTTCTTCCTATTGAATATTCGCTAATCAAACTTATTGCAACAGGAACACTAATATAGAAAGTATGTAATATTGTATAACCACGATTGTTTAGAAACATTTTCTAACGGAATAAACACAGAGTAATCAATTGGTTTAGGTAAGACTTGCTTCGTTAAATTTCCAAATAAAACTGGATACAAAATACAACGACGGACAATACATGTTTCTAATAATATGTAAATGCACATAATACATTGCACGCTAAGAAATTAAGGAGAATTCAATAAGAAATATTTTAGTGTCAATATAACTGTACCAGATATACAAGATCTACTGGTTTTTAATAATGGGTTAACGTTGCACACAAGAAGTAAAAACGAATATTAACTCATTTTTGTTATAATTAATACGAAAGTAATAAATTCGTAATCTTTTAAATGTCCTGTAAACTGGTAATGTTTTTAACAATTTATTTCCGAAAACTAATAAAGGTGTTCCTTTCTCTGAACCGCAGTGGCATTGCTTTGCAGCATCAGCGATAAATATAAGTAATTGAATTTTATTTAATATTAAATAATTTTTGCGGTGATAAGAAATCACATTTTTAATACCAATACTTGTGTCGAAGCGTTTCCGGGGTAAATTAAAACTGGATATGTTAATTTGAAACGCACACTTAATCTATATAGTTAGCAATCTATCATATTCTGAGGTTATAATGCTTTGTTTACATGTTTCTCAGCTGAACGAATGTGTGTTTTCTTCTTCTTCATGACCATGTCGTTCGCGGTTACTGGTATTTTGAAACTCATCTACTCGGATAAACGTCGCTAGCAAACCTAACATGCACAGTACCTTACGGAGATATGTCATTTTCTCATATGTTAAAACTATGCATAAAAAAATGGATAATACAGGTATCGTATAAGCAGAAAAAAGTGAAAAGAGAATGACTGGTGTGCCAATTGCAGATAAAATAATTGTTTAATTCTGGCAGGTAAGCTAAACAAAATTGTTGCAACTACCAAAATGTTATCGTGGGTGGGTGTTCGCTTAAAAATATATAACAAAAATACTTTACTTAAATTTGAAAATGTCATTAAATGAAAAGAATAACAAAACTTGCGAAAAATGCTGTTTTTCGTTTGTTGTAAAAATGTAACGGGAATTTAAATTTCGTTCCGTTTCAAGCTTTTTTTAATTATTATTGCAAACCTTAATATTGCAATAAATCCAAATGATAACATTCAACAATCTTACTTTTATATATTAGAAAAAACGATTTTTTTTAATATAAAAATAAAATTCATTAACGAAAATTAAATATGTCAAATGTGACGATCAGTTGGACTAAATGTAAAAATTAACCGAACTTAAAATGAAACGAAATTTAAATTTCCGTTCCATCCATACAACAACCGTAAAACAGAGCTTTCCTCGCACGTTTAACCAAACACATACACACACGCATATATATATATATATATATATATATATATATATATATATATTACAAGAAAAGCGCCCCCTTTTCTTGTAAGTAAGAAGAACTTGAGATGAGTGGAAAATGATATTTGGATAAACAGAGATTCGAACCTTGTAAGGAAGGTTCAGAAATAGATTAAGAAAATGGAATGTCAGGATTTAGCATTTTTCAATTTCATATAAAATAGTTTAGATATGTTTGTTTGTAAAAAGAATCTAATTGATAAATTGTTTTTATGATAACTGAATTAAAACAAGGTCAACTAGAAAATAATTAACAATGCAATTTAGAAATATATTAGAAAATAGGTTAGGTTGAAGAATAGGTTACTGATATGTTTTTGTCTGCAGAAATTGTTGGGGAACATGTGCCGAACCACGTATGTTTAGGCCACGTGAGTCGATCACGCTTTGAAGCCATAAATGAAGGCATAGCAGAAAAGGGATTTCTCAATAAAGCAGTTAGTCAGTCGAAGATCAGGGCGGTCGAGCAGTCGAGATCGGATCGAAGTGAACACAGTCAGTTGGACAGAGCTGACATGAGGAGGGCCCCCTTAGAGGTGAAGGGGTAGAACATTACGCATGTAAAAACGACTTTAAATTCCTTGACGTCATAATCATTCGACTGGTCGATATGATAATAAAGTAGTTATCATCATGTTATTGTAAAACCGTGTTGTGTCGTAACCCCTCTATTAAAGGTAAGCATCTTTAATGAACTTTGTATAACCCCATCCAAGTAATGTGCACCCCCTCTCCATCATAAGTAATGACTGCTCCCTCCTGTGGTAAAAGAACTGATCACCCTCTCACCTCTCTAATATATGTGATGAGAAGGAACACCCCAGAAATGTTATGAATGCATTCTCTCCCTCATCACCATCTTCTTATGGAAGAAATTGCAATTGTAATGGAATGTAATTACGTGTTTCTATCTCTGTCGTATACTGTGTTGTTTATGTGTTACAAATAACGATTTAATAAAAGTTGTTTAAATAAACATTAAGATAAAACACAATGTTTGCGTGCAAATAATAAACTAAACTTATTTCCCATTATTCCCTTACGTAATGAGATTGTATACGGCCTGGAAGCAAATCCCACAGCTATATACTGTCGTGAAGATAATTTTTACACTCGTAATAACTTCATCTAATATCTCGTATGTATTAGTGTTATGAGACCTAAGAAAGTACATATCGAATAGACTAGCATTGTCGATGTATATTTCATCAGTAACCAATATTCCAAATACATATTCATTTTTTTAAAAAACGGCCTGGTGATTTTTGCAATACATACATATGGAGATATTTTAGACTAGTATATTACGTGTCGAATCACATTGACATACTGGTCCCTGCCAGATCAGCAAAGTTAAGTAACGATAAGCGTGGTCAGTACAATATGGGTTACCATTTGGAAAGGCTAGACGCTGTATGCACATTTTTTCACAATATAGCCGAGAAGGTGATCTATAAACTATAAGAATTGTTTGAAATGTGCCCGAATATGAGGTAGCACTGAAGCTTTAAGCAGTTCTAACTGACTAAACGTGTCACTTACGCATATTTTAAAACACCAGCGTCCTTCAGTGATATATATATATATATATATATATATATATATATATATATATATATATATATAAAGAGAGAGAGCCAGTGAGTGGGCGATTGAATAGAAGGGTAAACTAGAAATAAAAAGGTATTGGGAGAATATCCAAACTTTACAAAGCTTACGGGACATCTTTAAAGCAATGGGGGTTGTGAGTATTTAAATTGCCTACCTGTATTTGTCTAGTTAAAATTGAAGGAACCAGGATCTAAGTTATTTTTAAAAAATATTCCGAGAAAATTTGTATCCATTGATATTTTATATGCTTTTATATAGAGTGATATGGTTATATGTTGATTAACTGTGCCTTACTGTGCCGGATATATACTCGAGAGTCAAAATAATGAAAAGAATATGCTGTTGCCATAACCCTAGTCATTAGTAATTGTTTTCTCATAAAAAAATCATTTGGTTAATATATATATATATATATATATATATATATATATATATATAAATATATATATATATATATATATATATATATATATATATACATATATTAACCAAATGATTTTTTAATTACTAATGACTAGGGGTGTTAGTCTAGTCTACACTTGGGAGAGGTGTTAGTCTAGCGGCACTGATGAGTTGTGAAACAACGAAACAGGTCTGTATGTCGATGACTAAAATATATTTTATAAAGCTCCCCTCTTCGGTAGAGCACTCTCGTAAATTATCTTACTCGCTACTTAATTTAGCTGAAAAAATGCGAAGCTCGCAATTTGTTTACAAACAAAACGTTTGATCCCTCTACGAGTAGCGGACGGATGTTTATTTAAATACGCATTCGGACAGTTTAATTTCGGCCACCGATTCCGTAGTCAGGGGGTAGGACTGCCGACTGTCATCACGACGGTTCTAGGTTCGATTCTCGGCTTGGGAGAGGTGTTAGTCTAGCGGCACTGATGAGTTGTGAAACAACGAAACAGGTCTGTATGTCGATGACTAAAATATATTTTATATACATATATATATATATATATATATATATATATATATATATATATATATATATAGTCTGTATACAAAGAAAATAAAGGTATACTTTTTCTTCTAATTTATGGAACAAGTTCTGGATCGGTTAGTTTTGTTTTCAATTTAATGTTTCTACTAAGTTCCTGAAGTGAAGTTTGGTTGACAATTAACTCACGAGTTTGGCCAAATTGTGACTGGCAGTATCGTAGATTCCTCAGGAACTGCGAAGGAGACTTTTAAATAGCCCCAAAACCCTTGCCTTTATTACCAATGTCTACAGCTTCCCCCCTTTACATATAGTAATTCTATTTTTATTTTGGGAATATTATATTTAAACCCTACTGGTCAAAAATTTGAAAATTGTTGTTCTGTTCACGTGTCAATAAACAGATATATGTCTCAATATCTCGATTGATTCTCTCAAATTTTTAATATTAATTACTATATGCGAAATTTCCTCGATCTATCACCTAAATTAAAATAAAATAGTCAGTATAACACAAACATAGATCGACAGCACTTTACTAGTTCATACCAATTCATCACAGTTATTATTTTCTTGTTACAAAAGTTATATTCTGTGCTTTAAATCTAATTGGAAGAAAGAAATAGCGACACGTAATGGAGAATATACTGAAACCACAAGAAAATGCATTATAGCGCAGAAATTAGGTACGGGTGATTTCTGGAAAATCTAAAACATGATAGTAAATAATAGGCAATAACAATTCCCCACTATGCAAAAATCATGATTTTTTAGCATATCAACTGAGAAGGCTAAAATGCTTTCTAATCGACTTACCTCAAACTGTACATTTGACCCAGCACACTACTCGCTCCCTGAGTATTTGCGGACAGAAACCATACTACTTAATCTGAAAATCACCTATTCTAAGATACATGATGTCTTTGAAAACCTTGATACATCAAAAGCATGTTGATCTGATCCCATCCCGGCTGTACAATTAAAAAAATGTTCCGAGTAGGTTGCTTCAGTTTTCTCCCAACTTTTTAACAAATACTCTAAAGAATCTTGCTTTCCTGACTGCCGGAAAACTACTTTAGTGGTAACGTTTGCAAGAATTCTAGCGAAGAAACTGACCCATAAAACTATTGTTCAATTTGCCTCTTCTGTTTTTCGCTAAAATATTTGACCCATAATTAATCAATCTAGTTCACAACCTTACAGTTGCTAAACTTCTGTACGATTTACAATATAAATTTAGACAAGCCCGTTCTACTGCCGATGCATTAAATGTAATCTCTGATAGTATATACCATGCACTGGATAAAGGAGGAAAATCTGGGGCAGAATCCCTAGGTATATCTAAGGCATTCGACAGGGTATAGTACGATGGTCTGTTCAGGAAAATCAGTTCGTATGATAGTAATGGGCGAATACTTAACATAATAAAATCTTTTTAAATAAGAAAAGAATCCAGATTGTCCTCGATGGTCGTACGCTGAAACAATATGATATAAATGCGGGTGCATTTCGGGGTCGATACTTAGATCTGTGTTATTCCTGAGATTCATTAGTGACACTCCGGATGAAATTGAATCTGATATGGGTGTATTTACTGATGCCACTTAACTCTATTACAGACACGATTGGAAAATGGACACATATCTCAGGCAGTGGCGAAACCTTAGACGAAGACCGCCAGAGTGTAGTGGAATGAGAATAAAACTGCCAAGACTAAGCGTGTTTCCTTTAATTATTATACCGTCTAAACGACAAATACAGTGGCTAATGGTACATTACTTGAAATTACTGCGTTCTGACTCCTTGATTTCACTTTCATATGAAGCATCAGTTAGAACAGATACATCGGGGGTATTGCCGTGGTGGATTCACTCTCTCGTATTGGAAATTTACGCCTGAAAGTATACTGTACCTCTATAAGGCCACCATTCGCTCATGTATGTAATGTTGTCGCATATGGGCTGGTGCATCTGCTACTAGTCCCTCACTCCTAGACTTGGTCTAAAGAAAGTCGTCAGCTTTTTCCGAACTGTCAGCTTGCATCTCTCTGCCTGTTTTACAAGTATTTTAATGGTGGATGCTCCGACAAACTACATGCACTTGTGTCCCTCGACGTAAATACACTCGACAAACACGACAAGAAATAAAATCCCACCTCTACATAGTTGATAGTCTCAGATACCATAAAGTCTTCTACTCTAATAGTTTCATCCTAACACTGCCAGATTTTGAAATCCCCTTCTGAACTTTTTCTTTTCCAATTGTAATAACATGAAGTAGTTCAAGTGTAATATAAATAAACATCTGCTCAATTCATACATATTTCTACAAGTAGTTCCCTAAATCAGTGTGTACTATGCTTTGTTTGGGGAGAAAATGCAATTAAAAATCGTAATTTTATTGAGAAGCAAAACTAATTTATATAAGAAGCCTTAGACAAAAATATGTTATTCAATTTAGTTTATAATTCCTCTGTATTATTTGTAATCTACTCTGACTTATAGCACGATGTCAATAACTTCTTTAAATTATGTAATACGGTTTTCTACGTATTGAAAATGATTAGACGTGTAAGATGGATGAGTGTACGAAAATATATTTACAGGAACATTGTTACAAAATACACTAAGAAAATTGTATTGTCTGGGAACCTAACACTTTAGGAATGAAATTGATATCAGAACGAAGCATCGAAGTTAAAATGACGAGTTGAAAATTAAATTATGTTATTGTGTTTATTTTTATTCATTTAGTTGCTTCCTATGCATAATGCATTTTTCGTGGTTCAAATCGGTTTATTTGCCGTTAACCGTTTTATAACTATTCAACTAATGGAATAGGAATATTTATCCGCAAGAGAAAATATCTACTGTGCCTTATCTTATATATTCGCATAACGTCTTATTGTTTGTGTACAAAAAAAAAATTAAATTAAATAAATATATTTATCTTAATAGAATTACATTATAATAGCAGCTTGCATGGCATTGCCCCGTCCTAAATATATACATATACTGAAAAGTTGAAAACTCAAAATATTTTAAGCCATGGATTTTAATTTTCCGCATGCCTAAAGATAACAGCAGATTTAATTATTTTTACTCTGCGAAATAAAAGTGTTTATATAACAATATTAACTCATTAAAACATTATCGGGGTGAAATCAACGTAAACGTATACTACAAATCCAATACACTGTAGATTAATTTTCAACTCTATAGATCAAATATGCAGGGAGGGGTTTAGTAGAGAACATTAGTGCCTGATCAGGATCCCTCACTCGTCTACAAAATGCTTAAACTCCTCACTGTATAAGGCCGTGTCTTTTTCTGCGAGGACCCCTTTCGTAAAATATTCAATTCCCGAATGACAATGGAGGAGTCTTGTATTTGTTTGTTGGCGCATCGGGAAATCCATTGGTTATTGGGTTTGGATTGCTATTTATGTTACCTGGTGCTGCATGAGTCCATCCACACACTGGTGGGTTTCCTACACGTTTTCCACACAGGGAGGATACATTTCGCCTTGTGAAGGCATCGTGTACTTCAGAAACTGCAGTTCAGCGGCCATAGGGTCCTGGGTCCTGTCGAACGTTCAATCCCGAGCTCCCCGGCGCAATCCCCCAAACGTTCTGGATTCTTGTGAATCAGACCAAACTCGGACAGTTTGATCTTACGCGTGATGATGATACGACATCTTAGTTCACATATCTCTCATCAAGGTACGCCGATGTCATATCTTTTATGGGTTAATTTTGTGACAACAGAACGTGGACAATAGTCCTCATTATTTTGAGTGCAAGGTTACGCCCAAAGCCCAGTCAGCTAAGGCAGAATCTCCTTGTCTGATATACCACAGCGTCTACCTGATCTGAATCTTCAGGCACGATTTTTTTAGATCCAGCATGCACACATTGGAACTCTGTTCGGCCACTTTCATACGATGCTGGTAAACACGTTAAAATCTGCCGGGAAAGCATCAACATGGGCGTTTAGCTAACGGTGGTTTATCACTGGCCTCAACTTTACTTTGTTGTGCCGAGCAAGCGCCATTTACTCGATCAAGCCTTTGGGAGGTTCATGTTTAACAGTGTTAGCGAATCAGCCAGCCATCCTTAATCCATTCGTGGAGTTCGTCTTCGTATACAGGCCTCATTTGGTCGGGCAGATGGTACTCAGCAATTACGTTCCGCATTTTGGCCTGTTCCTGGTTTTCCATCCACCTCCATGAGGCGGTCCAAGATTTCTTCTGCTGATGAAATTCGACAAATGATGATGAAAGTCTGGCTAGTCGATCCTCAGCGCTGCGCACACTAAATCCCTTTCATAAAAGTGTTAGGCTCTCGTCTGCGTATCTGAACAGAGCCTAGGTTGCTGATGGCATCATGGGCCAGAAGCTGCTCAAAGCTCAGCGGTTTTGCAAGCGCTTCTCTCGCATCGACGTTGGCCAAGTTTCCAGTTATTTTACGAATGATCACCAAGCCAACTCCTCAATATATTCGCGTTTCTCACACTGAAATTCTTCTTCCTAGTGCGGCAGAGGTACGCGCACACTATCGGGTGGGAGCGTCTGGAATCATAAATTGGTGAGTACAATGTCTCGTTAATATAGACCTAAATGGTCGGAAGCGTTCCATATAATTTCTCCTCAGGAAAGAGGTCGATACTGGCACATTTTCCCCGGCCCCGTTCTCCGCACAGTTCCAGACAATATAACCAGTCGCATAACACCGGCAAGAACGAACAGCTGTCAGTAACCTCCCGCAGTTCCACCTTTCAAACCGATCAAAGTCATCGAATTCCAGTATTAATTTAAGGTTGAACCCGTCTCCCATTGCGCTAAAATAGCTTGAAGTAAAATCAGGGGAAAAATAAGAAAGGTAAGGGATAAGTCTGGCAGATCGAAAACAGATTCCTCCAAATAATTTAGTTACAACCCATTGACTGCTAAACAGTTCGATGGAATCACATTATTTTAGATACGAACAATTTCAGTTCTGGGTGAGATACACAAAGTTTCCGATAAAGACAACAACACCTCAAAGTCTGGGCATTCGTAAAAAAAGTCGAAGAAAATAAAACTACTTCTAAACAGCTCGTTACAGAGAGAGAGAGAGAGAGAGAGAGAGAGAGAGAGAGAGAGAGGGGTAAGGGGCTTAGGCTCATTACCGTGGGGTCCCGATTTCGAATCTCGCAATATTCAGCCACTGTGATGAGTCGTAGGCGACGAAACACGTGTCAGTTGATAATTACATTCTAAAAATAATATATATATATACCGCTCCCCATGTGGGGGTACCAAATTGGTTATGGGAAAATTATTCCCAGCTCGCATTTAGGTAAAAATGCGCTTTCGTAAATTATTGAAGTCATTCAAAACATATCGCTAAAATCAAAACAAACAACATTTCAGTAAATTGCGATATATCCAGACAGTTGGCGAGATGGCTCAGAGGTAAGGTGCTTAGGCGCATTAGCGTGGGGTCCCGATTTCGAATCTCGCTATATTCAGCAATTCTGATGAGTCCTAGACGACGAAACACACACACACACACACACATATATATATATATATATATATATATATATAACATGAAATATTTAAAAAATATATTAACGAAAGAGAAATAATTCCATTTTAAAACGAAAACACTTAGTTTGATATATCTTTTTGATATGTTTTGCATAAGTCCAACTTACCGTTCACATCGGAAATGTCGAAATATAAAAGCGCCCATATGTGGTTAATTTAAATTAGATTTCAACTAGATAGTAACCTTATCAATAATCACATTATTAAATCCATTTAAAATTTACCCATATTGTAACCACATTCTATTTACATAAAGCGAGGCCACGACCTTCCGTGGTGAAACCAAAAGTTCCTTTTAGTGACGTCACTTGACGGCGGGTAGAGATAAATATATGTCGCCATATAAAAAAAAAAATGCCCGCATAGTTACAAAGAACCTCACCTATTTATTAAAAAAAATTAAGTATAATGCTATAATTAAAAAGAGATATGAAAAAAATACGCATAGGTACAGTAACAATATTATACCAAAGTGTCGAAACAATCGTTCCATTGATTATTTAGATCATTAATAACAAACGAACAAAAAATGTTATATATATATATATATATATATATATAGATTATATATATACATGTATATATACATGTATATTCATACATTTATATATATATAGATGTATATATAAATTACATGTATATATAGATGTATATATATATACATGCATATATATACACATATATATGTGTGTGTGTTGTGAGAGAGATCGAGTAAGAGTGTGAAAAGACAAATATTGTGGATCAAAAATTAGCATCAAAAGGAAATAACAAACAAAATCAACTCGAGTGTACGATTGTTTCCTGTTTATTAAACTTGACAATACTTATTGGAAATAATTTACAAACTTTTTGTCTTGGAACATAATCTCTTCATCAACAAAAATAGTGGGGGAGAAGTTTAAGACACTAAAATGAAACTTGCATTTTTGTCGTAAGTAAGGCGGATATTCATCATTGATCTCTATTAGGAAATTTGTTTTAAGTTCACTCAATATATCTTGGAAAAAATATGCTAATTTTATTTTCGTGTATTAACACTTCTCCTCCCCTCCCATTTTTTTCTGATGAGGAGATTATATTCCCAGAAAAAATTGTCCATTATTGTCAATAATTATTGTCAGTTTTACTAAAATTAACATGGTTTCTGAAACCATGATACACTTGATTTGATTTTGTTTGGTTTTCCTTTTGAAACTGATTTTTAACTCACAACTATTGATCTTTTTACTCAATATTAATGTAGCTCTGGGATACATATACCTAATGAGCTTACAATATATCTACAGTACTATGGGCATTGTTCTTTTAAAGTTATTAATAAATGTATTAATACATTAAGATAGATCCTGCCCTATAGACTCCAGGTTTAATTCTCTCGATTAAATATACTATAATATCTACATCTCTACCTCCCTTCCTCCCCCCTCTTTCTCTCTCTCTCTATATATATATACATATATATATATATGTATATATATATATATATTACGAAAATCTAATTCTTGATTCGTTAGTTATTCATAAAACGATTTTTCTATATTTTCAATTTAATTGAAATGTTCAGACAGTCTATCCTTAAAGTCTAGGAAAGTTTTTATGTTATTAAAGTAAATCAATATTGACAATTCCAAATTAAACCAAATAAAAATATATTTCGTAGGTCGATTCTGCGAAATTTCTCGGTTTTACTCCCGGAAGTTATACTATTTCAATTCATACATTACGATTTGACGATCTAATCGATAAGTAAAAAAAAACATCCCTTACTTTTAAAATTTAAATTAATTTGTTTATCTTCCCCATTTTTTCATTTTAAAAAATTGCTCGCCAGAATGTGCATTTTGAGTTGAAACATAAAAGTCGAAGATCCTTAAACTTGTCTTTGTTGTAAAAATCATTTTTAACAAAATTGGCAAGACACTGGCTTTTTTGGTTTTGTAACAGATGTTTCTATATGAAAAAACATTAACTTTTTTATTATTACAACTATAAATTGTTAGCTGAAGGTACATTTTTTTCCGAAGAAAATTCAAGGTACATATGCGTTTTTGTAAGGTCCTGGAATAATACCTTCTTTCAGCCATTCTTTCCATGGAAAAGGAGTGTGTTTTGTAAATATTCTGGGCTTTCAACTAACACTTAATTATTAAGAAATATCGTGAAATTTAAAAAAAAAAAAAACATACTATGAAAGTTGAATTTAACGAAAAAAAAACCCCCAAAAAACGGCGCGTTAAAGATTATAACCGGCGCCTAAATTGCAGTTAGGTCCGATTAAGATTCGATTGTTTTTTGTTGCTTTTTTTACCGTTAATTGATAGGCCAATTTTTTTTGTTTTTGTTTTTCAAGAAAACCTTTTTAACTAAATTGAAAGTACACATTTTTCAGGAGTTATTTCATATGAGAAAATATGAATGCTTTTTCTTTATTAAGGAAATTGTTAGCTGAAATACAGAAAATTTTATAAACCGTTATTTTAAAGCCATTCTTACAATGGGAAGGGGATAATATTTTGCAACCATTCTGTGCTTTCAAGTAACAATTTAATAAAAAAGACAAAATGTTAATTCTCGCATTGTGTCACCTCCACAATTTTTAACATGGGGAGAATGGCGGTGTTTATTCCAAAATCCGTTTTACAATGGGGAGATGAGAGTTGTTTATTCATGGCCGCCAATGGCTTGTAGGGCATAGTACAGGTATTTCGATCTCGAAAACTACTTACCTCTTTGAATTTAAAATGAAGTTTTCTTATTCAACATAGTCGAAAACATTTAAAAGTAGTCATTTTAAAGGAAATTGTGGAGGGGGACCTTGAGTTAACACTAAGAAAAAACTATACAAAATCATGTTAAAAAAACGCCGAATATATGCCAGCCTATCTCCCGGTAACATATAATGAGTGAGTTCCTAACAGTATTTTCTATTTATTTTTAGTTTTAACTCATTTTCCTAAACACAACGTGTTCAACACAGTCTGCTGCTATTTATATTTTCCAAATATACCGATAAACACTGCATGTTTTCGAACCGATAAAAAAATTTCATTAAACAAAAACACTAAAATCTTATCCAGTTAGGTCGAAAATTAACTTATCTTGCCTTTGATAATATTTATTTGTTATATATTTATTTTCCGACAAGTTTTTCGAATCTGTGTTAAGTAATAGAATCACATTTTATTTAATGTAACGTTTAGCCTGCTAAAAAAACAGTGTTTATTGGAGTATTTGAAAAATAAATATGGTGACGGACACTGTTGGTTACTGTGAGTTTTGTAGAATGAGTTGAAACTAAAAAAAAAAAAAAAAACATTCTACAGAATACTGTCGGAAACCTACCGAATATATCAGCCTATGTTCGGTAACATATATTCGATGGGTTTCTGACGCTGTTTTGTATAGGTTTTAACTTATTTTCTAAAACTTAACGTATTCAACAGAGTCCGCGACCATTTGTATTTTTAAAATAACTCGATAAACACTGTGTGTTGTTCAAACCTATTAAGTATTTTAAATCAAATAAAAAACAGTAAACAACCATCCTTAACTTTTCTATCATTAATTTGTTTTTGGACAGAATTTTGTAATCTGTGTATAGTAAACAGCCCGTCACCGAAATATTAATTAAGAACTCACATTTTTGAACACACAACACAAAAAAATTATAGGGTTTCAACATTTTAACAATGTTCGATTTAATCTACTGATTGTTCGTCGAGGCCAAGACATGATTGACGGAAACTCCCGAGGATCCGGATCAAATCCTGCACGACTAACATTTTTTTTATTTTCGTTTTTTTTTGTTTTCACATTTTGGTGTCAATTGCTGTACTAAGAATATATGGAATATGCATTTTCTCTTTTTATTAGATTTTTCCATTAAACCAAATTGAGCCCCAGCAACGCGAGGCAGGGTACAGCTAGTATATATATATATATATATATATATATATATATATATATATATATATATATGAGATTGGTGAATTATATATATATATATATATATATATATATATATATATATATATATATATATATATATATATATATGAGATTGGTGAATTATATATATATATATGAGATTGGTGAATTATATATATATATATATATATATATATATATATATATCTGAGATTGGTGAATTATATATATATATATATATATATATATATATATATATATGAGATTGATGAATTATACACATATATATATATATATATATATGAGATTGGTGAATTATATATATATATATAATTCACTAATCTATATATATAATTTATATATATATATATATATATGAGATTGGTGAATTATATATATTTATGTTTTATTAGCGATTCTGTACTAACTTCTTTTTTTTTTTTTGCTCACTGAGCGTTTATTATAAGAAAGGAGGTATTTGCCCTTTCTTTACATTTTTTCGCCCACACTTTAGGACGTATTACATTTTTTTAAAATTTTATTTAAATATTATATATTAATTTAGAATACGTGCATGTTTTAGAGTTTACTCGTCATTAGTATAGCTAGACCTAAATGACAAGGATCGAACCTACAAACGCTCGATAAGAAGTCTAATGTGTTACTCCGCAACCACCGGACCCTTGCCAACTTTTTTGCACGATTCGTATCGCTATAAATGCAAGATAATAATGTTATTTATTTATTTATTTTTTTAATAAAATTAGATACAATTCAACAATTTGTATTTATTGCGATAAAAAACTATATAAAAGTTTGCAAGGTCTCGTTGGTTGCTAACACACTAGTCTACTTATCGAGCGTTTGTAGGTACGATCCTTTTCAATAAAATCTAGCTATACAGTAAACTCTTAAACATGCATGTATATGGATGACTTGCTTTTATGCACGTAGTAATTAATAATTAATATATATATATATATATATATATATATATATATATATATATATATATATATATATATTACATGCTGTACCCTGCCAGGCGTTGTTGTGGCTCAATTTCGTGTAATGGAAAAATCTACTACAAATGTGCCCATATATCTATTTACTTTATTATACATACTGAACACGCAATAGCTTATTATCTACTTCTAATTATACCTGTACTGTATTGTATTTCATTCCAAAAATGATGTTACTTGTATCTACATTGAATATAAATCT
Source organism: Euprymna scolopes (assembly GCF_053919585.1). Classification (NCBI taxonomy): domain Eukaryota; kingdom Metazoa; phylum Mollusca; class Cephalopoda; order Sepiida; family Sepiolidae; genus Euprymna; species Euprymna scolopes. The sequence continues at coordinate 121,747,256 of NC_136493.1, read as the reverse complement.
TAACTATTCTGACATCTACAATATCGAGAGTTTGGGTAACACATTTTTTATTTAATTCTTAATATCAAGTCCTTCTGTAGCGCGTTATCCTATACCTAAGCCAACAAAACATAAGGGGAGACTTTTATAAGAGTAAACATATTGAACCATATATTAACTCCTTCCAACAGACCTGCATGAAATATTACTCACCCCCTCCTCCAGTAAAATGAAATAGCAATACCCCTTAATCACTTTGAGAATTGTAATTTTTCAGTAGATATCTAACCTTTACAAACTAATCCAGTAACAGTAACTACCCACGCGGGGTCGCAAAAATACCTGCATTAGAACCCAGGCGCGGGACAACCCCCTCGGTGCTGGTGCCCCCGTAGATCTTTCCAGGCCATCTGTCTAGCAGAAGGAAAACTCTGAAGCTAACCTTATTAGAGCTGGTGACCCAAACAAATTACTGGCGTGCAAACCTAAACTTCCTAAGGAGTAGGTAGACACTGTCTATCGCCCGACTTCCATAATCCTTCTTTGCGTATTAACCAGGCGTATAGGGATTCGACAGAAACTCTCAGTGGTCGATCATTTTTTTACTATAGCAATGGACACCGTTTTCCCACTTCCGACACATCCCGTCCCTCTAAACTGGGCAATTGGGAGTGATTGAATGCTATAATGCCAGTGCAAGTTGATTGGTTGACCATCGTCGGATGGGTAGCGGGTAGCGGATTTACAGTTCATGCCTGCTGTTTCCGATTGGTAGTACAGGTACCCTAACTCTTTGGCAGTGCTTATAGCGATTGCTTCATCAACAGTTGTATAATAATCGGGCTGTTTGTAGTGCCATGTCGCGCATTTAAAGGACCCTGCCCGAATCCCCGGTGGGTTTTCCTGAAGCCGCAATCCTATTAGATGGAAGGTCAACTGATGGTCTACTTGTGTTGCATATCTGGTATTCATCAGAACACTTGTTCAGCACCCCTTTGCCAAACTGAAATTATTAAAATAATAACAGCACACTTAAAAACTACGCTTAAACCAGGCCAAAATTCAAACAAAACCCACCTTGAGACTTTCATGTGCAAAAATCTGTAGGTTTTGAACTAATTTAAATTAAATGTTGAAGCATTTATCCTAAAAAACACCCGTCTACACTCCTCCATTTCCTCTTATTACTTTAAAATGCCTGGATATCTCCGACTCTGCCGTAAGGACTCTGGCATATATGCACGGGCTTGGAGTCTATATCCGAAACACCCTCCGCTTGATTCGAGAAACACGACTAAAATCGGACAGTCAACCCTTCATATACTTTAGACATAACATGCAACATAACATTAGTTACTTTTATTTTCTCTACCGCTCTCCCTCGGACCAGGACTGTACCCTAATAAACAAAGTCTCTGACAGCATAGATATAGCAATTTCCTTCGACTCTAGCGCATAAGTGCATGTATTTGGTTACTTCAATGTCCACCACGACAACTGGCTTGAATTTTCTACTTACACAGTCGCTGCTGGAAGCACACAACATAGCTTTTCTTTATCCCATTCACTATGACAGATGGTTATATTTCCAACACGTTTCCCAGTCCAGCAAGAACAACACGCATCACTTCAAGATCTGTTTCTGACCATAGTCCCCGACTATTGTGTAATGAATGTCCACAGCGTACTTGGGAACACTGACCATGCAGTGATAATGGTTGAAATCGCCCTAAACTCTGGAGACAAAACCGATGACCCATTGCTCAAAACAACGAGATATTTTATCTTTTCCCTCCCTGCTGATAGTGCGCAAATGAGACAACTGAATTGTTCAAAACGGCAATTAAAGCAAATGTGCACACCGGAAATTTTATAGCAAGCTCCACTCTCCCCAATGGTTTACTTCTACTTGTGCAGCTGCCATTGCGTAAAGGTGGCATCCGCCCTGCAGATTTAACCGACATAAGTCCAGTTCAAAGAGACAGAAGTACATAGAAGCCAGAAGTAACCGAAAGAAAGAAATAGCGACAGCTAAGAGAGAATTTACTGAAACCACAATAAAAAACCCCGCATCGAAGCACAAAAACTAGGAACCCGTGACGCTTGGAAAATCTACAACAGTGTAATAAATAATGGGCCATCAACAATCCCCATACTATCCAACAATCATGAGGTTGTTTTCGCAGCAACCGATAAAGCTAACATGCTTGACAGTCGGGTGCCCCTAACTCTACACTGCACCCTGTTAACCACCTCTCCCTGACTTTCCTTTGCGGACAGACGCCATACTAGACGATCTAAAATTACCCCTTCTTCTCTGGTGCATGCTATCATAACATATCCTGGCACTTCTAAAGCACGTGGACCTGATCTCATCTTGGATGTGCTATTAAAAGATGCTCCGCAGAAGTAGCTCCACTTCTATCCAAACTCTACAATAAATGCCTTAATGAATCCTTTTTTCCGGCCTGCTGGAAAACTGCTTCTATGGTACCAGTTTTCAAGAATTCTGGCGAAAGAACTAACCCAGTAAATGATCGCACCGCCTCCTCCCACTTTTCGCCAAAATATTTGAGTCCATAATTAATCAAGGTTCAAGAGAGAGTCGCCAACCTGATAGGTCCTGAACTGTCATCTAAGCTTCAGCCTCTGTCTCTTCGGCGAAATGTTGAATTCCTCTGCCTGTTTTACAAGTACTTGAACTGTGAATGTTCCGACGAACTGCAAGCACTTGTACGCCTTCGACGCAAATACACCGCCAGACCCAACAAACAGCTAAATCCCACGTCTACTCAGTAGAGGTCCCTAGATATAAGAGGGCCTTCTACTCCAGTAGTTTCTTTCCCAGACCCGATAGAATTTGAAATTCACTTCCAGGTCCCTGCATCTCCAACTGTACTGACATGGAGAAGTTCAAGTGTAACGTGAACCGACATCTTGCTGCCCAGTTCCCTACATAGAACCCTTGTAGCTTATGTCTCTGATAGTATTCCCCTACATGAAAAAGGCAATGTGCCTAGTTTAGGGGGGAAAATGTATATATATATATATATATATATATATATATATATATATATGTGTGTGTGTATATATATATATATATATATATATATAACTATTTCTGTGTGTTATAAAGTTTACATCTAAAACCTTACGCAAATATAAAAACTATGCATGAATAGATTCCATCATTATCCTAGAATAAAATAAACTGGTTATTAAAAAAAATATACAAAATGAATAAATAATTCAGTTACACTAGGTTTATAGGAATATATCGTTTGTAACTATTAATATGGTCGCATACATATCCATGTAAGGCTATATACACTTTTTTAAATAGTTTTTAAATACAAAAATGTATGTTTAAAAATATATATATCAGCGCGATAAAAATAATTTTTTTAATTACACTATCACGCAGACCCGATGTTGCCCGGGAGTGAATGATGATCACCGAAGATTTAACACTCCTACATTTTTATTATCATTGAATTCTGTGAAATCGCCGGGGAGAAACGTTCCATGCGTCCATGAAGTAACTTAGTCTAAGATATATCTAATTCTACATTGCACTTCAGAGAACCTACTTATTTTTTAAAAAAGTATTCTTTCCAGTTCACTCAAAAATGTATGAAATTTACCTGCGGGGGTTTAACCTACGTAAAACAACATGCAAAAAAAAACAACAACAAACAAAACCAAACAAAAAAATCCAAAAGAACCCCAACATCTATTAAAATGTAGGAGAGAATGAGCGAACAGCTGTGTTTACAGGATAAAATTTACTCTAGGATAGAAATACAAAATAACTTTATAACTAACAAAAACAATAGAAAATAAAGAAATAAATACATAAACATGCATATGCAAAAAATACCATCCATATATATATATATATATATATGTATATATATGTATATATATACATATATATATATATATATATATATATATATATATATATAAACACAAAGAATCAGGTCAATCAGAGGTAAAATGGGCGTTTGTCCTGTAAGTGCATGTTCATTGGCTAATAGAAAAGGCGCGATGGATACTATAAAGCTGTTTAGCTAACTAAGATCTCAATAGAAGGTACGTATATAAATACGACAGACAACCACAAACTTCGCGCATAAGCCTGAGGAATCTTAGAGTGGATGAAACGCGGAATATTCAGTGTAGCTTAATCGCCATATATATTTTATAAATTACTAAACGTATATATATATATACATGTGTACATATGAATATATATATATATATACACACACACACATATATATATATATATGAAAATATATATACACGTAATTTATACATATACACGTACGTATACGTATTTTTTTTTAAACTGTATTAAGGTTAGCGTCTTAACCTTGAAGATCGGATATGTTTGTGCATTTTTTTTTAGAAATTGCCCATTTTTTATTTAGGATGTAAACAAATAATAGTTTTATTTATTTATTTATTTATTTAATTTTAAAACAGTAATATACGTACATGCATGTTTCTGGGCCCTACACCTCTTCAGCGTATATTGATTGTTACGATTTACTGTTTAGTTTTTATCGTTTATATATTTACGTAGTGTTTTTTTTTGTTTTTTTTTAATTTTTTCAACGATATTGAGGTTAGCATCTTCACCATAAAACTAATCAGTAAATCGTAACAGTCAAGCTCCGCTAAAGAGGGATAGGCCCCCGAACCATGCATGTACGTAGATTACTGTTTTAAAATGAATACATAAATGCATAAATAAAATATATTATGTATATATATATATATATATATATATATAATCTCGTCATGCTGTATTTACTTCAAAAAACGGGTTGATGACCGTACTCTTTTTACATATCTCTTCCTTCGCTCTCTCTCTCTCTCTCTTTCTCTCCATATATATATATATATATATATATATATATATATATATATATATATACAATAGAATTATGTTTTACCTTTTGTTATCAAGTAACATCTTACTTTATGTTTCATCAAATACTTTTGCAAGCAAAAATCCGATCCCGAATTTTGCTCAATCCTATACTCTGATGGGAAGGAAAGTGCTTTTCGAAACTGCGCGGATTTAGTACTATCCATTTATTTAGTGTTTCCTGTTAAAATGAAATATGTTTTTAACTCTTTTTCAAAGTGTTTTTAACATGCTTTATTAACTATTTTCATTTCTCTGTCCCTCTCCTTCATATATATATATATATATATATATATATATATATATATATATATATATATATATATATATATATATATATTAAGTAATGTGATTTATAATTTAAAAGTTTTAAAATTTTTTAAATTTAAAAATCAAAATTTAATTAAATTAAAAATCAGTTTCATAAGAAGGAACAACAACAAAGTCAATTATCTGTACGATCGTTTCGGAAATCCGTGCTTTTTATTTGTGGTATACATGAAGTCACGTAGAATAATTATACATAGTTTTTTTGGTAAGCACGGTCTCCTCATCAGCAAATTTAGGAGGATTTCTATTGAATTGAAAAGACACAAAAAAAAAACCTAGCATTAAAAGTAAGGTAGATGAATCTGAAAAATTGAAGTAAAAGGTTTGGATATAAAATTTATAAGAAAATTAATAAGGAAATTGGTATAGGTTAGAGATAGAAATGAGTAGAAAAAATATATATATATTTTTGAATTTACATAATAAATTTGATTTAAAAATATATAGATATATAATTACCTTTTGGTTTTCCTTTTTTTTGAAATCAGGAACTGTATTTAAAGTAGTCATTTAGATGTTTGCTATAGCTTTTTATTTTATTGAATGATGAATTTTAAAAGGGCGACGCTCGTGCAGTAAATTGTTTCCGTTAGCGTATTTTGATTTAGAGACGCTACAGTTAATATCTATAGAGAGAGAGTTTTTTTTTTTTTTTTTTTTTTTTTTTTTTGCAAGTTTTTAAGGGGAGATAATTGTCATGGCTTTATTTATTATTTGATTTACGAGTCTAAGGGCGGTAATTGGTTTAACTTAATTTATTAAAAAAAAAAAAAAATCTATTTTTACTAATGAGTAATTTTTAATGATTTAAGGTGGTTTATATTTATTAAATTTAAACCAACGTTTATGATTACACGATAGAAGCTCGTGTCTTGAATTTACTAGTTTGGTTGTGCTTTTTATATCTTCATATTTTAAAATTTTTACGGTTTCTTTTGTACATAATGTACAAAATTTATCTCCTGGTTTATATGATTTGCAAGTCTCAATTATTTTCCATTTTAAGTTGAAAGAAATATTGCTATTTTTTAATTTATATATATATATATATATATATACATATTAAGTTTCCAGACTTTTTTATATGAGCACATTTATTTAAACTTCTTTTCGAAGTACTCTCCTCAGGTTTCAATCCACGGGTTGGTAGGCCCGATAAATGTATTCTTGTGTGCGAATGTCACACAGGCTTTTTTATTTATTTAATTTTCACATAACGACAACCTGTTAGTATTTCTCTTAGCTTAGAGAATATAGAAAAGTCATGAGAACCAAAGTCTGATCAATATGGAAGTTAAGAGACTGCCCGGTACCAATCTTAATCAAATAGTCTGAGACAACTATTGAATTGTGGACATGTGTATTGTGCTGAACATATTTTTTAATTACATTTTCAGCCCAAACACGTTGTAGGGGGCTACTATCAGGGGCAACAACTAACTACTTACCTCGTAATACATCGTGCTGCACTCTTCTAAGAGAACCTCTTCCTGCACGCACTTAAAACCTAAACATATTTTCCTTGTAGACTGTCAAAAAAGAAATCATTATAAGTCTCTGAGTGGATTAGGTACGTTTTTTTTTATTCTGGAAAAGCCATCACGCTTTTATAGGGAACTCTGACTATTGGTCTCTCGGTTATAGAATCACATCTAGCGTTCATCGTGGGTCACCAATGCTACAAGAATTGTATGATCTACGGTCATGAGAACATCTTTCTGCTTTTCTTAAAGAACACTTGAGACAAACTTCGCGCAAATCTTCCGCGTCTTCTGTTCCTCGCAACTAAGTGTGTGTACATTGCCACACTGACACCATCTGTGCACTTATTTTTTACTACATATTAAAATGTATCAATCAATTTTGTTATCATGGCTAATTTACTTTTCCTACACTTATCCTCATCCTTCAAAAAGTTCCTCCTTGGCATTATGATAATCAAAAAAACTTATCCTTAATTTTTGCAATAAAGGCGAAAAAGAGCCTGTAGAATTATATACGTTGCTCTTTAATTTCATCCAATGTTCAAACAGAATATTATTGCATATTTACCTTTTAGAATATCCACACCTACAGATTGCATTTTTTGTGCTAATCAGGCGTTAGCACGGCGTATTTCATTTCCTGCTATAATTAAGCATTTTAAACGTAAAACATAAAAATTGGTCAATAACATACTGAATTTTCAAGTGTCTCCGACAAATTGTCATGCCTGTACAAAAAAGTCTGAAACTTATTGCAGGCAAATCGTCTATATACATGTACTAATATATATATATATATATATATATATATATATATATATATATATATATATATGGTTGTATATATATATGTATGTATATATATATATCGTTTTATATATATGTATATATATACATATATATATATATATATATATAATTTAAAGGAGATTAGAATAATAGTCTAAAGAGCTAAGTGTATTTTAATGTAATAGTGAAATTACTAGTTTAATTAAAATACAGGAAATGCTCGTTGTAATTTAGATATATGATAAGCTCGATAGTTAAATGTCCTAGAGCTAATTCAATATTAAGTAATGTGATTTATAATTTAAAAATTAAAAAAAAAATTTAAAATTTATAAATCAATTTTAATTAAATTAAAGATCAGTTTCATAAGAAGGAACAACAGAAAAGTCAATTATCTGTACGATCGTTTCGGAAATCCGTGCTTTTTATTTGTGGTATACATGAAGTCACGTAGAACAATTATACATGTTTTTTTGGTAAGCACGGTCTCCTCATCAGCAAATTTAGGAGGATTTCTATTGAATTGAAAAGACACCAAAAATAAACCTAGCATAAAAAGTAAGGCAGATGAATCTGAAAAATTGAAGTAAAAGGTTTGGATTTAAAATTTATAAGAAAATTAGTATAGGTTAGAGATAGAAATGGGTAGAAAAATATATATTTTGTTTGAATTTACATAATAAATTTGATTTAAAAATATATAGATATAGTTACCTTTTAGTTTTTCTTTTTTTGAAATCAGGAACTGTATTTAAAGTAGTCATTTAGATGTTTGCTATAGCTTTTTATTTTATTGAATGATGAATTTTAAAAGGGCGACGCTCGTGCAGTAAATTGTTTCCGTTAGCGTATTTTGATTTAAAGACGCTACAGTTAATATCTATAGAGAGAGAATATTTATTTTGCAAGTTTTTAAGGGGAGATAATTGTCATGTGTTATTGGCTTTATTTATTATTTGATTTACGAGTCTAAGGGCGGTAATTGGTCTAACTTAATTTATTAACAAAAAAGTAACTATTTTTACTAATGAGTAATTTTTAATGATTTAAGGTGGTTTATATTTATTAAATTTAAACCAACGTTTATGATTACATGATAGAAGCTCATGTCTTGAATTTACTAGTTTGGTTGGGCTTTTTATATCTTATATATAAAGGCCAACTAGATCAGTGACCTGAGTCGAGTCCGTCGATCCCATTAAAATGTTGAAGTTGTTAGGGGTATTTTTCCTGGTCCAATATTTATTATCAAATGTTATTAAAGACTGTCTAGCTATAAGTATTAGTTTAGTTTCGTCTTGAGTTATATTAGTTAATTTTCGTGCCATTAATAGAGATTTTTTTAAGTAGGATAGGTGATATAGATTGGTAATATGATTCAATGTCAAAAGAAAGAAATTTAATATTATTTTTATTTTGAATATTAGAAAACCAGTCGATTACTTGGTTGGAAGATTGCCATAGTGGGTATTTTATTATGGATTTAATTTTGGGGATAATTCTATCTAATATGTAACCACTTCAACATTTTAATGGGATCGACGGACTCGACTCAGGTCACTGATGTAGTTGGCCTTTTCCTTTTAAATGAAATACATTGTATACTCCATAAACAATTCAAACTTGAAGGAGGGCTATATAGAGATGATGCACTTTTCATAACGAATTCTACTAATAAAAATTATGAAAAAGCAATTAAAGCTCTACATAAATTATTTAAAAATTATGGACTTAGTATAAAAATCGACCCTAATAAAAAAATTGTTAATTTCTTAGACATAACCTTAAATCCTGGAAATTCTACCTTTGAACCATACCATAAACCTAACCAATCACTTCTATATGTCCACAATCAATCAAACCACCCCAAATCAATATTAAAATCAATAGTTCCCAATATCGCTCTAAGAATTTCTAGACTGTCTTCTACTAAATCAATATTTACCAAAAATGAAAAATACTATAATGAAGCCCTTAAAAACTCTGGATATAATTCACAAATTAAATTCATAAATGAAAATGATAGAAACATAAACTGCATTAAAAATAAACGTATTAAGAGCGTAATAACATATAATATGGCAATGTCTTCCCGTATACGAGTTAAGAAAAATAACCAGGAGACAAAAAAAGATAAAACCAAACTACAAATATTAGATAATAATATAAATAAACAACAAACTAAAACCCGCAAACGTAAGAATAGACACAAGGAAATCCTATGGTTCAACCCCCCGTATTCCACAAACCTAGAAACAAACATAGCTAGAGAATTTTTTAAAATATTAGATAAGAAATTTAAAGCCCCCATAGATATAATAAGATTTTCAATAAGAACACAATTAAAGTCTCTTACTCTACTATGCCTAACCTTCATCAGAAAATAATTAGCTCTAATAATAATAAAATTAATAAACTACAAAATACAACTATACAAAATACATCGGACTGTAACTGTAGAAGAAAAAATAAATGCCCCCTACAAGGCTCATGTAAAATTAAAAATGCTATCTATAGCTGCACAGTATCAAAAACTCCAAATATACAAGAACCTATCAACAGCCATAACTCAATTACCAGATTAAATAATAACACCAACTTAAATCAATCTACCGATCAATTACTAACCAACCCACCACATTATAATCCAACAATAGACCTAACGGAAAATAATCATAATAATCAAGAGGTAATATATATTGGTTCCACATCTGGCCCAATAAAACATAGAATTTCAACGCACAAACATTCTTTTAAAAATAACTCTCTATCAAACCAAACTACTCTATCCAACTATATTTGGCAACTAAAAAATAGCAATATTTCTTTCAACTTAAAATGGCAAATAATTGAGACTTGCAAATCATATAAACCAGGAGATTAATTTTGTACCTTATGTACAAAAGAAACCTTAAAAATTTTAAAATATGAAGATATAAAAAGCACAACCAAACTAGTAAATTCAAGACACGAGCTTCTATCATGTAATCATAAACGTTGGTTTAAACTTAATAAATATAAACCACCTTAAATCATTAAAAATTACTCATTAGTAAAAATAGTTACTTTTTTTTTTTAATAAATTAAGTTAGACCAATTACCGCCCTTAGACTCGTAAATCAAATAATAAATAAAGCCAATAACACATGACAATTATCTCCCCTTAAAAACTTGCAAAATAAATATTCTCTCTCTATAGATATTAACTGTAGCGTCTTTAAATCGAAATACGCTAACGGAAACAATTTACTGCACGAGCGTCGCCCTTTTAAAATTAATCATCCAATAAAATAAAAAGCTATAGCAAACATCTAAATGACTACTTTAAATACAGTTCCTGATTTCCAAAATAGAAAAACTAAAAGGTAACTATATCTATATATTTCTAAATCAAATTTATTATGTAAATTAAAAAAAAAAAAAAATTTTCTACTCATTTCTATCTCTAACCTATACTAATTTTCTTATAAATTTTAAATCCAAACCTTTTACTTCAATTTTTCAGATTCATCTGCCTTACTTTTAATGCTAGGTTTATTTTTGGTGTCTTTTCAATTCAATAGAAATCCTCCTAAATTTGCTGATGAGGAGACCGTGCTTACAAAAAAAAACTATGTATAATTGTTCTACGTGACTTCATGTATACCACAAATAAAAAGCACGGATTTCCAAAACGATCGTACAGATAATTGACTTTGTTGTTGTTCCTTCTTATGAAACTGATTTTTAATTTAATTAAAATTGATTTTTAAATTAAAACATTTTTTTTTTAATTTTTAAATTATAAATCACATTACTTAATATATATATATATATATATATATATATATATATATATATATATATATATATATATAATAATAATAATAATAATTTCCACTGCCAGACAACATTGCAGCAAGTAAGAGCTACGATTCAATGTTGTCTGGCAGTGGACATAATAATTATATATTCTCTCACACATTGAACATCTATATACATATATATATATACATACATATATATATATATATATATATATATATATATAATATTTTTGTCTCCTACACGCCACATCTGCACGCGTCCAATCGCCGCTATGCGAGTTTTTCACATCTGTCTCCTTCCACGTTCACTATATTAACGTGTAAACAGGATTAAAAAAACTCGCATAGTTGCGATTGGACACATGCAGATGTGTCGAGTAGAAGACACAACTCTTGGTCGATCGGCATAGTTTTGTTAATTACATGGCGAACAAAGGGTTGTCTAAAGCTAAGACATAAAGTACCATAAATAAATGGCTTTTTTGCAACTAAAAAAGCTGAGTCGAATTCTTTTTCTTCGTTCCTTTACGTCACTTTTGTGCACAGCGTTGGCTCCTTTTAAGCATGCAACTAAACATTACACATAAAGACTTTTTCGTAAAGGGGTTCAAAATTTTAAAAAAAGTTACAAATAGAAAGAATTAAGTCACAAAAAAGGAGAAACAACGGGCCAAGCCGACAAGTAAGATTTTAATAAGGAAAGTGGTTTGCACCAGTTTGTAAGTAACATTGTTCCTTTTTTAAAGCTTAACTGTCGACATTTTTCTCCTGTTTTGTCGGCTATCTTTCGTCATCGCAATGTGGAAAACTAAAGAAAAATAGTTAGAAAATAACTTGGATACTAATATGAACTAGAAACATTCCCCTACGAATATACCGAAGGATATTGCTAATGGATTAAGTAACACAATTCTTGATAGGTATGTTTACGTGCAGACCTACTTACTCTTGAGCAGCCTCCGTGCCATGGGTGATGCCACACTTACGAAGGTTGGATTGTTGCCTTGAGAAGGTTTATTTGCAAACAGGGTTGTCTGAGAAAGAAAATGCAGACACACCTGATTGACGAAACGGGTTTGGTTGAGATGATATTTCCGTGTGAATATTATTTTAATGTTAAATACCAAAGTTCTAGTGTCGATTTTATATTATTATTATTGAGTAACTAGCTTCAGGCGCATTTCGCGTATCAAATAGTGTGTTAGGTCTTAAATGGGAAATGAGAATTTAACATCTTGAAATTAACACTTATAAAAATATTTATATTCGAGCTGTTTAAATAATTCTTTACTCTTATCTAAAGATACGACAAATATCTAGTTTTATTTTTATTTTACGAATTTTTAAATATTTCAGATTAAAAGAAATACGACAAATTGGAGTGGAGATTGAGTACCTTATAAATGTATTGTGTATGGCTGTAGACCGTGTCCAGTGCTTTCTATTGTAGCGTCTTTTGTTACTTAGATTCCGAAGACAGAAATATTAATCCTGAAATCATAACCCTGAAATCATACCCCTTAATAACGATTTAAGCCCTAAAGTCATAGTGATTTTTAAAACAAATTACACGCCAAATACCTTGCCCATCAAGTAAGAAAATTGACATTTATTAAACAATCCGAAAACTGAAGCTTTTTATTAGGAGAAAACGCAAAATTTGCATCGCCGCTGTGATAGAAAGGTAAGTGTCCATTTAGCATTTAAGATACATACACTCCTTTGATACAGAAATAGAGAATGTGAATAGCGACAAATTAGTTTGTAGACAGTCCGAAATTTCGCGAGAGAATTTCGATAACTAAACAGATGCCACGTGGATAGAGTATTATTTAACCATGCGAGATGAAGTGTATAGTCTAGTTAGTGACGGGCATTCGAAAGTTTCGGTTTACGAACGAATTACCTGAGAAAAAGTATAACCAGTAGTAGGCGAATTAACAGATAGTTAGTAGCTGACGGTATTGGAAGGTGGCAAAACAGTAAAATGCAAAAAATTGTTGCGTAAGATTTTAATATCCAATTGTTGGAGGGACAGATACTGTTTCTGGCCTATTTTGCTTAACCGTAAAAGTCTCGGAAAATCTCAACACAATTGTCTGAGAAGTTAATAGCGAGAATGGACCGCAAAACTAAACAAAGAGTTTAAATAGTCTTACCTCAAACCATGTAAGCACAACACACATAGTACGTATAATTAAAAAAAGAGGTTATACTAATGAGTTTGAATAAGAATTTGGCGGAGGATATTTTACCTAAAAAACACTGATTAAACAGACGGCGAGAAAATCGTCTATCACACAAGGAAAGAAATATTAATGTTATGACTGATATGATGGGTATGAGAGAATCAAATATCGTGTTGGAAAATTAGAAAATGATATTGGAAGAAAAACTACACGGCCAAAAACATTACAAAAAAAGTTGAAATACAATTACCTGTAAAACATTGCTGGCATTTATACTGCCCAATAAGCATTAATCTGATACTAGTACTAATGAAAAAAAACGTTTCAGTTGGAAGAACTTACAAACGCAGGATCAAGAAAATCAAAGACTCTTCAAGCAGACTAACGTTTTTACTTCCCCAATTTTACTGGATTTATGACATATTGTCAAGATTACAAAATTTTAACATTGGGCAACAAAGCTGAAACATTTCAGCGTTTTTTATAACAGTTTTTGAAAGAGAAAAAATATATTCGCGGAATTTTACCAGGTAAGTGAGTATTTCTCCCGTTCGACGCAGTTAACTTGTTTAACTATTTCTGAAATTAAGTTGGGATTCAAAAGAAAAAAAAGAGAAAAATAAATAAATAAAACAGGCGTCTTAGAACAAAAGTAAAATAAAAAGCAGAACAATATTTTTATTTTTGTTTCAACTTTTCAGTTTGTTCCTAATGTTCTTTCATTACGCATTATATTTTATGCGAAGGTGTTTACATTGTTGAAATACTGTTGAGCATGGCATATTACGTAACGAAGCCTGGAAGGCGTATGCAGCAGCAGCGGAAACATATGTTTGTAAATATCTACCATGTGGACCGATTAGACGTCATTGCGAAATGTGGGATAATAAGGCAACCCGAGAGAGATATCTTGGAACCCCGTTGATGGCGACAGCAGAACTAAACACATACCTAGAAAGTATAAAAAGAAACAGCATGGCTACGAGTAGACTTTAGCAGAAATGTCGACGCGAGTCTGAAAAGCTGTTGTCCAACATGTCAGAGTTTTACTAACGACATGGCAAATTAGGAGAGTTATTAAACAAAGAACCAAGTGTTTTTTGGAAAGTGTCATACATAACTACCTTGTCTTTTAACTTAACAATCTAAGCCGAAGATTTTATTTTGTTCGATTTCGAGACTTTTGGGCATGTCGTTGGATTCATGTTAACATGTAACATACCACGTTACAATTTTAAGGACCAAAGGTTAAAATGATGCACATGGCTTGTTGACTTTTTCTTACGCGGCTTGTATATTGTATAAATTATTGCAGAGTATCATTTGGAGTGAAAGTAACATATATAATCTTAATAGATTGGAAGTTATTTTAACACTTGATAAATGTATTACATTGAGACTGGACGCGTGATATTGTTTTGTGTTATACTTTCATATGATTTCGAATTAGAATTCTGTATATAAGGAAAAAAGAAAGAAAAACAGAATGCAATTATTAAGGTGTCTGAGACGATTTTTTCTGTCTATGGAAAATCCTATTTAATCGATTCATGAGTCAATAAGAAGTCCTATCAGTTCTAGCTTAAATAAAAATCGGTTTCGAAGAAACAAACATTGATCTAATCATTAAGTTGTTTGAAAAATTATTTTTCAAGCAACTACTTTAAGAAATTATTTTCACACGTGATGTTAAAATGTTTGGTTCACAAAATATACGGTTACTTAGTTTAGGATCGAAATTTGTACTAATAAATTTATTAACAAGCCCTACACACCCTATACGTAAAGCAGATTCTATTTCTACACCACCACACACATCACATACACGCACACACAGGTACACATATATCTATATGAATTCACCCACGTATACATACACACACACACACATATATATATATCAGAATTTAGTAATTTAAATTTTATTACGTTAAATAATTAAGTTTAAAATCGAAACTTTTTATTATATTCCAGACAAAGAATATTTTTCAATAAATCTATATCCTTAACATATCGTGTTTCGATGTTCCCGTCTCCCCAGAGGAGTAAATATTAGCAAATATTATAATGGTTTACACCTAATTTGCTAAATACAATTTCAACGAGCCATAGTATCTAAAACGCCTTAAGAGGACCTATGCTTTTTTATGCAAGAATTCCTGATTAAATACAGAAAATTTCTACTTAAGGTAGAAAGTTTTCATTTATTTCCATTTTCTCTTATGCATTAATCATGCCAATAATAAATATACGTCGAAATATATTGTTGATATACTGCCAGCATGTGTAGAATAGTGAATGTATTCAAGGTGTTTGTTAAAAGAACTTCCATATTCAGCATCCACGTGACTAAACAGTATCAATATTTTTTCGGTTATTTAATCGCTGGTAAAAACATGAAAAGATATCGAACGTTGATGTCTGATTCTGAGTGCATTGTCTGTCATGGGATTGAAGATACGGTCCAGTTTTTCCACGATACGCCTTGATTTTGTGTCATTGCTAACAATGCATTGCATGTCCTTTTGTAATACAATGTCTTATCTCTATCTTTGTCTATACATGTTTTCTTATCCTGTCCAGTTTTTTTCTCATTGTGTCTTTATCTTATGCTGTCCTATTTTCTGCTAAGTGGTTTCCAAAATGCAAGCGCTGTGGACTGACGCGGAATAATCCGAGACATTTATAAACGAAGAGATGAAAGTCTGCGCCGATAATAATGCCATCTGAAAAGTCTAAAACGCACAGAGTGGGGTTAATGTTATGCGTGAGAAGTTCATGAACGAATACCTTTTATCTCTCTCATCTCTTTTTTCTATTGCTCCGTCTACATAAAAGATGTATATATATATATATATATATATATATATATATATATATATATATATATATATATATATATATATAACTACTTCCTTTACTCACATAAAATTAATATACGAAAGTGTAAATTTATGCTTAAACTTTAGGTATTTACTTCAAAAGTGCTCAATACGTAGGCAGAGCTAGTTAGTAAGTTATAAAAAATAGAAAATATATATGCCAATTAAGCTACACTAAATATTCCGCGTTTCATCCACTCTAGGACTCTTAAGGTTTATGATACGTGGAATATACAGTGTAGCTTAATCGCCATATATATTTACAACTTACAATATATATATATATATATATATATATATATATATATATATATATATATATATATATATATATATATGCTTTCGTTCAGTTTCGAAAGACAAAGGATGCCCCCTGTAGGGCCAAGTGCGCGTGTAAGTGTGGCAAGGGTTGCACCATCCTCAATCACACCTTTCCTGGATCGGCATATATTGAGTCCAGTGGCAAAGAGAGTTTAAAATAGTCACGCATCTGGTACTGGCCAGGCTCATTGTTGCTTGACTTTGGTGAACTGACAGAAATCTGTGTGTGAACGTGATTATGGCGTATATAAAATATTTATATCATCATTATCCAAGGCGCCTGGTGTAGCCAGGTCGTAAAATACGCTTAAATGTTATATCATAATTCATGCATATTTCGTTATACTATTATAGAGTCAGTTTTTTTTATTGCTTCTTGTATATAATGAAGTTGTGCTTTCAAAAATAAAATACAACTCTATATAACTCGAGTACATCAACTAGAAACGAAACCGAAACCAAAACTTATGAAGAAAAATGATATGTATATATAGTAACTTGAGTTCCTTCAGCTATAATTGAAATCAGAACCAAAACTCCCGAACGATTCTTGGTATATATATATATATTCATAAAAATCTAAATGGCTTGAGTGCTATTAGCTATAATCGAAACTGAAACCAAAAGTTATGAAAAAGTGTTGGTAGAACTATTTATTACAAAAAGTGGAATTTTATAACTATGGTTGTGACAACAGCATATTTTTTAAATTCTTGTAACTCTCGAGTATATGTCCAATAAAGTTAGACCCAGTTAATCAGTCGAGAAGCACACCAGTCTACATAAACATATAACATATTTACGGATATATACTGAAGAGTCACAGCATATTATATTTTCACAGCCCTACTCATAACGACTAAACGATAATCAGTAGGAAGAAAAAAAGAAGTAATCTGTCTGTTTAGATGTATGTATGTATGTATGCATGTATGTGTGTGTGTCTGCCTTAAACGTTCGACAGAGGCAACGAATTTTCCCGAGATCGGTATCGTTTTAAGCTCTACACTTCGGACGACAAATATAAAAAAAAAATTGGTTGAAAACATTAATCCATTCTCTCTCAATTAACCATTTTTCACAAGCAGGGGTCGCTTTCTTTGCGATTGACTAGCCTTAATTAAAACCTTCGATTCTTCCGGTTTCACGATGGATGGAACGCCAAAAATGTTACATTTTTTCACGTTCTTTCCCTCCTTCCCGGCACGGGTTCGAGCCTACCTAACTAAACCTTTTTTTTTTTGCTCAAAACACATCTTCAAAAACCTGTGAAAGCACATGCTAGTATAGATATAAGCAGAATATATCTTATATTTACACATAGTGGTTTATAGTGTTAGTTCTTTTGAAACATAAAGTACCAATATAATTTTCCATGGAAGCATTACTTACAAAATAAAAACACATAATCCCTTTAAATATATTTTATTAGATGAATAAGATATGTCAATTATTTATCCAGTGCCCGTTTATCATTACTCTAGAATCTATAAAAGAAAATAAACTTAATAGTTTTTACTTGCGTCAAATATACAATATTACAAATAATACATATGTAAATAATTAAGCCATGAGTGTATAATCTCTCATATTATTTAGTTATGCAATTTGTCAGATATTTGTTATTTTTATTTTTAGATTTTTCTGTAGAAAATGAATATTGCCGACGATTAGAAAAGTGTGTTAATTCGTTTTATATTTCCTTCATTTTTTCTTACATTATTTTTTATTATAGCCGGAATAAAACTAGTTAGAATTATGCACCTAACATTTACAATAATACTAGGACGATCTGTGGAAATTCCACAAGTGACTCATCCATATGTAATATATTCATGTTTACATTCTGTAGATGTTCAGCGTAAATGGAGATGCTCTGATATTTTTAAAATTCTTCTTTTAAACTGCGAAAGTATTCATCTAAGCGAACGGGGACGCTCGGTGTAGCCAGATCGTAACGTACGCTTAAATATAATATTTCAATCTTGCAGATTTCGTATATATTATTACAGAGTTAATGTTCTATCGTTTTTACATATTATAATGTTGCGATTTCCAAAATAATAAAAAAAATATCTATATGATTTTGATCGATTTGCTTGAATCGAAACCGAAATCAAAACATATGAAATATATATATATATATATATATATATATATATATATATATATATATATATATATATATATATATATATATATATATATGCTAGCGTGGATGGCCGGCGTTGCCTCGGTGTTTGCAGGTGTATTTTAAGCAAAATTAAAAAGTGGTAGTAGAGAGCCAACCTCGAACCCGTACCGCGAAGGAGGAAAGGAACTGGGAAAATCGACGTCTTTGCTGTTACGATCACCAACAAACCGGAAGTGATGTACCTTTTTTATTAAGGCTAGATAATCGAAAAGAGGGGAATACTTTCAAAAATATCGGCGAAAAAAAAGCTATCCCTCCCTGTTTAAAAGAGGCCAGTAGAAGGCGAAGAAATTAATGTTTTAGCCAATTTTTCGGTATTTGTCGTCTGAAGGGTTATGGCGGTTACCATACATTTTAACGACGTTTGCAAAAGGGTCACCATTTCGGTCAGTCCCACTTTTGGGGCAGCTCCGACATTAGAGAGAGAACAAGAGTGCTGAAAAATAACGGGTGTGGAAAAGAAAACATCGGTTATAATTAAGTGCGACGAGACTTTAGGATTGGTGATGTTTTATGAAGGTTTCCAAGATATAGGGTACAAAGAGGATGCCCCATTTCTTTGATAAAAGTCTTTACCCAGGGAAACTGGTCTGTCATGTGTTGATGCTTCTATAGGTTCCACATGTCTGAGACAGACTTCTTATTTGTATATCCATCCAGGACAGTCCTCTATTCCAATTGGCTGAAACCTCTGGTGACGTTGATAGTAGAAAGGAAGGGAAAAGTAGAAGAGTAGAGAGAAAGAGAGAAATAAGGGAAGCATACCGTAGCAGTATTATAGTAGTAGTTCACTACAGGGTCTGCTTCAAAATGATACTGATCTAGTGAAAATCCGTTACCTCTGTCCAAATTTTTAGGCACACATTTTAAATTATGTTCTGAGGATGAATTTTAACTTTGTTTAAATCTAAAAAGATTATAAAATTAAATCGCCTTGAAGACGATCAACATATTTTCCTTTATAAGTGTTAAGTGCCTTAAGACTCGAAGAGTGGCGTAACATTTCAACTAATTCGACTTACAGCTTATCTAAGATTCTGTGACAACAGAACAAACAGGAAGGGCATTTAAGAACGAGATTTGGTATTAAAAGTTGATATGAAGGGAATTTATTTGCGGGTCATCCAACAATAACGCATTTCCTAATATTATTAAACTTGTTTTCGCACTACGCTTTATTTTATTACCTATGCTTTTTCAAAAGTCTTTCTGTCACCACTTCTCGTTAACGGTAAGCCATGTCTTTTCCGCCGTCAACCCCATATGCCCATATTAACCGGCACGCAACTTGCTTCTCTATTCGATCACATGCTGTTCATTTTTTCTGTTCATCTTCTTTTTCTCATCGTTATTTTAGCACGTGTTCACTTGCCTTATTTGCATATGTGTTTATACGGCTGCTGCTTTTAATTTTATTCCTAGTCAGCGCTCTTACGGCTGCTTCTGATTTTCTCACGTTCTTGTTACAGAAGTACATAATAACGTGCAAGTCAGATTAGGTAAACTTAATTAGGGGCAAATGAATTCCTGCTTAAAAGTAAAATGCTTTTAGAAAACATTATCTGAAACTGATATATTTTACTAGATATCTTGTCGATTTTTTCACACACCGCGCACATAGTATATCATCATTTTACGCGGACTTATAGCGCAGACAAATCCATTACCTGCATTCCCTCACGCTCATTAAGTTAAGCTTTACACAAGGAATGTTCGAATCTTTAAAGTAATAAACCCGCCGAATCTAAAGCATTGTGCTCTTCTTTGCTGGAAATGCATTTCGCATCAACATTGCGGAAGCTGAGAAAAATCTCTCCGCCAGTATTTGAAACATTAAAAGCAATTTTCTTTGTCCAATTACACTGATAATGGGTCGGAAATGGAACACGCTTCAACTTGACTGGCCTCAAGGAATTTCCTCATCACATTTAGTCGAATGACATTTCGACTAAACACACCATCCATCATTCTGGACTGATCCATCTAATCCTATTGCCGAAATGCAGATCCATACTAAATTATTACAACATAACCCGTTTACATGTGACATGACGAAGGATATATATATATATATATATATATATATATATATATATATATCAGGCCGTCCGACATTGCCAAGTCGTAAAAAATGCTTAAATATATTTTGATTAGTGCAGATTTCGTGTTATTTATATTATGTTCAACCGAATATATAGTAATAATTTAAATTGTTTTTTTTTAAATTACCCTACACCACCACCCTGAATCAAAACATATACTGTAGCCTAAGATTTACTTTTTTCGTTAACGTTTATAGCGGGTCTAAGCAAAACTACACATTAAAACAGGAACAAAGAGCTAACTCGTTACTCATACATATTCCTAATGCTGTTGTTCGACCTTCACTTTGCTAATTCCATTTTTTTTCATTTGCACATTTTTGAACCGATATTTCCCAGCTTAAACACAAATATATACTTTGGCATGGGTATCTTAAATATATACACACACACACGCATATATATATATATGTATATACACACATATATATATACGCACATGTACAGAATAAACGTCAATAAAAAGACAATTTAGATTCATGCGCGTCTTCAAATATACACATAAAATTATTTCTAAAAAAATAACGAAGAAAAGATGTTTTGAAACATGTATTTTATCTTATGTTTTTTAATTTAATTATTTCAGCAAAGGTATTTGTTACATATTAGTATGTTAAAATGTTAATACAACAAAATTATGCAGTTAAACGTCTTTACACGGACATTATATATATATATATATATATATATATATATATATATATGTGTATATATATATATATATATCTATAGGCTTGTGAAAAAGTTATCAAAGTCCAATAAATTTAAAGGCAAACCATTTTTATTTAATTTTTGTCTACGGTTTTGTAAATTTGTCAGCGATATTTCGTTCTGCTTCTATGTAATTTACAAAAATATTTTTTCTTACTTCATTTCTTATTAAGCGATATTTAATATACATATGACTCGAGGTTTGTTAAATTACTGTGTTCTGCGGTTAGATTTTGTTGGTTTGATTATCAATATTAATTATGACGGGAGTTTATTTATTTTTGTTATAAAACTGTCTTAAGAGTAGCTTAAAATTATACATCTTAAAGCACAGTATGTGTGAACGCAATGGATTTCGGCTCATACATAGAAACATATAGAATCTGCCGCTTTTTAGATTTCCATAAAATAATAGGCCCGTTTAATGATAGTCAGGAACAATATTCAGATATCATGTTTCGAACTTCATCGTTTTCCCTATCTGAATGTGAGAACTTTTCAATTTTAGAGAACGTGTAAATTTTCTAAATTCTAAATTATATTCCTTAGTTCCTCTTAAAATACCAAAAGTTTGAAGCTGTTTAAATCCTTTATTTTCCGTCTTGATAATTTTTGTAATATTTTTGTTATTATGTAACATATGTCAGATCTCCTTTGTCATGTATTTGTCTTATTTATTTTAATTCAGTCAACTACATTCAGAACTTTTTTATATCTGGAATATTGCGCTTTTCTAAGAATTTTATGCCATGTTTGAAAATCATGGTAGGCTGTTTTTTATGGGATTACACTGTTTAAATAATACAATCTTACTTTTTTTTTTAATATCGAATACAGTTTGCATTCGATTACCGTCTGTTTTGGTTATTGGGGCTTGAGTTTATATTTGCGTATTATTTCGTGGCGGCTTGCGCAGAAAATTGTTTTGATTAAATTTTTCGATTAGAAAAGCGTTTTCCAGATTACAGTAACAAAGTTCACCTTTATTCGTTAATGAGATCTGAGCATCCCCCTCTTCAAAACGATATTGTTTACTCGACTGCCGTCGGCTAGTTATACAAAGTTACTCTTGGGTAAAAGTCGGAATCCAAATTGATAAAATCCGATCCCTTCTTAATTATATATGCCCTTGCACCACAATCGACAAGAGAGTTTTACTGTTTATTTTAGAATAAAACGGACATGGAAATAAAAATAAATGTTCGCTAACGGACCTCTGGACATATTTTTAATGGACTCCACTTTGTCATTCCTGTATCTACATTGGAAATTCTTGTGATTTGTTAGCCCACGATTATAGCAAGTAATATTCATACTTTTCTTCGGGAAATATTGCTTTAGGAAATGTCGCGGTTTTTATTCCAGGTAAAGGTACAATGTTATCCTGGTATTTTTTAATACGCATTTGGAAAACTTCTGATTTTTGTAGATTCGCTTTTTTTATCATCCTGTGATTATTCTCTCAGTTTTCTCATTACTCCTAAGTGCTCACTTTAATTGACTAAATGATATGTTATCCTTTCTGAGTTATCACAGTGGTAAACGGCTTAAAATCACTCAGCAAATCTCTAAAAAGCCATGGAGATAAAAAAGACAGTCGTTAATAACTTTGTCAGACATTTTTAATAGACTTTCTAGTGTTTCACCCTTTTTATATAATCTGCTTTCATACGAGTTAGAGATGCCATTTCAGCATATAAAAAGAAAAGATTTGGTTTTCTTTCCGATAAATAATATAATATTAATATGATCAATTCTTTGCAGCCATCGTCTAAGGCTTCTAGCATTAACGGAGGTAGACTTCTTTCATGTAAGCACTGTATCAATTCCGCAAATACAGTTTCAATCATTTAAATAAACAGTTAAATTGTGCTACTTTTGGATTTGTAAATATCTTTAAAATTTTATTTGCCACGATCTGAATTTTAATTCTGATCCCTCGAAGGAAAGAATTCCGTTGCGCACCTAACCTCTTGAATAAGAAGCCATGTTTAATTACAGAAGAGGTTACAATGGGTAGTTATTCTATACCTTTCTTGGAGATGAGGAATTCTCGCTGGGCATCTGGTTTTGGACCTTATAGTTTTGCAGCCAAAAAGCGAAAATATCTTCTCGTGTTGGCAGGAAGTATTATGTGCTGGAATGTAAAAATATTTAATTTCCATGGAGCAATTCTGGTTTCCAACTTGCTGATAGCAGAACTTGAATTACTTTATTTTTCAGTTCCTTTGTGCAGCGTTTGTAAAAATAATCTTCAACGTTGAGGAGGTATATGCCTATTAATTTTTGTAGGGATGAGTCTTCTTATTGATTTAGTTACTTGAGTAGAAAGGCACCAGCCAACAATCTATTCTTGACAATCAACCCGACAAGTGCGGACGGAGGAACTGACTAAGTACCTGTTAGACAAGTTTACGCCGTCGGTTATCACCCAGGAGGTGCAGCTCCCCGGATTTTCCACACAGATTTAGGATGTAGTATGTTCATTACTTGCTCCCTGAGGCACCCCGATCTAGGAATGCCAACGAGGATGTTCAGGTAATTTCCAAGGCAAGTGTGTCTCTTCTTTAGAAGGGGCTTGCTAAACACACTACTTTATAATCCCTTTTTTTAAATGGCAAATCAAGTGGAATATCGGCATGAATATAATTACATGTAATAATTAACTAAACATTATAATCCAATAAGAAATCCGAATAAAATAATAGCGAATTTATAAAATTGAATGTTTAAAAAAAGAAGCAAATAAGCCAGAACTTTTGCCAATTAATCCAATTCATGACCGATGTGGAAAATTAAGTTTAATATTTTTTAAATAAATAGAAAGGAAGTATTTTCATGTGACTATTACTACACAAACAGACATTATTTTATAGGGGGGATATAAAAAGATACATGTATATATTTATGGCTTTTTTTTTTAAGAACCGAAATTTAAATATAATAAAGTACAGAGAAATATTAGTATTATTATTCGTCGGACTACTGTTCTTATCTTGAGTGTGATTTTCGCAACGTTTTGGTCGATATAATCTCAGACCTTCTTCAGGTGTATCTTGTCGAAATCGGGAATATTTCTGTCGAAAAACATTCAGTAACTCTCTCGTTTTATCTTATTTCTACTTACATAAATACGTTTTCTCTGTCCTGCCCCTCTCCCCGTCTTCCAATTCTCCCTCTCTCTCTCTCTCTCTCTCACACACACACATATATATATACATATATATATATATATATGTATATATAAATGTATAATAATAATATTCCTATATTTGGTACACTAGTTTTCCACTCAGTTGAGCTGCATACCATAACTAATATTTTACAGTTTGAATATCGCTTGTCTAACTTCAATGGAATATCGGAATAATTACAAGAAATGTGTCTGCCTATATGTTAAGTCTCTGTCTTTTTTCTGTCTCTATCTCTTTCCGCCTTCCTCTCACTCACTCACTCTCTCTCTCTATATATATATATATGTATATATATATATATATATATATATATATATATATATATATACTAACAAAAGTACCCGTTGTTGACTGGGTTCAAAAACAGCCTACAACAAATGGACTATGATTTATTAAAGCATGATAAGTTATGAAAAGCAAGGGTTGTAAAGAGATAGCTTCGAATTTGGGGGTATCAAAACCAAAGTCAAATATGATGAAAGTAAAACTAAAATAGATAGGCCCCATAATTTATTATACCATATCTGTTTACACTGAAACACGTACCACAAGATTCTGTGGATCTATATTAAAAAAAACTTTGTTAAACTTTCTGATATATTTCCATTCTATGGAGGTCAGGCGCGAATATTTTTATTATTATACCATATTTCTTCAAATAGACACATAATTATCAAAGTATACGTACGCAGATAGATATGAAAAGTCTGTATTATTAAAGTTTGCCCATTCTATGGAGGCCAGGCGCGAACGCATATCCCACAATTTTATTACTCTATCCCTATTTTAGTAAAAATATACTTATCAAAGTAATCTTATGTACATCTATATCAACAACACTTGTAAACGTTTTATTTTTTTAATTTTTTATTTGTTATTTCCATAGTTTGTGGACCAGGCGCGAACGCAGACCCCACAATTTTAATGAACCACCATTCTGACAGATCAAACATACCCATTCCCTTGTCTCGATACATCTACTATCATTATATGTAGTCAGTTTTTTTTAAATAGTCAACCATATAGAAGCCTATTTGTGACCACACACACACACACATACGCACACACACACACGTTTAGCTTTATGTGTTACGTTTTTGCTCTATAATAAAGGGTTGAGTGTTTGTTGCGTCATCTCTAATAATGGATTAGAAGAGATGACGTGTTATATTATATATTTATGTTGTATCATAAAGGGAATCGTGTGTGAGTGACATGTATTTTCAGAAACTACCTCTGCTTCTTCGATGTTGGACCATCTGGAAATTTCTCATCCTGGAGGGAGACTTGATTCCTGTTTTTGGATGAAGATTTAATCACTCTAAGACAAAGAATTAGTTCTATAGTTTATTTCACTTTTCCCAGATGTCCTGCAGAAGGTGGAAAGTGAAATCGGCCTGTGTGGGTTCTTCCTCTACACATGTCAGCGTTCGTCCCCCCCAGTGAAGAGGAGGAAACAACGGAAAGCCGTCCAGTGTCTTCTGAGTTCAAATCAAATCCCAACGATTTAGCTAATCTGATCACATGACTCACACGCAATCAAATCAGCTGATCTTTTACTTCCGGCCAACGTGTCTACACTATAACTCACCTCTTCCTATATCTTTCTCTCCCTCTCTCTATTCCTTAACATTCTCTCTCTCTCTATCCATTCTCTAACATATATATATATATATATATATATATATATATATATATATATATATATATATATATATATATATACTCTCATAAAATCCAAATACTTTGATAAGGGAAATAAGGGAATTATTTTTACTTTCTATTACAGTAAGCATAAGTTATTGAATTCTTTCAAGAATGCGAAACATAAATATAAATCTTTCTCCCCCTCCCTCTCTCTCTTTCTCTGTCTCTTTCTCTCTCTATATATATAAATAAATATATATATATATATATATGTGTATGAGCGTGTGTACGTATGTGTGTATACATATAAATATATCTTTTTTTTTCTTCCTTTGAAGATTGTAATGCTAGGTATGGGAAAGCCAAACCAGCTTCCAACATTGCCCCGCTTTTTTATTGAAACCAACCGAGAGCTCTTTTTAGCATCCTCGCTGTTCCCTTAAGTGCAATTGTCTGAATCTCTTTTGCACTTGGTTCACCAGGAATATTTGTTAGGTAGGACTTCAGATTCTTCTTCATAAGTTCCGTGGCACCTATGATAACTGGTATGATTGAGATCACCTTTAGATTTCAGTTTCTTTTCATATCATACATGAGACCTTGGTATTTTGTCTATTTCTCTGTTTCAGCTCTGTTTAGACGGCCATCATTAGGAATACCCACTTCAATCAAGGTTGCAACTCTCTCTCACTTATTCCATATAACTATGTCAGGTTTCACAGCAGCATTTTCAAGGTATGGGTGTAGGGATTACATGGTCGTAATGTATGGTATATAAGTCATTTCCAACTGTTCTTTCAGGTTGATGTTCCCAGGACTTGCTGCTACACTGTATGTTTAATATTTTACAGAGAGTCCAGTGGAGGTACTTGCATACTCCATCATGTCTCGCTGTATAGTAGCCGTCCCTTAGAAGAACTTTGCAACTTGATATCAGATGACCAACACTTTCCAATGCTGTATGGCAGAACCTGCATTTATTGTCATTACTGATCCCTGCCATCTTCTTGAATGCATTGGTCATCAATCCCTGATCTTGGGCAGCCATTATGACCCTTTCCTGATCGTGGTGGAGGGATCTTCTTTCGAGCCAGTCCAAAGAACCTTCTTTATCTATGTATTCCTGAGAGATTTCCCCCAGAAAATACTTTGCACGCTGATGTTGTTCCCATTCTTTAAGGTTCATCTGTTGAAATGTCTCGGTATATTTCTGCCGGCTCTTTCTTGCTATTTCTGTGGCACACTTGTTTGGTGTTTTGTCCTCATCTGAGAGACAGCTCTGACCAATGTGTTTATGAAAATGCTGTGCATATATGCTTCCTTTACATCATAGGACTATAGATTATGACAACTGACATAATATATTCTTTTTTAATTCATCCGGAAATTATAAGTTTGTTTCATTCAGTATCAAACATTATAATTACAGTTATGAGTATATTTTATTAAATCTAAAAGACGTATTTATTAATCTACTTGTTTGCATTTACTTCTCAGGAGTTCTATCGTTATTTATGGTAGACATTTCTGGATATATTTTTTCGTGGTTGGCGTAGGATTTACCTCCACAAAGGGATAAAATCGTCCCAATGACTATACTAGTTGGAAAAGGTGGAGACTTGTTAGACTTCAGACGAAAATCCTGGTGTTTTAGCATCCATTTATCCGTCAACGTAGTGGTCATTAGTTTGCAACGCCACTTTTCCCTTAATGTTCTAACGGGCGGTAGAATAGGGCCCGATCATTTAATCGGCTGGTCTTGAAATTCCCTACCTTATATATATTTTCTCCCAGTCGTATTATCCGATCTGCTTTTGGAGAACACTTCTCAACACTTAATATTATGAGCTAGAAAGTGAGAGCTGAGAGTCAATTGTATTAAGAGAAAAAATGATATTAGATTTTTTGAGCAAAACAATACACAGAGTTTGGCAGAAGTGGCACTTTTTCTTTTCACAAGGGCATTGGTATTGTATCCCTGTCTGTGCTAATACGTATAGGTTACTCCTCGTTGGTTTATCTACAACCGTAGCATGACTCCGTAGATTGTGGTAGAGAATAGAACAGAAAAAATCCAAACACTATATAGGTTTCACTATTTAAAATATTCTAAAATGTATTAGTTGATTCATATTCCGACACCGAGTTGGAGTTCTACAAATTTATTATTTAATCACTGAACCGAATAATTATATGTCAAATGAAAAAAAAATGTTTAAAAACTTCTATTTGAAATTCAAAGTAAACAGAGAATCCGTGTTAAATGAATACATTCCACAACATCAAATGCCAAACGAATCCACACACAGAAATAAATACCTTTAAATGCGTTACATAGTTAAGAAATCCTTCATCAGCAACATGAGATTAAGTTGACAGGGCGTTATAAAACACGGTGTAAAAGTACGCATATACACACCTCCGATAAACTAATCAATAGCAGTAGATATTAGGATTGACGAAACAAAGGAAAAAGGGAGAGCAATTTATACCAACTCCCTGGCGATGTTTCATATGTTAGAAGTTTGGCCATCACAAATATATTTACAGAGCACGCTGTGTGAAATGTACTGAACGTGCTTCAAACCCCACAGATCTTGAGGACAAAAACATATAATGTGAAAACTGCTATGAGGAAAACCCTGCTTATCAGGCACCTACGATGTCTACAAGAAGAATATGGGAATAATTTATGTAAAACCACCCCAAAATTTACCATTCATATGAGCCTTAAGGCTCATTGAAATCTATATGGGAATCAACACATTTTCCAATGTTTTACGAAAGAGAAATAAAAAACTTCAAGAAAACCACTCAGATAATTAACTATAAAAACTTATCACCATTTAAATACATGACTCAAAAAACTTATCCCTACTCAAATAGATGTAAGAAGGTGTCTATCTGATGCGCAACAGATACTGCACCTAAACTGCGCAAACAAGTTTGGAGCACAGATCGGAAGTCCCAAGGCGATGGAGTAAGACTTCGCGAACACTGAGGGATAAAGCACTGAGGCCCCAACTAGTCATCGTCAAGACTGATAGACTGCATGATGATTATGATGGGATTACTATAAAAACTTATCCCATTCAAATAGATAACTATTAATAACTTATGACTATTCAAATAGATAACTATACAAACCTATCACCACCCACCACCTCATCCCCATATACATAGGTAACTATAAAACTTATCCTTACTCAAATAGATACCTATAACAAACTTATACCTATGCAAATAGATAACTAGGAACACATCATCGCCCAAATAGATAACTATTTAAAATAACACTATGCAAATAGATAACTATAAAATAATTATCATCACTCGATAGATAACTATAAAGAATATATAATAAATAAAATAGATAACTATAAAGAATATATAATAAATAAAATAGATAACTATAAAGACTATATCATAAATAAAATAGATACCTATAAAGAACATAGAACAAATGAAATAGATAGCTACAAATAACTTATCACCACTTAAACTAATAACTGTAAAATCCTATCAAAACTAAAATGGATAACTATATAAACTTATTACCAAACAAATAGATAACTATAAAATAACTTATCGCGACTCAAAAAGATAAATATAAAAATATACCCCACACAAATATATAACTATAATATAACTTATCAAAACTCAACTAAATAACTAAAAACACTTATGACGACTCAGTATAATAACTATTAAAAATATATCCCTATTCAAACAGATAACTATGAAAAATATCACCACTCAAATAAATAATTTTTTAAAATTATGACTATTAAAAAGTATAACTATGAATAAACCCTCACTATTCAAATAGATGTCTATAAACACTTATCATTACTGAAATAACTACAAAAAGAGACAACTAAACAAATAGATAACTGTAATAGCTTATCATCACTGAAATAGATAATTATAAAAGAAATTATCACATCTCAAATAGATAACTAGAAAAATATCACCATACAAATAGATTATTTTAAAAAGTAATTACCACTCATATAGATTATTTTAAAAACTTATCATTATTAAAATAGAAAACAATAACATAATTATTACCACATAAAGTCATAAAATATTTTTAAAAAACTATAACTATTCAAATAGATTACTATGGAAAATAAAACCACTCAAGTAGATGACTATTTAAAATATCTCTATTAAAATAGATATTTATAAAACACTTATGCCCACTCAAATAGATAACTGTGGAATAACTTATCACCTCTAAAATAGTTTACTATTTAAAATTACGACTATCCAAATAGATAATGATAAAAAAAGTATCACAACTCAAATAGATCACTATAAAAACTTATCGCCACGCAGATAAATACCTATTTGAAATTATCACTTTTTAATGTTAAAAATATAAATAAAATTATCACCACTCAATAGATAGTAATACACACATCATCCCCACACAATTAGATAACTATTTTGCGTCTTTGTAATGGGCCACAATACTAAAATGAAAGAGTCCTGATATTCGCTACGAGCAGTTTAGCTGCATGTGTGCTCTCTGCTTGACGACAGAAATGTATGGCTTAGATAGGGTCAAAGGAATCAATGAATATAGAGGTGTTAATTACTATAGAACACCGGCATCTGAATATTTATCTCTTCAAAGTATGATTTTTCTTTCTCAGGTTAAACTTCAAGATGCCCGTCTGTTTCTGTTTTTTTTTTTTTTTTTTTTTTTTTTGCCGGAATGACACATTTCGTTACTAGTAAGAAAGGGTGGCAGGTCAAATGGATCATAGGGTAGGTTCAACGTCTCTTCTTCTGGTCGAATTTCACTTAACTGCTTAGAAGTGTATTTGCGTATCTGGTTCAAGTGTTTCCTTTCTCCATGTTGACCAAACAGACTATCCTGTTCTTGATTGTTCCTTGCTTTTAAAAAGAACGTTTGTGCATCTGGAAGATTATTTTTTTTTGTCGGCACGTAATTCTTCTTGAGAACAGGTGTCATTGACGTTTTACCTGTTTTGAAAAACAGTTTTTAAAAAACTGGCCGTATTTTTTGCTCGCGAACATTACTTTCTGCCGGAGGAATATTGGAAAAAGCTGTCCACTAATATGAGGTAGTACTATCCATATAGTCGTCCCGGTTAGTCCACAGATATCCCTGTATGCATATGTAGTCAGCTTTAGTCATGGGCTAAATTGAATTGGTGACGGTTTAGCAGCTAGTACACATCATCTACATGCTTTCTGTTGTCTATGCTTTTCCAGTACACGTATGGACACATTAAACTTTTTTATTCTGGTAGCACCAGGATGTTCTGTGTGAAAATCTTTTAGGATTTTCTTCTGCAGTGTCGCTGAAACAATTATTCTCTCCTTAAATAATAAAACCTGGTCGCATGTTGAGAAAAACTTTGCTACTTGTTTATCAGTTTTTATAATAAAATCGTCGCTGTCAGTTTCTTTCCATATGTCATTCGGAGTACCGGAAATTTCTTTATTTAGTGTTGCATAGGATCGATCTCTAATCACTCCCTGGTCGGAGTGATGCGATCATCGAGTCTTCAAGTGTTTCACCATTCCTTGGTATTAACCATGATAGCCTATCTGCGTGTCTTAATTTCTTTGATGGAGGAAACGCTATATCAAAGTTGTAATTTATGCAGATTGTTCCCCATCTTTAGGACCTGTTTGCCATATGTGTAGGGGCCATTTCTTCCGCCAAAAGATAGATATCAGCAGCGTGTTGTCCATTTGAATTTTGTAAATGTCTTCTATATCTTATATGCGTGGTTTCCAAAAGAGCACATTTAGCTAGTTGGCGTAATTACACTGGACTTGGCGCTATTATCCTAAAGTGCGGTACTAATCTACACGAATAAACTAAATCGCACTCATAGCAAACACAGTTTGTTATTTCACTTTCGTATTAATAACAGTATTACTTACATAATATTATCGAAATATGAATCTAAAATTAATATTTTTAGTGTAAAGTTATGTATTATCTTCTTTAAAACTTAGACTTACTCCGTTCTAAATAATTTTGGACATTTTGTCCATTAACTACATTTCGAAGAAACTATTAAAACATACCCCAAATTAACATTACCATAGTTCTTCCTTTTTTCAGTCAAACAACTATACATCATTGTTTGAACATATAGTAATGCGTCTCTTTTTAATCTTTTTAGCCTTTTGTTTTGAATTCATACGCGTTTTTGTGTATTTCTTTAGTATATGAATAGATAAGAAAATGAAAACACCGTAATAAACCTAACATATATATGATACGTCAAATATTTTAATTTTTATATTCGTTTTAAATCCCGAGGAAATGGTACAATGAGAGGACAAATTACTATCAGAACAGAAGACTCGTTTAGAAAAGAGGGCAGTGAAGTGGGTACAAAATATAATATTATTTTTAATTAGAAACAAAGGGATAAATCCCTCATATTTTGAAGAATATTTTGAAAGAAGTATTACGTGTTAGTGAAAGAAATAAAATGGCATTAATAATTTTGTTGGATTAGGTGCTCTTGATTATATTTTTGAAAAGGAGCTATTTCCGATTATGTATTTAAGTGAGATCTCACTTGATAAATATGTGGAAGAGTAACCAGCACTGAGATTGTATGACAAAAAAAAACAAAAACAAATAACAGACTAAAAACGCATTCATATTACGTAAGTGTCCAGTAAGGATCCTTCTTTCTTGTATCCATTATACCTAATCTTATGAAGAGATATTCGTGAAAGTGAGAGTATATATTCTTACTTATAATCAGACTTTTATCAGTGTGAATAAAAAAAAATATGGAAAAACAAAATGAAGGCATAATTTCTGGAAATACACGTGAAAGTTTACCCTTATGTTATATCGTAAAAGATAAGCAGATGGAGGTTATTTTACAAAGGCATGACGTCTTTATATTAAAATAACAATCCACTCTCATGCATTAGAGATCCCGAAATGTCGGAAGTCATTCTATTCAAATAATTTTTCCCTCGAAATGCTTGACTTTAAAATTCACTCCAATCTTTCTGCTTCACCAAATTGACTAAGATTCAGAAGTTCAATTGCAACGTGAGAATACATCTTGCGATATATATATATATATATATATATATATATATATATATATATATATATATATATATATATATATATATATATATATACATACTAGCGTAGTCCTGGATATGACCTGAAACTATATCCGATGGTGAGGTCTCATCTTTTGGGTTTTGGAGAGTGTGGAGCCACCCTTTAATTGCATTGCTCCCGAGCCCATTCTGACCCGGAGTGGTAGTACTTGCTAGTGTCCCAACCATGGGTTAAATAAAAACCTACTTGAAAAAAAACATATTCACTTAAAAAAATGTTCTTCAAAATAACAAGATTCGGCATTAAATAACTTAAAAAGGATTGATATCTCATAAAATAAAAACAACCAACCAACCAAAGATATACTAACGTATAAATATATTATATATACGTATAAAAACACTTGTAATATATATATATATATATATATATATATATATATATATACACACACATATGCAGGTATGTTTATATATATAAATATATTCATAGATGTATTAAAGTAGCCTCTCTATATAAGTAAAATACTTATAGTGATAGTGCTAATTCATTCTAATATACTCTAGGAGACGATATATGGATACATGAATATATATATATATATATATATATGGAGAGAGATTGAAGCATATGTATCCACACAGAAACACAGACACATGCACACACATATATATATATATACATATATATACATATATATAAATATCTATATATATATAAATCCTGTTTCAATATGTTATCCTAATCTTTATTTTTTTATAAATTCAAATTAGTATATATATATATATATATATATATATATATATATATATATATATATATATATATATGTGGGTGTGTGTGTGTGTGAGTGTGTGCTATACATGGGGAAATAAAGTCTTTAAGAAGAACCCTAAAAAACCCATAAAAACCTTCACCAAATGGACCTAAAGCTAGTCTTTGAAAATAACTTTGACCGGACACTTTGAACACTTACAGTTGGAGTCAGAATGTCTGAGGCCACACATCACTCTGAAAAACATATTTAATATCAGCGGAGGTAACTTTACAAACTCTCATTTTAAAGAAAAACTTTTTACGAAAACATCTGAAGAGAGCATACCCTAAGCTCGAAACGCGTTATAAAAATATTTTAAAATAAAAATATGATGGAAACTTAAAAAAAACACACACACAATTGTTGATGGCTACACTCTTTTAAATATACATTTTTTCTCTCGTTGGAACTACACAACCATCACTTTAAATATATGTATATATATATATATATATATATATATATATATATATATATATATATATACGTTTTATTTTTTATTACATTATCTTTCTGTTAAGTTACATTATTGTTTCGGCTACACGGCCGTTTTTTTTGGCCGTCTGTAGCGTCCTCAGACTTTACAGGAATGTTCGCTATGCTGGGATGAAAGAGTGGAAGACCGAATGAGGTCAGGGGGTTGCGAGGAGGGCTGAAGAGGAAGAGAGGAAGGGAACAAGGAGGGAAGATGGGTGGCGTTTGGTATGTCGATAATGTTTTAGTGTTGGGGTTTAAGGCACTTGTGGGGGAGGGTCTGGGAGGTTCCTTTCTGGTGGGGCTGAGGGCATAGGGATACATGAGGGGAAGGGAAATATGTGGGGCTGGTAGGATGGGGTTACTTTAAAATTCGAGTTTTAGTGTTAAAATTTTTAGCGTCTCGTTGGTGAGGTCATTTATTTGTAAGTATATCTTGAGCTGTTGGGTTTTCGCTTATGTTTGGAGGCAGGGGGGCTATGATTCGGCTTATTCATTTTTAGTTTTTATTTTGTTGTTAATTGTTTAGAGAGGGTCAGCGAGCGGTCGCGGCCATGGGTACACACATGCGCACGTGCACACATATTAACTTAAAAGAAACGGTTACAGGTACACATACATGCCCGCCCTGGCGTGCAAATATAAGTGCATATGTGCTCCTGCATGCATAGGCACCCGCGTTGTTCTCGCTTGTGTCAAATTTTATTTAAGGTGTTAAGATTGGGTGCGCGTGCGTAGGCATGAATGCGCACATACACAGATACATACATACCTCGAGGCGCCCGCCCCCAGGGAGGCGATTATACGGACCCATATTCGAATATTGATTCAGGTAGACTAGCACCCCACGCATACGTTCAAGCGCGTGTGCGCATGCAAATACCAATACTCGTGAGCACATACATCGACATATATACACAGCTGCACGCTCTCACACACTATGTGGACAGCAGCAGCTGTGTATATATGTCGATTATGTGCTTACGAGTATTGGTATCAGCATGCGCGCACGCGCATTAACGTATGTGTGGGGCTCTTTTTATAATAAGTTACGTACTGCTGCAAAGACAAAACATGAAACACAACATGGAACCAACAACACTGAAACCGCATTTCTATAATTTCTCTAACCCAATATCTTATTGCTGCATAAATACCCCCCCGAAAGAGCGAGACCAAATAATCAAGTAGAATCAAGGAGGATTGAAAGACCGATGAACTGACCAGACTTCAACCGAATATGTGCGAAGAGAACTGCGACTTTTGGGAGGCTTATTGCCATTCAAATCTCAGCAAAGACCAATAGCTGCTGTCAGCTAGAAATCAATGGCCAGCAGCTGTTGCGATAATACAAATGTATTTACAAATATTATCGAACGAGTTGGAGAGTACTGGAAACCTGGGGGATGTTTTTGTTATTCAGCTTCCAAGAACACCAACGGCTGTTTTTCCTGGGAAAGATCTCCGAATACCTGTGTGAAAGCTTGTGAGCCAATAATTAATACAACCATCCAAAGACGGAATGTCATAATAGTTAACATGAAGGCCTGCCAGATTGTAGATTTTCTCGTTATAGTAAAGATCAAGGATAGAGAAAACGGAGCAGAGAAATCAAAGGGATCTGGAAAATGAAGAAAGTAAAAATAACTGATGGTAGGAGCGCTAGAAACAATATCAAACCCGTTGATTATAATAATGGGAAAACATTTAATTAGAGGAATTACCGAGAAAAGGCCAGGAATTTCAATAAAAAAAAATTGCAAAAAATATTAAGAAAACTCTTGAATGTCGAGACTAAGACCACACATTAACTACACACAAACTGGACACAGAAGCGACTACAGGTTCAAAACACAAAGAAACATCACTGCAAATCTTCAAAGTGTAATAATGGAAAAAAAAAGGCTTCCACATTTTTTTGCCTGTAAGTGTCACCATAAACAGGCAACACACTAAATAATAAGAGTCAAGGAGAAGGAAAATACCGAGGAGAACGGATTAGCAAGCCCTCTGTAAATAGTCAAAGAGGACGGTACTTGAGGAGGCTAATGGCCCCTCAAACTCCAATGAAGACTAATGGTCGCCGCTAACGAGAAATCAATGGTAAGCGGATGTTGCGATAACGCGAAATCTTCTGCAATGATTATCGAAAGAGGTGGACAGTACTGGAAATCTGGGGAGACGTGTTGTCACTCAGAATCCAGAGAACACAACAGGTTATTGCCAAAGAGCGTCTGTGATGATTGTTTTGTGCGAATACTCCTAGCGAGTAAATAATAATACAAATTCCAACTAGTTGAGGATTGTATAGGCTTTGTTAATTCTTCATCAACCTTTGCTTTGCTTACTGCAATTATACCGCGAAGTTTTTTTGAAGGATACTATGCAGCTGTAACTTTCTTATTGATAGTATACTTAACGTAGTCAATACCAGTGAGATACTTCAATTCATTTGATCAGTTTAATATGTTTAACTCTAAGGTGTATTGTGTTTTGGTTTGTAGGGCCTGTTCTATACCTGATATACTTAAGAAAAAAATGTACAACCCAGCTATCTCGTTATCACTCTAAATCGTACTCTTGTCGAGTATTGCTTCATCGATCGCTGGAAAATTAATTCTGTTTTACGAGTAATAAATAATTCAGTGAATGAACACGTCCGTTCAATTATTGCGCCGTCAGTTTTCTCCACCTATTCCCTGCAGAAATAGTGTTATCAATCAATGAATAGCTAGCACACTAATCTGGGAATGCTAGACTTCTTTCTGTAAAGCAGTGTTGAATTAATCTTGCAGGTACAAGAGAAAATATTTATAATGCCATCTTTGAATGCATATACCACACACTAATAAGGCATGTGAATTTATGACAATAGTCTAAGCGAGTAGAAGTATGCATTTATACACATTTAAATTTGAGGTATTTCTGAATGAAATAGTTTTGAAAAATACGAAATATTTAAAACATAAGGAAAACCATTAACAATAATAATAGAGTTGAATTATATGATAACTATAAAAGTTAAGTCAATACCTAATGTATGCCTCATTTTAAACCACAAAAGATGACGCAGTTATAGTTTGAGAGATTCCGTTGATTTCTAAAGCACTGTAATGATTACAAACCGACGCATTTTTTTCTTAGGGAAAAGGAAAACTCAATTTTTAGCTCTATGCGTACACGTTCAAACTACATAGTATTCATGAGGATGAGTCTCACATGCCGTTTCTTGATTATTCACTATTCCTGATATTCATAAACGATTTCACTGATGAGATTTTATCTGAAATGAATATTTTTTACTGATGGGACAATGCTGCATAGTATGCATCAAGACAACTGATTGTGCTTACATATCCACGTCAATTGCAGAATCTTTGTTTTAGTATCATTATTATTACAATCACAATATGCTTACTCAATAACCCATTGCCAAAACAAATAAACCACTATCCGAGTGCTTATTGTTTCAAATTCTCGTCTAACATTAAAAACCAACATGAATTGAAACAAATATAGGTTAGCCATTTCCATGACTTTTCAGCAAATTACTAACAAATTAAAATTAGCAAATGACTAACACCGGAGAGTACTCAACATTTCTACAAAGCCAACTTTTCAGATATATTTACACGTATTAGCTGGTAAATCTATCAGTATTCATTTTCTCTTTTGAACAAGTTCCAAAAGTGTTTCACATGCGACATTTTCTATCAACAAAACTAATTAAGTGGTACATTTCCGGGCTTGTTTTATAATAATGCGTTTCCGACGAATTTACTGTTAGAAAAAAAACTTATATATTGTCGTCTATTCAATCATATTACTGATATTTCTATGCACGCCCTTGCATCATTGTTTCGGGTTAATCGAGTATATTTCCCTATTGATACTCATGGTTATTATCGTCTAAGAACATATGCAGAAGCCATCTATTTGTATTATACACACCAATCCACTGTGAATTTTAGGTCGTCTCACACAATACTTGCAATCCAAAACACTTGCGTTTTCACATATTCACGATAAAACATATTTATAATTAAAGAATGTGTCCACATTATCGAAACATTAATAGAATCTTTCATAAACACTAAATTCTCGGCTCGTTGTTTAAAATGTCAGTAAGTAAGCAGGCGACTCCTATTCGAGACCAAATGACACAAAATGTACGCATTGTAATATCTATACTGTTAATTTTTTTTTAAATGACTAATGTTTTTTTTCAGTAAACTAACTGAATTAACGTTTTTATATTTTAATTACTGAGATACATTATCATTTACGATAGCTTTCATAACTTATTTTTAATACTTCTTGTTCGACTCTATATGTCACACGCCCTACACATCGATAAACATGCGTTGTCTTATTAGGACAAACTGCCGAGTGTATGCTTGATATACTCACACATATGTAATCTTATTGCAGTAATAAATCGCAACAGGGAGAAACAAGAAACAGGGATTTATAAAACACAATATAACTAGTCGACTCTATCATAGTCGAATTTATGAAATGCCACCGTTTATTTATTTGCTCAGAAAAAAGGTACTGTATCCAGCTTTGTATATGTTCCTCAGAAAAGAGCTAGCAATCATACGTGTATATAGATTCTATGCAATATATATTTTTATAGAAATCTATACTGTTCAAAATGCCTGTACTCTTTCTACAATAAAGGTCATAGTTATTAAAATCGCTCCAGACAAATCATGACACCACTTTATGTAAGAAAATAAATAAATTAATTTATGTAGGTCAAAACATAAGCACTGAAAAGTGGGATATGCATAAATTGCGGCAGTTATTTTCCTCCTCTCTCACGTGCATCGCACATGGATTTTGAGGACTACAGAACAAGGTAAGTGAGCGAACTATACAAGGCTTCAAAATGTAAACCTATTTTTTCTGTCTTCTCCCTTACTAAAAATTGGCTAATACCAGGAAAAGGAGTATGTTAAATCCCGTTTTGTAAGCGGAGATCAGTAAAGTTCTCAATCTACATCGATACACAATCGGTATTAACATTTACACCATTAAGTGTATATGTATATCCGTTATATTCTCACTGATTTGTGTTGGTTGATAAATGTTGCCTTCCACCGGAAACATTCAAAGCAGCTGTCTTATTTCATTCAACTGACACTCATTCTTGTAAATTCTTTTATTATTCAATCTATATTGACTTTTTCAATCAGAACAGGAATAGTACATTGTATTTAGTCTATCAGCGCCAGTGAACAGAGCAGATGATAATGTCACGATTTGTAAGAATCGTCTAGTGACATTTATTGTGTTTCCCAACAATATTGAATTATACCTATTGTTATTAACTTATTTAAATTATCTATCTACCTTCCTATCTATCTACCTATCTATAGCTATATGTATATATATATATATGCATATGCATATACATATATATATATATATATATATATATATATATATATATATATTGCTTTTCATGTCTGCTTCATTCAACAAAACGCTATTTTATCATCCGCATATTGCCCGCATATATAGCTAATTAGTAAAGTAATATTAATTGTAAGTATTTTTTTGTCAAAAGATATTAATATATTTCAATAAGAAAATAATTATATACATTGCCTCGCCCATGCAATTACTTTTTTATTAAAAAATTAAAATGTAAAATACATTCATAAGAAAATATATCATCTCTATTACTGGAATAAAATTGAAAATAATTACCAACGAGCACATCTAGCTTATCTAAGTTTTTAGGGCAAAATTCTATTTTGCCAAGCTTATAAATATGACAAAGGAATTA
This sequence comes from Euprymna scolopes, assembly GCF_053919585.1. Lineage (NCBI taxonomy): Eukaryota > Metazoa > Mollusca > Cephalopoda > Sepiida > Sepiolidae > Euprymna > Euprymna scolopes. Next base: position 121,706,511 of record NC_136493.1, on the reverse strand, counting down.
AAAAGTAACAAGTTCGTGTACATGGATTTATTCATAAAACTTACGTTGACTATAATATCTCAATAACATGAAGATATTTATTTCTATATTAAGTATAATAACGCGATTGATCAGTTTAAATGCCAGTGTGATACGTGTTATATAAATGCGATATTCTTGCATTTGTATACTAATAAAAACAAAATGCTCAATATTGAATTTTAAAAGTAAAAGAAATTATCATTTTTTTTTTACTGAGACTTATCGAGTGTACCCCTGCTATTGGTCAGAATATACGTGGTCATTTATATTAAATTCAGTTTTTGTTGTTGTTCACGAATTAAAATTGCATTTTTTAAATTTCTTTTCCAGGCAATTTATTTTATTATCTTTTTGTAAAATGTGCAGCACCCCATTTAGAATATATAATGAGTTACATCTGCATTATTATTATTATTATTATTATTATTATTATTATTATTATTATTATTATTATTATTATTGTTATTATTATCATCATCATCATCATTATTATTATTATCCTCTTTTTGACTGTCTGGTACAAAATTAACTTTGGCTGTTTTTAATCATTTTTTATTCTTATATAAATTATATGCATTTACATATCAAAAATTAGATTTTAAAATAATATTATACTTGTTATTACAATTATCATTTATTTACTAGGTGTATTCATACAATCCATCATCAAAGATTGCTCTTGGATAAAACTTGTTGTGTTATCTGGAGTTTGAGTGACAACAAGTGCCAGTAAATTTTCAGTACTCTCCACCTCTTTTGATAACCATTGCAGAAGAATTTGCATTGTCGCAAAAGTCGCATGCCAGTGATTTCTCGCTGGCGGCAACCATTGATCTTCACTCGAATTTGAGTGGAAATGAGCCTTCCCAAAGTCCAAGTACTTTTTGCATTCCTCCAGTGGAAGTCTGGCTAGTGATTTCTCTTCTCAGTCTTTCTATGATCTTTGACTCTAATTATTTTGTGTGTTGGTTGCCTATCGTGAAAAGCACGTAAATAAGGAGAGCGGTAATTTTCAACTATACAGTTTAAGATTCCATGATTCGGTGATGTTTTTTTAAAGTTTTACATCTGTGGCACTTTCTGTGTCCAATTTGTGCGTAGTTTATGTGTGATGTTAGTCTTTACATCCAATGCTTTTCCTTAATATGTTTTGCAGTTTTTATTATTGAGATTCAGTTTATCTTCTCAGTCATCCCTCTGATTCCCACCTCAATCCATCACTTTTTCAATGTTTTTCAGTATTGTTCTCAGCGCTCCAGCTATTATTAGGTTTATCTTTACTTTGTTCATTTTTCTGATCCCGTTGAGCTCTCTGTCCAGTTTCGTTTATTTGCTCCGCTTTTCAATCTCCTTGAACTTCATTTCCTGTTCAGCTGAAAAGGCAAAATCTACAATCTGGCAGGACTTTTATTTCTTTTAAACTTATGACATCCGCTCTCCTTGCTTGGATGGGGTTTCCGTTTGTATATCAATGTCCAACAGAATCTTAAGACATTCATTTTTCAATACTGCTCCCGGTGTTGTTTTGTACAATTTCTCTGTGTCTCCAAGATGATCTTGTTTGCATAATTGCTAATGTACTGCCTTCCCCACTTAATCCAGTCTTTTTTATATTCTTTTTGAGCTAGTTTCCACAATTCAATTATTATGTGGTTTATTGTTTCCTCTCTTTGTTCGCAGGGCCCCTATTAAATGTTTTCCTATTTAATGCCGGTCCTTGCTTTGATGTTGTTGGTTCATATTCCGTTATTTTGAGCAGCTTTTATAATAGATTCAGTTTGAGTGTTAACTTCTTTATTTTATTATTATTTTTGTACACAGACACACACACACACAGATATATATATATATATATATATATATATATATATATATATATATATATATGATTGTAGAGCTGGATTAAATCCGACGATATGAAATAAAATGGACGTACAAGGACCTGAATACTCAACGTTTCGCCTGATTTATGAGGGCTTTTTCAAGAGGGATTGTAATTGACGAGGGAGTCGGAAGATTTGAGGCTATATATAATGATGTGGGAGAGCAGTGTGTTTTCCTTATGTAAATCAGGTGCCTATATACATATATACATTTTATGAGAGAAAATGAATTAGAGTAAATAAGCGTGGTGGATTACGTCTAAAAGTTAAAATATCGTAGAGATTAAAAAGACTGCATGTTAGATTAAGTAAATAAAATGAAACGAGATTACGAATGAAGTTTTTAAAATTAGAGATACTTGAATTGGGATAAAATAGCGTAGTAACTGTAGATGACGTCTAAAAATAACAATAGGAGTTTTTTTTTACACAGTGATAATCACTTATCAAGGCCCGGAAGCCACGTAGGGATAAGGATTATTGCAAGTACATTACGTTAGTGTGGAGTTGTGATGAAGTGTTAACTGAAGGGGGCGGGTCATTAGGAACTTGTTTACGTTGGACTTGAAGACATCCAAGTTGTAGTCAGGTGGGAAGCAGGCAGACCGAACAGAGTTCCACAGGCGTGCAGTTCTAAGAAAGAAGCTTTGTTTATAGAATTCACGTTTGGATTTAGGCACAGCTAAAGAGTGGGGGAAATTTTTCACAGTGGATTCAGCTAGACGGGTGTATTTCGTGAAAGATGAGCGAGGGGGGACCACAGATTGGAGTTCAGACGAGCACTTTCCATGGAAATAACTATAAAACAAGGATAGGCTCGCAACGTCTCTTCTCTTGGAGAGAGGTTGCAGGATAGAGAAAAGGGCATCTCATACTAAGCCACGAAGTCTATTTTGTACTCTGTCAAGGAAGGATAGGCTGTTTTTAGCAGCAGTATTGCATGCTTGAACGTACGTGGCTTTTATATAAGTAGAGAATTTAATCAGTGGTGAGATATCTTCTTGAGCGGTAGAAGGCCCCACCATCTTTCCAGCGATCTTGGCAACAAACTTGATGTACGTGTTTCATTTACGGTCAGGAGTAAAGGTCAAACCCAGAAGCATGTCAAAACTCGGGGCCTCACCCAGACCAGAGCCATCCACCTCAATTGATGCCAGATGGGGGTCAGAGCGTTGATGATGTAAGGATAGGAGTTTGGTTTTTGATGCATTAAAGGTAACCAGCCACGTCTTCCCCCAATTAACCACGCGCTCGAGATCAGAGGAGAGAAAATCAGAGAGAACTTTGTCATTTACAGCCTTTGATGTGTTGTCGTAGATGGTCGTGTCATCAGCATACATGTCAACGAATGATTTAGGTATATGTTTAGGGAGGTCATTGATGCAGATCAGGAAGAGAGTTGGGCCCAGGATTGACCCCTGAGGGACTCCAGCATTTATATTGCAGGCCTCCGATTTTTGCCCATCTACCACTACTCTTATGAGAAATGATTTAATGATTGAGAAAACATTTGCAGTTATACCGTAGCTGGAAATCTTGTGACGTAGACCTTTGTGCCATACCTTGTCGAAGGCCTTTGATATGTTAATGGCAACTGCCCTAGAAAGGAACCTTTGTCAAGAGATTCACTAATCCTGTGGGATATAACCGTCAGCGCATCTGCGGTAGGTGTTGCAGAGCGGAAACCATATTGTGTGTCATTGAGTATTGTGTATCTGTTGAGATGGTTGACTATTTCTCTATTTAATATGGATTCCAGCAACTTACTCATAACACACAGGATACTTATTGGTCTGTACTATGAGGGAGACGACTTATCCCCTGAATTCTTAAATACAGGGCAAACTGATGAGGTATTCCAGTGAGTCGGAAAACACTTCTCCTTAAGGCAGCGCTTTAATAGTTTCTTAAGTATAGGAGCGAGTTCTGGTTGAAGCTTTTTAACACTATAATTGGGATGCCATCAAGGTCAGTTGGTTTACTGGAATCTAGGTTCTTGATTAGCTTGACGACTTCATGCACGGATATTTGTATGTTACCTGGCTTGTTCTGTGGTATAGGAGGAAATATGGGGCGTTGATGGCCTTCGTCGAATAGTGTAGAATTAGCTGCAAAGTTCTTTGCAAATAGTTTGGCCTTGTCTGACGCTGACGAGATGACCTCTGGTCCATTGATAATTGTTGGGATAGAACGCACACTTCTGTTCAGGATCCTATTTCTTATTTGCCAAAACTGGTGGTGACTAAGCCGCTGATCAGTTACCTTGGATTTAACAGACTGGGCATAAAGGTCTCTTGCGTTTTTTATTACTCTTTTAAAGTGGTTCCTGGCAGTGCTGAAAGCAGGTGATAAAATGGGGTCTGAAAATAGACACTGATGAAATAAAATACAGTAAATAATTAAAAGAAAATGATAAAATTAAGTGAAATTACGAATGGATTATATATATATATATATATATATTTGTATATATATATATATATATATATATATATATATATATATATATATATATATATATATTTCGAGTTTAACCTGTGTCTAAATTGTTCTCTTTAATAATTATTTTAGACAGATAGGGAGCAATGTGGAAATATATTTTATTTGTTTAATTATATTGCTGGAAAGGGAGATTATAACTGACTCAATTAAACATGGCGTGGATCTGTTATGTATGTGATTAAAGAAAGTTGCTTTATTAAAATTAAAATGGTGCTCGTTCTCCATGATGTGAAAAAATATGTCGTTGAGTGTATTGTTGATTTTTCATCTCTTTTGTGTTCATATATGCTTTTATTTAAATTACGTTGGGTTTCTCCTACGTATGTTCTTCCACAATCAAGGCAAGGTATGGAATATATTCTGGATTTGGTGTTTGTGTAGGTATCAGCCATAATTTTACGTTTTAGATCCCTACTTGTTAAAGAGTTTAGTTTTGTTATTTGAACGCCTGTCTTTTTTAGGTTATTATATATTGTGTCATTGTTTTTATTAGTTGGTAAGGTTAATTGTCTGTCGTGTCTCGGTTTCGGTTATGGTAAATTTTTAGTGTTTTCCTTTTTGTATTTGTTAAAAATGTAGAGGGTATTGTACGTTCATGAATGTACGTTCGATATAATCAAATTCTTCCTTGAGGTATTCTTCACTGCATATTCTCAGGACCCTAAGAAACATACTATTAGAATACCTCTTTTTACTTTATCATCTTGATGAGAATAAAAATGTATGTAGTAACCTTTATTCCTTACTTTCCGATCGACTTTAAAACTTAGACGATCATTGTTATTCATGATATTGATGTCCAGAAAAGGTACGGAGTTGATAGTTAATAGTGGGTTGGATCTTATTTAATTTATCAGTGATATTCCCTATTTTGTAAGATAAGGGGAGGAAAATTAAAATATCATCTATATATCTACAGTAGGAAGTGCCCTTGGACAATTTATATTTCATGGGTCCGGTTTCCATGAATTCCAAACATAGACATGCCAACACCCCATTTATATAAAAGCGGAATGCAGCAATTCAGTAATTGCAATAATTCGATCACGAAGGGCGTGCAATAAGTAATGTCTCCGACCAACTTTCCATAGCAGTAGAACAACGAAACTTGGCACATTTATTAGTCTGCCTCTGCGTAGGAAAACACAGAGTTATGCATTTCTCCCATCCTATGATGCAGCTCTGTGGACCGTTTTTGTAGAACACCCCAGGTTGGTTCTCCAACCACGACGTGGCTTCAGAAATCAAGGCTGCATCATCTGGGAAATGCTTTCCTTTAAAAAAACAACTTCATGGCTGGGAAGATGTGAAAGTCACAGGGGGCAATATCGGAAGAGTGGGGAGGATGGGGGAGGATTTCATAACCACGCGCCCGTGCCTCTGATCTGGCGACATGCGAGTTGTGGACCGGAGCATTGCCCTGCAGGAGTAGGGTACCTTTGCTGATCTTGATTCTGATAGCTTCCCTTAATTTCCTCAAAAGCGAAGCATAATATGTTCCTATAATGGTGGTACCCTTGGACAAGAAGTCTGTCATCACTACTCCGTCCTGGTCCCAGAATATTGTGAGCATTACCTTGCCAGCGGAGGGCTGCACCCTTGCTTTCTTTGGAGGTGGTGAGTCCAAGTGCTTCCACTGCATTGACTGGGCTTTTGTCTCTGGATCATAGTGATCAACCCAGGCTTCATCCTGTGTAATCAGTCCTTTGAAAAACTTTGACTCATCTTGTTGGCACATCTCCAAATTCATCTTCGAGCACTCGACGCGTTCTCGCTTCTGAAAGGGTGTGAGCAACCTGGGAATCCATATGGCAGACACCTTATGCATATGTAAATGGTCATGAATGATAGTTTCCACAGACCCTGTACTAATCTTGACATCTTAGGCTATTTGGCGAATAATAATGCATCGATCTTCCAAAATTGTATCATCAACCTGACGGACAGATGCCTCATCAATGGCAGAAGAAGGGTGACCAGATCTGGGAGCTGTTTCTACAGACTTCCGGCCATGTTTGAATTCACGATGCCAGGGGTTTACAAAGTCATATAATGGGGCATTATCACCATAAGTTTCTTTCTTTCATCAAAAGTCTCGTGTGTGGTTTCAAATACAAAAAACCGGATCACTGTTCGACATTCAATAGGCTCCATTTCACACCTGACTCAGTTCAAACACCTGTAAAACAAACACCACAATTACTTCAGAGCTGTAATTTTTCACATAAACGCACAGAAATATATATCATTGCATATGCAAAGTTTCAACCAGATCAGACAACTTGAAGTGGTTAGAGGCATTACTTATTGCACGACCCTTGTAGTTACAACATCTTTTAATTGCAAAGTTAGGAAAAAACTAGATAACAACAATGATAATGAATTAGTCATTGCCGACGTCTTACTAATTTATTACACATTAGTTTTCAGAAGGGTGCATGGCATGATCTTGGAGAATCCGGGGACATCAAACTTACATATTTCCAAAGACCTTCAAATTTGTGAAAGAATAATAAGGAATATTGTTGATTAAGCACTCAGGACAAATAAAACGTTCTAAAGTAAGATTAGTTCATGTCAACAAAAATTCAAGAGAATAGTTGCATGTATGCCCAAAAAACATTAATAAATTAAAGCATCCAAAAACACTGGAGTGACTTTCATTTCCCTAATGAAATACAACTAAATGGATTGATATGTAGTTATGTTCAAACCCACTTGAGTTTCAACTGCTAAGCATCCACATTTTTCAGCAACAGTAATGGTTCCAGTGTTGTAAGCAGTGCAGGGCACATCATTTCTCATCATGGACTTAGCGTCAATGCTGATGCTTATGTCAAACATCTTCAAATCATTCTTAAAACATTAAGTGGACAATGGAACTAATGAAAAGCATTATGTATTCCAAGAAGATTCAGTATCATAATATAAATATTTGAAAACACATAATTAGATTACTGAAAAAATATATGATCATATTACACCAAATTTATGACCATCTAACTCAGCGGACTTTAATCTTTTGGATTATAACTTTTTTCTTTTTCTTCTCCCTTTGTTGCAATTTCTCTATTGTTTCTTTTTAGGTACTGCACTTTTTCTTCCTCCTTTCAAATTGTATCCTCCAACTACTACGTTTTTCCCTTAACATCGAAATTTAGGATAAGAATTTAATTTGATACCGTTTAGTCATAGTAAGTTTAATCAAGTAAGTGTGTGCTGGTTTATAATTATAATTAATAAATATAAGTTTAGTCAGTAAAGCTATCTCTAATATATTTTATGTATATTGTGCTTTACTTTGATAAGCATTCCTTTTCCTTTATTTTATTTCATTTTTTTGTCTTTCTCCGGATAACTGTGTTTTTTCACAAATTGATATTACACTTGGATTGGATTATGAAACTTATATATTAAAAAACAATAAAAATATGTTTATAAAAAAATCTTAACGGGATTGATATAATCAAATATTTACCGGATATTTCATCTAACCAAAGGAATAACCAAGGACTCCTGTCTACATCGGGTTTTTTTCCTTGTGCCTTGGAAGAATTACAATACGCATTGGATCTATTTACTTCCCTGCTGACAAAAACATAAATTCCGGATTTACCATACAATTGTTATCTGACTTCAATATCCTTTTCATTCGGCACCAATATCAGATTTCCCGTAAACTATGATCTACAAACTTGAAAAAAATGTAATTACAATTTTCTATGTTTATTACCTTTAGCAAATTATTCGCAAATTATTTATAATATCTGCTTATAGTTGTCCTCTGATATATACATATAATTATTACTATAATAATGCTTAAATACCCACGAACACTAGTTCATATTCTTTTGAGAATCATCAGTGCAGGGTGCACGATTACCGCCTATTGGAAGATGTGAACCTAGCCAAGGGGACATCGCTGACACCATTAGCAAGTTTAAGCGCACGAATATTGTTGAAATGTAATTATTTTTAATTGTCAAGACGTCCGTCCATACTGATATGATAATTATTACATCGTGATCTACACATGGGAACGTAAGTGGCATTTTTCAAACTTAAAGTGCTCAACTATAAGAAACGAATTCTAAAAAGGCTGACAGAACTATATATTTTCATTTTATATATACATATGTATATATATATATATATGATTAGTTTTTTTTTAGAAAGATATATCTAGCAGAGTGCCCAATTAAAAGGAAAATCCGAACTGTAAGAGCGTATTTACATTTTGTGTACAGAAAGACGAATATTGGCTGAAGAAAGCTTCATAAGGATACCTTAAACAGTCCTTATTATCGGGCTTGAAACCGACGGTACCAATGATTTGTCTCATCTAACAACTTTCTGTACACAATACATATATATATATATATATATATATATATATATATATATATATATATATATCATAACGAATCCTTACGTGGATGAAACGCGGAATATTCTGTGTAGCTTAATTGCCATATATATATATATATAAATATATATATATATATATATATATATATATATATATATATATATATAGTAAGGTATGGTATAAGGGCCTACTTCACAAGATTTCCAGCTACGGTATAACTGCAAATGTTTTCCTAATCATTAAATCATTTCTCTCCGATAGGCTCATAAGAGTAGTGGTAGATGGACAAAAATCGGAGGCCTGCAATATAAATGCTGGAGTCCCTCAGGGGTCAATCCTGGGCCCAACACTCTTCCTGAGCTACATCAATGACCTCCCTAAACACATACTTAAATCATTCGTTGGCGTCTATGCTGGTGACACAACCATTTACGGCAACACATCAAAGGATGTAAATGACAAAGTTCTCTCTGATTCTCTCTCCTCTGATCTCGAGCGCGTGGTTTTCAGGGGGGGGAGATATTGCTGGTTACCTTTAATGCATCAAAAACCAAACTGCTATCCTTACATCATCAACGCTCTGATCCCCATCTGGCATCAATTGAAATGGATGGCTCTCGTCTGGGTGAGGCCCCGGGTTTTGGCAAGCTTCTGGGTTTGACCTTTACTCCTGATCTGAAATGGAACACGTACATCAAGTCTGATGCCAAGGTCGCTGGAAAGATAGTGGGATCCTTCTTCCGCTCCAGAAGATATCTCACTACTGATGCAATTCTCTATCTATATAAAAGCCAAGTACGTCTAAGAATAGATTACTGCTGCCATATCTGGGCAGGAGCTGCTAAAAACAATCTATCCTTCCTTGACAGAGTACAACAAAATAGACTTCGTGGCTTAGTGTGGGATGCCCTTTTCTCTATCCTGCAACCTCTCTCCCAGAGAAGAGACGTTGCGAGCCTACCCTTGTTTTATAATTATTTCCATGGCAAGTGCTCGTCTGAACTCCAATCTCTGGTCTCCCCTCTCCAATCTTTCATGAAAAAAAACACCCATCTAGCTGAATCCACTGTGAAAAATTCCCCCCTCTTTATCTGTACCTAAATCCAAACGTGGATTCTATGAACAAAGCTTCTTTCTTAGAATTGCATGCCTGTGGAACTCTGTTCCGTCTGTCTGCTTCCCACCTGACTACAACTTGGATGTATTCAAGTCCAACGTTAACAAATTCCTAATGACCCGCCCCCTTCAGTTAACACTTCATCAAATCTCCACACTAACGTACTGTACTTGCAATAACCCATATCCCTGAGAGGCTTCCGGGCCTTTATAATTGGTGACCTCCGTGTATATATATATATATATATATATTTATATTTATATATATTTATATATATATATATATATATATATATATATATATACCTAATTGAAAAGGATAAGTCGTTGTCATTTAAAAATATTAATATATTGATAGCAAATATAATATGAGGTTCGTTCCAATAATACAACACCATTATAGATATACTAACTCAAGAAAGTGGCTAGGAAAACTCAGGTGGTACAATTATTACAAGTTACATTATGCAATTCATGATTTATATGTCAACGTACTCCCAACAGTCTCAATGCACTTTTGCTAGAAATTAAATGACGAATAATTTAATAAGCTTTGTTAGGAAGAAGCAATTCGATAAGGAGAGTTGCGCAACGCCATTAGTTCTTACAGATTAATGGAACCTTCAGATTATGAATTTATAATAGTCACCATAACAGAGCAATTTGCAATCGTCTCCGATTTACTAGAGAAAAATAATAAATAGCGGGCATTATTTTAGTTATTCCCCTAGTATGTATATAGTCTGAAAAGCTTTACCGCGAACATGAGACTACGACGACATGTAAAAACTCAATACTCACATAGAATAATTTAGAGAGAACAAAATTGAATATGCCTTCGTATTTGAAAATAGATTAATTTTTTTAACACATTGATTTAATCATATTTGTTACATAGGTTGACTAGCTTTTATTGAATGTAACATTTTATTATTCATAACATTTTTCGTGCGGAAAATAAGGTAAAATTCTCTCGAATATTTGAAATTATTGTATTCTTAATTCCTAAACATGCAGGATAGATTTTGGAGAATTTTGTGAACATGTGTATTTAATATTAAAATGTAATATTTATTGAATGCTGGTATAGTGATTTGAACGAAATCATGGAATCACGAAGACAAACGTCACAATAGAATTGGTCAAACGCACCTGCTAGTGGATGATCAATTCTTTTAGTGGAAAGTAAGTTTTATTATTCAGACTTTGACATACTTTGTACACATGCTTTATTGAATATGATTATTAGAGAAGGAAAAAGATCGCGACTATTCGCAAAAATCAAGCAAGTTAAAATACGCGAATAAAAAAGATAGTGAATAACGATAGTAATGCAATGAGAGATGTTGATGCGACGGACAAAGGTTTTGAGCTACGAGTACACACAAAGAAAAGAAGGAGAGGAAACAGAGACTAAACGTAAAAGAAAATACTAATTTGGAATAGGATACAGCAAAGTTTAAAAAAGGAAAACAACGACAAAATAAAAAAAATATATCGAAATATCTTGAAGATAAAAAAATGCGGAATTTGCAAATCTGATTAATGGCGAATTAAGGTCAGTATATGTGCTCATCATCTGCCCCCCCCCCAAATAAAAAAAACGCAACCTTCATAAAATCAGATGGCGGTATACAAAGGCGACACAAAAAGGATACACGCATTAGCGCTAGCTGACAGTTTTCTTAACTGACGCAAATTTAATTTAATAAGCTTTGTTGGGAAAGAAGCAATTCGATAATTAGAAATGAAGTTTCCACGAAGAAGCCTCATAATCATGTCGTTTTCTTTTAACTTTTATTTGCAACGATATTATTTTCAGTAGTTGTAGTATTGGCAGTATTGTTATTAGTAATATTCTTCTTCCTTTACTTCTTATTAATCCTTTAGTTATTATTATTAGGATTATTACGTAACTAAAAGTTCTGACAGGAGCCATCGACATCGATTAAGGACTTACCACATTCTGCGATGTTTTCTAGTGTCTAATACTCTAAAAAAATGTCCAATATGTCCTGGTATCTCCACCTCTCGGGGAAACACGTGTTTACTATTTCACGTTATGCTAATTGCTATTACCATTGGTCTCTCGCTGGTAAGAGGCCATTGATATACCATGGGATTTACGAGGAATTATGTATCCTCAATACTACAGTCATTTTTTTTCACTCTTGCAGTGCTCGTAATGCTCTCTGCTCCCAGACATTTTACAACGTTTTGCTGTGGCTCCAGCTAATGTAACCGGAACGATATGTGAGCAGTGTTGTTGTGAGGGTGAAAAGTATTTCGGTTATCGTTTTCTTGCATATTATTATTATTATTATTATTATTATTATTATTATTAGTAGTAGTAGTAGTAGTAGTAGTAGTAGTAGTAGTAGTAGTATTGATTCACTAGGAGTAGTCACACACGACATCATCAAGGGTTACTCTCTGACGACAAGTTGCGGTGTTCCCTGGAGTCTGATTGACAACACACCTCCACAGATTTCCAGTACTTTTTCCCTCCTTCGATAACCTTTGGAAAAGTTTTTGCGTTATTACAACAACCGCTTAATATTAATTTCTCGTTGCCGGCGACTATTGGTATTCACTTGAATTTAAGTGGAAATAATCCTTCCCAAGGTATTAGTTTTTTTTTTTGCACTTTTCCAGCGGAGATCTCTTCACAGTCTTTCGATCCTCCTCATTATTTTGTGGTGCTTGTTTATTGTTACACTATGTTTGTGTGTAGTTTATGTATGATGTTAGTCTATCATTGTGTTTTTTTTATTATTGACATTCGTTGTATTTTCTTTCCTATCCTACTCATGCCGATCTCTTTCATTCTTTTTTAAATTTTTTCGGTATCGTTCCTAGCGCTCCTACTATTAGAGGTGTAATCTTCATTTTTTCTATTTTCAAGATCCCTTATAACTCTCTTGTCAGTTTCCTGTATTTTATTCACTGCCCGGTCTCCTTGGTCTGCACTCTGTGTTCTACAATCTGGTAGGATTTTCCTTCTTGTAACCTATTATGACATCCGGTCTTTTTTGCTGGCATAGTTGTATCCGTTTGTATGTCCACGCTCCATTGGATATCATGATATTCATTTGCAGTACTGATACCGGTTTGTGTTTGTATCATTTGGCTGTGTTTAAGACGGAATTCTTTGAATATTTGGCAATGTACTGCGTTCACGACTTGATTGAGTCTATTTTATAAATATTTTGGGCTAGGTTGCTGCATTCACTTATATTGTGGTTTATTGTTTAATATCTTTGTTCGCAGTGTCTACATTTATTGTTTTCTTGTGTCTTGTCGATCCTTGATTTGATATTGATTGTACTAATTGCGTTAACTTGTGCAGGTGTTATTAGTGATCCAGTTTGCATCTTTACTTTTCCTTTTTGTAGCCATATCCAAGTATTTTCATTAGTCTCTTCTTTTGTCATTCTTAGGAACCTCCGATGTAGCTGTTTCCCTAACCATTTTCTTTACTCTTCGTATTCCTCAACTATTTTTATCGTGTTTGTTACCTCCGTATTTCTTGCTGCAGTAATTATTCTTTTGGTTTTCTGCATTATTTATTTTTCTTATTCTTTTTTGTTTTGATGTTATTGTTTAGACATTCTTCTATACAGACCAGCCAGTATCACTCGTATTTCTTCGGGTGTGGTGCATTATGCAGCGTCATGAGTATTCTGGCTTTCTGAACGAGATTCCAGAGCTCTTCTTTGGTCCAGTACATACACGGTCCAAAATATATTTTTAGCGACACTGCTCACGTTTCTATACCTTTAAATAAGTTTAAACTATTGTTTAGTTTTGTTGAGTTTTCTTTTTCTTCTGAGGTACTCTTTTCTACGTTCCCTTTCATATTCGATTCGTTGCTTTCATGGCGCCTTCTTCCAAAATTCCCAATTATGTGCAGCTCTCATGCTCACTTAGTGCACTCACTTCTGTTTTATTGGGAAGTACTACACCTTCTGTTGCTTTTAGTTTTGTTTTTCCTTCTTATGGTCGGCAGTGCAAACCTTTCCATACCGAATTTTATTTGGATATCCTGGCTAAATAATGTGATCGCTTTTGTTCGTGTTTCTAGTTCTCTCTTTGTATTTGCAAACAGTTTCAGTTACTCTACGTGTGTAGAGTGGTCCATTCTTTTATCTTTGTTAGTGAACTTGTACGGGCTTGGAATTTTCATAGGATGTTGTTTAGGGGAATCCTTGTTATAATTAAGAGTAAAGGTGATTTTTTTTATTTGGATTTCAGTTATGTTTTGGCAATCAGCTATCTGTTTCAGTCTCCATATTTTCCTTTCGTTTTATATCAGATTGATTATATTGCCTGGTATTTTATATTGCCTGGTATTTTATATTGTCTGGTATTTTATATTGCCTGGTATTTTATATTGCCTGTTATTTTATACATTCTCACGCATTCTAATATTCATTTCCGCGGGATGTTATCACATAATTTCTTATATTCTATGCGTGTCAGGGCTATGTTTTTTGTACGTTGTATCTCCTTCAGAATCCTTAGTAGGAGATATGCACCTCTTTTTCCGTTTTGCCAGCCTTTCAGTAGTGGTAGATGGACAAAAAATCGGAGGCCTGCAATATAAATGCTGGAATCCCTCAGGGGGCAATACTGGGCCCAACTCTCTTCCTGATCTACATCAATGACCTCCCTAAACACATACTTAAATCATTCGTTGACATCAATGCTGATGACACGGCCATCTACGGCAGCACATCAAAGGCTGTAAATGACAAAGTCCTCTCTGATTCTCTCTCCTCTGATCTCGAGCGCATGGTTAATTGGGGGAAAACGTGGCTGGTTACCTTTAATGCATCAAAAACCAAACTGCTATCCTTACATAATCAACGCTCTGATCCCCATCTGGCATCAATTGTGATGGATGGCTCTCGTCTGGGTGAGACCCCGTGTTTTGACAAGCTTCTGGGTTTACCTTTACTCCTGATCTGAAATGGAACACGTACATCAAGTCTGTTGCCAAGGTCGCTGGAAAGATGGTAGTATCCTTCTACCGCTCCAGAAGATATCTCACTACTGATGCAATTCTCTATCTATATAAAAGCCAAGTGCGTCAGAGTATGGAATACTGTTGCCATATCTGGGCAGAAGCTGCTAAAAACAACCTATCCTTCCTTGACAGAGTACAACAAAATAGACTTCGAGGCTTAGTGTGGGATGTCCTTTTCTCTACCCTGCAACCTCACTCCAACAGAAGAGACGTTGCGAGCCTATCCTTGTTTTTTAGTTATTTCCATGGCAGGTGCTCGTCTGAACTCCAATCTCTGGTCCCCCCCTCGCCAATCTTTCACGATAAACACCCGTCTAGCTGAATCCACTGTGGAAAATTTCCCCCACTCTTTAGCTGTGCCTAAATCAAAACGTGAATTCCATGAACAAAGCTTCTTTCTTAGAACTGCACGCATGTGGAACTGTGTTTCGTCTGCCTGCTTCCAACCGGATTACAACTTTGATGTCTTCAAGTTCAACGTTAACAAATTCCTAATGAGCCGCCCCCTTAAGTAAACACTTCATCAAATCTCCACACTAACGTAATGTACTTGCAATAACCCTTATCCCTGAGTGGCGTCCGGGCCTTGATAAATGGTGATCACTGTGTAAAAAAAAAAAAAAAAAAAAAAAAAACATATCCCTCGCTCGGTGTCGTCTTCGGTCACTTTGGCTATAGCTTCCACCACCATGCTTCGCAGAGCGGGACCGCGCACCTCATCGTCACATCCCGTTGACATGGAAGTCGCACGTCGCTTTATAGCCGCCACCGCCACTCGGAGCAACGCGCACACAGGAAAGTAGCCCACCAGTTTTCCTCAGATGGGTAAAACGCTGCGACACGTGATTGGCTGGAACTTTAGAGATGTCACCACCTCTTCCCCAGCGGAGTGTGTCTGCGCTGCCGCTCACATGCAAGCCAAGAACTTTCGCCCCATCTTGCAGGTTCTCTGGCTCGTTGCACGACAGCTCGACGCACTCAAAGTTTTCTTTTACCACCAACGCAGACATTAGGATCTCGTTCACAAAAATGTCGTCAATATACGATGACGTTGCCTGTTGCACGGCTTCATCCTGACGCCAGATAGCCTGCATAATCCCTGTCGTTATGTTCGGAGCCACGTTCAGGCCGATGTAATCAGAGTTTTTTTTCTTTCTGTTTCGATTTACTCAAAACCGCACACACCTCGTCTTTTCATGTATCGTTCTCTTCTTCCTCTTCTACTTCTTGCTCTTTTTTTTCTTTTTTCTTCTCAGTCGTCAGAAGCGTCGTCTTTGTCTTGACTACGTTTTTCCTTCTCCCTTCTTGCTCACAGTGACCCTTTTTTATGTAAGCTGAACTCTCGTGTGTGCGAGAGAACACGAGATTTTGCGTGATTACTTGGCAATATTAACCGGCCGCCTCCATCTTGCCATTTTTCTTTGGACGTGCCCGCTTTGCAGAGTGCACACCTCGAGCGTTTGTCAGGTAAGCCCGTCTGTTCGCAATTTATTACACACTCCCCCCTGATCTCATTATCACAGAAAGAGCAGGGAGGCGGTGGCCTTTTTCTTCGAGTGCTTCTTCCGAGAGCGGGATTCGGGGCTTCATCATCGTCTGCGCTGTCTTCCGTGACACGAAGGTCGGCGAACCTAAAGCTGAGCATCGCAGTATCACTGTCCGGGTCTTCATCATCAGCAGGAGGGTCAGTACTTTGAAGGCTACCACTCTCAGTGTCGGTGTGCGTTGAAGCCGTCATGAACCAGAATGATGGGTCGCTGGTCACGGATTCAATTTTCCTATCTTCGTCAAGCGGCAGCTGCGTTTGGAATACTGATCTTAAGTCTTTAATATGACGAGGTACTCCCTCAACTCGCACCGCCTGAGGGCTGATCACCAGTGACATGACCGGTTCCGTAGCGAGTCGTGCACTGGCCTCGGGTTTTTTTTTAACCCAGACGACATCCCCCTCTTTTATGTTCTTTTGTGGTGGCTCCGGTTCGGGTAGTGAGCTGCTCTCCAAACCTCTCACCCTGACACGGTATGTATGTAGCGCGTTGGCTGGCGCGGTGGAGGGTGAAACATCGTCCTTAGGGGTGACGTTGTACCAATAGACTGCTTCAGGTACCGTACACCCCTTCCGCGCTGCGATTGTCTTAACAGTTCTGTGATTGCGCTCAATAATCCCGTTTCCACTAGGAACATGGGCACACCGAAAACGCAGATGGACACCCCAGCCATCTGCAAACTGTTTAAACGGCTCACTAACAAAAGCGGGGCCATTGTCGGTGAGTATCTCAGAAGGAGGGCCACACTCGATGAGCACACCTTCCAACTCATCGATAATAGCAGCCGCGTCCTGCCGGCGAAGGGGCCACCACAATGAAAACCTAGATTGTCCACAGTCGATAAGCGTCAAAAAATGCCTCCCGTTGAATTGCGTTATGTCCATCGCAATCCTATCCCAATTAGGCTTCACACTGAGTATTTCCTTCTTCCACCGGACAGGTGCTGGGTCGATCAATCGGCAGGTGTTGCAGCTTCCCACGACAGATTTCACAGCCCTCCGAGACACAGAGGGGTCAACCAATCTGGCGAAGTAAAGCGTTCGGTTTACACCGGGGGGCCCGCTTTGGCAATGGACATCATTAATATGCTCCGGGCTGAGTCTATGTCCCACTGCAGCGCAATTTACAGGTGCTGACTCGTTCACTTCTTTTAGCAGGTCTAGCCAACAGTGTGCCACTCTAGTCAGACGATCCGCCTGATTCAAACAGGACTGCACCAGTGTCACATCTATGACCAAGTCGTATTCCTTAGTGGTTTCGGTTAGGGTAGCAAGCCGCCTCCGGATCAACATTTCGGCTGACGCCTTCGTTGTCAGACGTGCTTTTCCGTTCAAGGCATTGGTCATCCACCGATGCACACACGTGGAATCCGTGATGATGTGAAGGATTCTAGACTGCCACTGATGCGCTAGATTGACTCCTTTCAGTATAGCATCGATTCCAGCTAGGTTTTTATGCTTGGCGTATATTCTCCGGCCGAAGCCAGCAGGCATCTTCTATTATCCTTCCGTCGACCGCCAGAGCAACGCCAAGGGCAAGTGAGCTGGCGTCTACCCAAACCGTAAATTCACTCCCATCGACGCACCAGCTCCCCCGTACAGGGTCATCATTGGTCACTCTGGCCACAACTTTCACCAGCATGCTTCGCAGGGCAGGATTATGCACCTCATCGTCCCATCAAGTTGACATAGAAGTTGCCCGTCGCTTTATGGACGCTACAGCCACTCGGAACCACCCACACACAGGGAAGTGACCCACCAATTTTCCGCAAATGGAAAACGTGCTCCGACGTGTGATGGTAGATGGGATTTCCGGGATTTCACCACTCCTTCCCCATTGAAGGTCATCTGCACTTCCGCTCACCTGCAGTCCGAGCACTTTCGCCCCGTCCTGTAGCCGCTCTGGCTCCTTGCACGGCAATCCGAAGTGCTCGAAGTGTTCTTTGACCGCCTGGGCAGACAGGAGGCTCTCATTGAAAAAAGTGTCGTCTATATACGACGATGTCGCATGTTGCACCGCTTCATCTTGACGCCGGTTCGCCTGCATGATTGCTGTCATGATGTTAGGGGTTACATTCAGGCCGAATCCTAGCCTGGTCAAGCAATAGCAAGTTCCTTTGATCACCACCGTCTGGAACGGCCACAGCGATTTCTCAACACGTATTTGCAAGTACGCTCTTCGCAAGTCCAGTATGGCTGCTTCCGCACCCTGCCGCCGCCACTCCCGTAGTTTATGAGCACATACATCAGCCCCCGCAGTGTGTGGGTCAACGTATTCATTAAGTTCCCGGTAATCAAGAACAGGTCGAACTTTCTGCTTGTTCTCTTGTCTGACAGCCATCAGGGGAATTAGCCCCCGCGGGGGCCCGAGCTCATCCTCTGGGTATGGAACTAACCAGCCATTATCCAGCCACACTTAAAGTTCTGCCTCGTACTGCCCCCTAAGCCACGCAGGAGGGGGATACTCTGTAAGTCGATTCCGCAATGACACCGGTGGCTGGTCGCCTGCCCATTTCCAGGACGCTGTCCAAGTGTTTGTGCCCTTATCGTATTTTGCATGGAAGTCGGGCTCATCGAGAGTGATTGCTGCACACATTTGTTTGTTTGGTCGACAGAAGCTCACATCACCGGCGCCGTTCACAGTAATTCCGCCTAGCTGTGTGATAGCGTCCATTCCAAGAAGAAGGTCATATCCGAGCAGCTCCCCATCGACCACTAACACCGTCACAGCAACCGGAGAGCCATTGCCAATGCTGATATGAACAACGCTGACCCCACAACATACCAATGAGCCTTGGCCGACAGTAAGTACAGGGATCCTTCGTTTCTTCCATGTGGCGCAATATTCCTTTCGAAGAAGGGTTTGGGTACAGCCGGTGTCAACCAGCGCTAAACGTTTACATCCATCAACTTGAACTGTTACTGCAGGCAGCGCTTTGTTCAATGCCGCGTTGGGGAGGGTGCTAGCGCTGCGGCGTCCTCCCCTTGCCCGTTTCCCGGACAATTCCGCGCTATGTGGCCTGGCTTATTGCATTGGTGACACCGTATTACTTGTCGTGCTCCATAATTAGGGGTGCGCCTTGTACCGCTTTTGCAGTCTCTGGAAAAGTGGTTGGGGCCACCACAGGTATAGCATCGTAGACCCTTCGTTGGCGAGTCCAGAGTGTCAACAGCTGCGAAGACTAGTTCTCGAACGTCTTTCAAGATGTTTCGTGCTCTCGCCAATAACTCCTCCAATCCAATCTCAGTGAGTCTTGACGATGCTCGCAGCAGTCGACTTGCCTCATCCGGAAGTCCCGACAAAAAGGCGCATGCCAATATGCGATCACTTGCACCGCCGAAGGGAGTGGCAAGCTTTTTCAAGTCGGCCATGTAGACATCCACTGTCTCCCCCGGCCCAAGTCGGCGTTCGGAAAACTGCCTCAAGGCGACAAAAGGGTCTGTACCAAATGCCCCGTATAGCGCTTGTGTAATCTGCTCCATGGTCGGATCCTCCCCTAGCTGCTGGTACACGGCATAAGCCCCTTTAGTGAGTCTCAATGGGATAACCATAGCCGAGTCTTTAATCTTGCACAACCGGCAAACGCGCTCAGCCTTTTCCAGCCATTCGACCACCGAGGGACCAGTGGGGGAGCCATCGAATTCCGGAATAAATCTGATGTCAAATTTCTCCATATCAAAGCCGAGATAGCTTGTAATCAGAGTTTTTTTCTGTCTGTTTCGATTTACTCAAAACCGCACACACCTCGTCTTTTCATGTATCGTTCTCTTCTTCCTCTTCTACTTCTTGCTCTTTTTCTTCTTTTTTCTTCTCAGTCGTCAGAAGCGTTGTCTTTGTCTTGACTACGTTTTTCCTTCTCCCTTCTTGCTCACAGTGACCCGTTTTTATGTAAGCTGAACTCTCGTGTGTGCGAGAGAACACGAGATTTTGCGTGATTACTTGGCAATATTAACCGGCCGCCGCCATCTTGCCATTTTTCTTTGGACGTGCCCGCTTTGCAGAGTGCACACCTCAAGCGTTTGTCAGGTAAGCCCGTCTGTTCGCAATTTATTACACAGCCGAACTTCAGCCTGGTCAAACAATAACGATTCCGTTGATCTCGACTGTCTGGAACAACCATAGCGATTTCCCCAACGCGTATCTGCAGGTAGGCTTTTCGCAGGTCAGGATTGCTGTGTACGTACCCTTCTTCCACCACTCTCTCAGTTTTTGTACGCAGATGTCAGTCCTCGGCGAGTGTGGGTCGACGTGTTCATTGAGTTCCCGTTTATTCATGACGGGTCACATCTTCTGTTTATTCTCTTGCCTGAGGGTCATCAGGAGGATCAGCCCCCTTGCTAGCCCGAGCGCATCCTCTGGGTACGGAACCAGCCGGCAATTATCAATCCAAACCTTGAGTTTTTCCTCGTACTTCCCCCTGAGCCACGCTAAGGCTTACTACTTCCAGGACGCGGTCCACGCGTGTGTGCCCTGTTGGCATCCCGCGTGGAAGTCGGACCCATCAAGAGTGATTGCCACGAAAACCTATTCCTTGCGTTGGGAAAAGATCACATCACCGGTTCCCTCCACAGTGATTGCTCCCTGTTGTGTAATAATGTCCATTCCAAGGAGCTCTTCGTATCCAAGGAGCTCCCCGTCGGTCACCAACGCCTTCACAGCTATCGTGGAGGAATCGCCAACGTTTATATGAACAATGTTTATGCCGCAACACACCAACGAGCCTCCGCTAACGGTTAATACTGGGCCCTCCTTTTTCGGCAACGCTGTTCAGTGTAGCTTTGTGAGTGTGCTTTGTGAGGATGCTGGCGCCGTTGCTCTCCCCCCTCTTGCTCGTTTCGCGGACAATTCTGTGCTATGTGGCCTGGCTTGTTGCATCGGTGACAACGTCTTCGTTTCCATGATCCATAGTCCGGCCGCCCATCGCACCGCTTCTGTACTCTCTGATAAGAGTTTTGGCAGAGTGCTTAATGATTTTTAATGTTTATTTTATTGTGTTCCTAGTTCAAGAAGTTGTTTGTATCGAATATATACCAAGTGTATTGAGAGTGTCGCGAATTTGTGTATTATTAGTATAAGTATGGATAAAGAGATTGTTTAGAACATATAAAAACATCATGATCAAAGTAAATTCTCTCAACAACAGGAGAATTTTCTGGAAAAATATATTGAAAAAAAAAGTCATAACTACATGCATACCTAGATCCTTTAACACCTCATACCATATTTTCGTGAAGCATGTTGAAAAAATACCTTCGATCATCTGGAATATTTCTAAAACACCGGAGCTGACATCTTTTTCGAAAAGCCAGAACATTAATTACTGACTACCAACAAAATCATAAGAAACACCCAGCTAAATAAAGATGGAAAACTTTAGGAAGTCCAGACCTTATTCTAAACCTTACTTCAAAAGCACTCTCGGACATTGAAACGGAAACCCTTAGTTTTGGCCTACAATATCCTACCGGCAAACATTCAAACATCACCAAAATCACAACCCTAAAAAGTTATAGGCAAGATGACTCAGACTTCAGAAACGGTTTCATACAAGAGATAATATCATTAACAAATACCCAACCTAAAGAATCAGCACTACCCAAGAGATACATTGATGCCTTCAAACGTTTAACCATGAATACAGACATCATCATTTCACAAGCAGATAAAGAGGGTAGAACAGTAATCACCGATAAAAATATATATTTCGAGAGAATGCACACACTACTATCAGACGGAGATACATATGTTCCGACACAGAGATATTGATACCTTCAATAAATCTGTAAGGAAATATTATTAAAAACGATAAAAAATGGATAGCTTTCATAGAATACCACGCACTATGTCTGTATTATACGGCCTCCCCAAAACACATAAAGAAAACAACACTATGCGATCAATAATTAAATTGGAAATAGGTTGTATCAGTGATAAGTCTTATTATTTGTATAAATGTGTCCGGGGTAAAATGTATCTAACATCGGTTGTGTCACTTATAAGATAGCACGAGCCATTGCCCATATTCTAACTTATGGACAACATTAGCACATCACATATTCAAAATTATGGCGACTTTCTGAATAAAACAAAAACATATTGACATATGAAAAAAACAATGCACAGTGCAGATATAGTTTCCCTATATACCAATATTCCCGTCAAAAATGCCTTAATCTACTCCACAAACACCCAAACAAAATTACAATCTATCTACCTTTATACCCGAACACATTAAGACAAATAATAACACGTATCACTGATACAACCTATTTCCAATTCAATAATTCCTATTACAGACATAATTCAATAATTCCTATTACAGGCAAAAATTCGGACTCCCTATAGGTAATCCCCTTAGCAGAGTACTAGCTTGCCTATTTTTAGAATTTCTAGACAGCAGCTCTTTCAAATTCAGACTACCTAAAAACTCCACATACTTTAGATACATAGACATTAACGGGACGTGTCTTTTAATTGGTTACGTCACCGGAACTGAGGTCAAGAGGTCGGGAAGTTTAGAGTGGAAGAGTCAAACAGTTGGAGTCTAACCACTCAGGTGAATAGACGTGCATCAACCGGGAAGCGGGCTGTAAGAACAAGCATGTAGATACGTAAGAAAACAATTAGAGAGAACAGAAATTAATGTATATTATACAAATATAGTGTTGTTCTGTGCTGCCACAAAAAGGAAAGAACATATGTCTCAATTGGATAGTGATGGCCATTTCATGGTTCGTCTCGGAGCTCAGCAAGTGAAGATACAATAACTCTTCAAGATAAAAGGCATGAAGCATATATTATTCTTTTTATATATGAATTGTAATACATACCCGTGTGATAACTGTCTGATACAAAATGGCTCAGTCTATAAGCTGATACCATATCCCTTGGCTAAACAAACATACATACAATTTATACGTTTATATCTAACCCCGTTGTAAGAACGATATCTTTCATCGAAAATGCATAACATAACACGTTTAATAATATATAATCCCACCTGAATATACAAGAATATATATTCCAGTGCAATTGGATTGTGAAATAAGTCGGATATTGTAATGTTTTTAAAGCGTTCGTGATATGTTTAATTTCATCAGCAATATATTCGGTGCTATATATTCTAAAAGCACGCAAGAAAAACCAATGATCATGCCAGTTTTAATTCTATCATTCTGTTGCGAGTAGTAGTGAATGTAATTGTTTTTGTGTGTGGTTTTTCTATGTACTTTGAAACTCAACTCGTTTTCTGATCTGATGATAAGTATATCTAGAAAAGCTAGACAGTTGGCTTCTTCGGATTCGTGTGTAAATTTTATGGATGGTTCAACTGAATTAAATTTACTTCTGAGTTGGTTTGTATGTGCGTTTATGGTGAGAAAAAATAATGGTATTTTCTATGTCACTAAAGTATATTAAGTTTTTAGGTAGTCTGAATTTGAAAGAGCTGGTGTCTAGAAATTCTAAAAACAGGAAAGTCAGTACTCCGTTAAGGGGGTTACCTATATGGGGTCCGAACTTTTGTCGGTGAACAGATTTACTTCAAAATTATCAATTTTATTTAATACTTTTCATTTTATTGTTACTGGAAGAGAGAATAAGTAAAAGTTCATGCAGATTTATTATTATTAGAGGAATTAATAGTTGGTTTAAAAATTGTTCATGCGTTAGATAATGAATAGCATAACATAGTAAAGCATGATAAACTTGAAACAGAATTTGTTCCAAATTGAATTTGCACTGGTATCCCAATTCCAAAACACTTCATTTATTGTGCAGACCACATTATTCTGAACTAGATTAAACTCAATATTAACCCATCCTTTGACATTATTCTAAACAAGATTAAACTTACTACTTAACCCAGCCTTTGTATTTAAATATTGCGCGACTGGTATAGTATTATTCAATTTTTACAAGTTTCAAGCGAGTTTTCATTTTTTAAATTAATACAAAATAGTACAATTTTTTTTATTGCATTTTCACCCCAAACAAGCCACATTGCCACTTTGTTGTAGGGGGAGCTACTATCAGGTACATAATCATCAGGGGTACTGTATAGGGAGTCGGGCAGCACGATGTCAGTTCACATTACACTTGAACTTCTGCATGTCAGTACAGTTACGGAAGCAGGAACCCGGAAGGGAATTCGAATGTCTAGCAGTTCTGGGGAAGAAACTACGGGAGTAACAGTCTTTTTTTTTACATCTAGGGATCTCTACTGTGAAGGGGTGGGATTTAACTGCTTGTTGGGTTTGTCGGGGGTATTTACGTCGAGGGGACACAAGTCTTTGCAGTTCATCAGAGCATTCACCGTAAAAGAACTTGTAGAACAGACAGAGCGATGAAACATTTCGTCGATGAGACAGAGGCTGAAGGTTAGATGACAGTTCAGGACCTATCACATTGGTGAGTCTCTTTTAAACCTTATCTAGGAGCGAGAGATTAGTGGCAGATGCACCAGCCCAAATATTACAACAACATTCCATACATGGGCGAATGGTGATCTTATAGAGGTATAGAATACTTTCTGGCGGTAATAGCTTTCTAGCACGGTAGTGATCACCTACCTTCTTCGCAGCGGGCCTTGCAATGTTCTCAATGTAATTGTTCCAACTCATGTTTCCTGTGAACGTTAGGCCGAAGAGTTTAAAAATGTACTTTCGTATAAAGAGCTATTGGTGGTAGAGAAGGTTTCTTGTAATTATCGAAGGAAACATGTTTAGTCTTAGCAGAATTGAATGTGACCACCCATTTTTTCCACATTCCAATCGGGATCGGAGGTCATTCTCTAGTGTTACTTTTGTTTACAATTGTCCAAATTAATACAAAATCATTATCGTATTTAATGTAAGGTAAACCTATCCTTTTTTAACTTTAGAACCGACATAGTTCTAACGTTAGCGGTAGATTAAGCTAGAGAAAGAAAGGTGTAAAACAAGGTATGGAGTGTGGAAAAAAGTTGGGTCATTTTTTACAGTTTTACCTTATCATGTGCTACAAAAATAATTCTCTTTTTCTCTTACCTTCCCTCTCTGCCCTGCTATAAGCAAGTTTCTCGACCTACTCTACAAATCAAAAATCTCAATTGTGAAAGGTTTTTCAGAAAAAATACTCGATCAAACCACGATCTCACACTTCCAACGCATACCCCCACTAACATGTCTCCTTCTCCAACATCAAGGGCCTACGTTCCAAATTTCTAGAGGTTCAAACTCTATTAAAGGAGACTAGGCCAGCCCTATTATTTCTAAGCTAAACTGGCATTAGACCGACTTCTTTCTCTAGATGAGTTCATAATTAAAAGAATACTCTAACTTAGCCTCTAAATCTGACCCCCAAAATCGCCATGGGCATGGAGTATGTGCCTACATTAAATACGACTTTCACTGTGGTAGGGACATATCTAGAGAAGATCATAATTTACCTTACATGTGCTTCCGGGTTGCACTTGCTCACACTACTGCGTTTATATTTGCACTCTATCGTCCCCACAACGGTGGAATTACTATCTTCAATAGCATAATTGAGAAAATTGACAGTGTCCTGTCTGAGTACTAACATCCACGTCTGTGAGGACTTCAATGTTCACAATGCGGAATGTTTAACCCACTTTAACAAGACCGATGTCGAGCGAAGGTTCTGCCACAATTTCTCCATTGCTTACGATCTCACTCAGATTGTCCAAGTACCACCCGCGTTCCCGACACTGACGGCCAGCATGCAAGTCTCCTAGACCTTTTTCCCACAACTTGCCCTGAGCTGTGCTCATCTTCCGTTCAGTCCTCACTCTGTTGTATCAGTCAAGATAAAAACAAAATGTAATAGGCCCTCAGACATACTTCTCTCTCTCGTCCAGTGTATCGATATTCTATGGCTGACTGAGGTAGCCTCCGTACATTTATATCAGACCTACCTCTATGTGCCATGTTTAAAAAGGATGTGCCCTCTTTAGTACCAGACCTGACGGAATGGTTAACTGTAGGCATAGACAGTTTATACAATCGAAAAAGTTCCAGTAAAAACCTAATAGCTAGCCGTTGTTCTCCCCAGAATGTGCTGCTGCCATTGCACATAGACATCACTTTTTCCAAAGTAATAGACGCACTGAGACTAAAGCCGCCTTCAGGACTGCCAGCAACCAGTGTAAAAAGGTAATACAGAAGGTAAGTCCAAGGATGGAATACTGTTGCCAAATCTGGGCATGAGCTGCTAGAAAGGACTTGTCCGGCCTTTTTAGAGTTCAAAATAGACTTCGTATCCTCGTAGGAGATGTCCTTTTCTCTTCCTTGCAACCTCTATCTCACAGAAGAGATGTCGCGAGTTTGTCTCTGATGTATCATTATTTTCATCGAAAGTGGTCGACTGAGCTTCAATCTATGGTCCCCCCTCGCCAAATGTTCACAAGAAACACTCCTTTAGCTGTAAACACTATCAATAATTTCTCCCACTCTTTATCTGTGTCTAAACCTAAACGTAGATTCCATGAACAAAGCTTCTTTCTTAGAACTGCACGCCTGTGGAATTGTCTTCCGTTTTCCTGCTTTCCGGCTGACTACAATATGCTTGTGTTCAAGTCTAACGTAAATAACTTCTTGATGAGCCGTTCCATATAAGTTATCAAATTTATCGAATTTTTATTAGTAATGATTACTATATTTTCCAATTTGTACTCTACACCCTTTAACACTTATCCTTGACTGGTTACTTGACCTTGATAATGGGGTGATGCATGTGTAAAAAAAGAGAGTTATATGCTCAGTCTCTCAAGTCCAAGGAAGCTGAGCATCGACTTGGTTCCCATCAGTCCTGGCAAGTAGCAAACAGAATCCTCAACAGAATCCCAACAGAGTTTATATCGTCACCATCAGACAAAGGCAATCTCTTTGCCAAGAGATTTGCAGTTAATTCTACCCTTTACGACCAAGGCCGCCAACCCCCATTAATCACTGTATATCAGAAAACATGATAAGTGACATACAAATATCTGTACGCGACATTGCCAAGCTAATCAAAAACCTTGATTCCAGTAAAGCAACTGGTCCTGACGGCATTCGAGTCATAATGCTCAAAAGGCTTCAACCGTAACTAACGCCCATACTTACCAAGTTATTTAAGTGTTGTCTTAAAGACAAATGCTTCCCGTCACCTTGGAAAATCTCATCGGTATGCCCTGTATTTAAGAACTCAGGTGATCGCTCCTCTCACTCTCAGTACAGACCAATAAGTCTCCTATGAATCATGAGTAAGCTGCTGGAATCTGTGCTAAACAAGGAAGTAGTCAACCATCACAGCAAAAAAAAACCTTCTTAGCTACATGCAATATGGTGTCCGTTCTGCTAGATCTACAACAAATGCTTCGAGTTATATCTCATAGAATTGGAGAATCCCTCGATGGAGGCAAACTTTCTAGGGCAATTGCTCTTGACCTATCGAGCAATTGCCCTAGAGATGGCATAACGGCATAACGGCCTAGTTCACAAGATCTCCAGCCATGTTATAGCTGGAAATGTATGCTCAATTATTAAATAATTTCTCTCTGATAGGTTCTTAAGAGTAGTTATTGATGGGCAAAAATCAGGGGCTCTCAGTATTAATGTTGGAGTCCCTCAGGGGTCCATCCTGTGTCCAACTGTCTTCCTGATCTACATCCATGATCTTCCAGACAACATCCTTAGATCATTCATAAACATTTATGCTGACGACACTGCCATCTATGTAAGCACTTCAAACACCGTAAACGATCTTGAGCACGTGGTACAATGGGGAAAGAAGTGGCTGGTTACTTTTAATGCATCTAACACCAATATTATATCTTTGCATCATCAACGCTCTGCTGTCCAGCTGCCAGCAATCGAAATGAATGGCTCTCGTCTTGGGGAGGCTTCATGTTTTGGAAAGCTTCTGGTCTTGTCTTTACTCCCGATCTTAAACGGAACACGTATATCAACTCAATTTCCAAAATCGCTGGAAAGATGGGATCCTTCTACCGCTCCAGTAGATACCTCACTCCTGATGCAATTATCTACCTATATAAAAGCCAGGTTCGCCCAACAATGGAATACTGTTGTCACATCTGGACAGGAAGTGTTAGAAGCAGATCCTGTCTTGAGAGAGTTCAAAATAGACTTCCTAGCTTAGTGGGGGAAACCCTTTTCTCTTTTCTGCAAACCCTCTCCCACAGAAGAGAAACAGCGAACCGGCCCCTGCTTTATCGTTATTTTCATGGCAGGTGCTCATCTGAACTTCTATCCCTGGTCCCCCCTCGCCAAACTTTCACGAAAAAACACTCGTCTTACCAGAACCACTATAAAAAATTACCCACACTCTTTATCCGTGCCTACACTTACACGTAGATTTCATGAACAGGGATTCTTTCTTAGAACTGTTTGTCTGTGGAACTCTATTCCGTTTGCCTGCTTGAAAGCTGACAACAATCTAATTGTCTTCAAGTCCAACGTGAACAAGTTTCTATTGAACCGTCCCCCTAAGTAATCCAAGTTAAAACATTTCCACTAATGTTTACTACGCTAAAATCACAATGACTAATGTATACCTATTAACCCTCATCCTCGAGTGGAATCGTGGACTTGATAAGCGGTGATCCCTATGTAAAAAAATAAGAAAAATATAAAAAAAGACGAATACAAAATCATGCAAAGATTACCCCCCAAACCGGTCCTTAAATAGCTGACATGAAATAGGCATGCGAACAATTTCTACCTTTCCTTATCGATACCATCAGAAAAACGCAAGTTTATTTTTCTCTAGGCACAAAGTTAAGCCACTTTTCTATTAATTTTATTTCTGAAACCTGTCTTAATATCGCAGTTGTACCTTGCAATTATGTTTCTTGCTATTTTAGTCTTGTTTTAAATTCTGAACACTTTAATTTTACTATATTGTGGTTTTGAAATCTTTTCCTCGTTAAATGTGTCTATATAATTAGCTAGGCATGTTCTTTCATTCTTTTTTATGTACAGTTAAAAACAAAACCGTCACTCATAAAAACGAGATAAATTCCAAATTGAATGTGCACTGAGATCTCAACTCAAAACACACTTTATTCTGCAGTATACATTATTCTTTTTTATACATCATTCTTTTGAAATCCATTTTAATCCTAAGCAAATGCGAACATGTTGACTCCTTATTTTTTATCTGTTTTTATTTTTGCTGATTCTGCCTTTTTTTCTTCTTGCTAATTCTTTTCTCTTCTCTAGAATTGAATTTCTTCACCTGCCTCCATACAGGGAAATCATTTCTAGAATTATTTTCCATATTTCAACTTGCATACAGTTGCCTGCAAATGCTCTGAACATATTCAATACCCACATTACGCCTTCTGAATCACTAAAGTTATACTTTTAATCCTCGTACGAGATTGTTCTTATAAGCCAAATTAATGCAAACAAAACAACTGCTAAAACCGAATACGCAAAATACTTTTCTGAATTCAACAAAAACGGGGATGTATTCTTTCTACAACAGAGGGTAGAAGAACTTTAAGTAGTATAAACTTCCTATATGCTCATATCTTCTAAAATAAACAATGAATCAAAGGTCACCATGTACTAACTGCTTCTCTCCAAACTGAACAAATGCGACTACTAGCGTGCTACGTTTATGCGACAGATACTTTACCTCAAAGACTATTGCCTTTGTCTGTTTTGCATGTTTAACATGACACCAGGTATATTTTTTACTCCGAGGCTTTAATCTAAAGCATATGGTTATGTGTAATTATACGGTATTCTGTAAGTAACAAAAATACTCTCCTCTGAAAGCGAACAATTACTCTACTTCCCAAGCTGCTATTAAATCTCATACATTGCACTAACCTTTGAAGAGGGCTTCTGCTTTCAGCCCTTAAACTTAACAGTTTACACTAAATATCTATAGATTTCCACTGCTAAGCCATGCATTAGAGTATACTCTTATCCTTTAGCTAAACTATAAAATAGATAATTACAAGCCATGGTTTATTGCTTAGATTTAAAATGATCAACATTAAACAGCAATTCTTTATTTCTTTTTCCTTGGATAGGGGATAGTATTACAATAATCATTACAAAAAATGAATCGATAATTTGTTTATGGAAAATACAATGTTCGGATTTTATACATAGTGCGATGTTTTCCTATTTTTAATTCCGTCTGAATGGAAACAAGAGATGACAAAATTTTTCAAATTCAGATATTGACAGTGAAATCTTAAAGAAAGAAACGCTGTCATGGTCTTCCATCGGAAGCAAATATACAGAAAATTGAACTGATTAACATTCAAAGCGCAAGTTTAACATGTACCAAGTCGATGCAGTTTATTGTAGCACGGTTAATAGATGAGTCTGGCACATTCAGAATAGCGTCAGAGTTATAAATGAAAAAGTGTGTTTCGGACTTATGACCAAGGCACACTTATCGCTGACAAAAATGCATTGAGAATGACGGGTGTATGTAGAAAAAATATATTCTGAAAGAAAAACGTCGTTCGTTTTAAAGCATTTGTGTGTTATTTATAAGACTAAACGGACCGCGATTCGGGAGTTGTTGGAATCCGTACAATTTTTGCATGCCTCCAAATCAATCGTAAACACAAAGAGTATATTGTACTTTTAAATAATCAGTAACTGAAATGATAAATTAGAAACAATGTTTATTCTCCAATGGAAATTGGCAGAAAGAAACGGTTGCAGGATGATGGCGTCTGTGTGTGCAAAATGGCAGAGATATCACGTTTCAACATTCTTGCACGCGATCATGGTTCTTTCTTTCTCTCTCTCTCTCTCTCTCTCTCTCTCGTTGTCGTGCTCTCTCTTTTGTGAACATTTCTCTCTGCTCTCTTTCTTTATCGTCTGAAATGATCGTCAGTTCACTAGTATCTATCTGCGAGATATCTACGTCTTTATTTTTAACATCTTTGACTTCATTCCCGGACGCACCTCGAAACAGGATCGCTGACTTATATCCTACCTCTACCAACATCATCCTGGCAAGCACAAAAGATCGAGCGTTCTTTCCACACCCACCTATGCTACTTGCATTTCTACTCCTCCTCTGTCACTCATCATTATCAGTTTTGTAAATCTTTACCGTTTAAGTATTTGATGTAGAATATTAATGACCTTAGTGTAACGCGACCGTCATAGGGAGCAGTCGGGCTCCCCACTGGAGGGCTGAGACTCCCGAAATATTGGAGAATGCTGAGCAGATATGGTTGTTTTATTTGTTAAGTATCGTTGTGTATTCGGGCGACAGCAACCAACTCTGTTGAAAGAAAGATTTACGCTATAAATTTTATTGTTTTGTGAAAACGAATACTTAATGGCACCTCAAGAGACATAATGAAGGTAATGCCAACGTGTAATAAGTTAAGTAGTTTGGCTTTTGAGTGCAGTTGCCAGACAAAGCAGGTCACGGGTTAACCTTTCGATCTTGAGAAACGAACCTGCAATCGCAGGTGAAAACGAGGTAGATGGGGCTTCCCCTGAGGTGACGTAAGCGACCACGACCCATCACGTCACCTCACTACATAAACGATTCCGCTCGCCGAAAACTGCCAAACCGAGCTAAGACCGAGATGAGACAAAGCTGAGATCTAGCTGAACCAGAGCTGAGATCGACCTCAGATTTTGAGGAAATCAAATACTATCATAAGGTCGAATTTTTATAATCTTTTTCATTTTTTTTGTTGCTAATTGGAGTTTGGTAAAATACGGACAATTGTATATAAGTGTATATTGTGTTTATCTATCTTATATTAACCAGTAGAATAGTTAACCGAGTCTTTCTTTTGTGTGCATGCAATTTATTAACTTCCAGAGTTACAGATCGACGAAGCAGCGGCATACCAAACCGAAGAGAAAATCGACTACGACCAAATCGATCAACGGGTCCTACTACGGTGATATACCTAACGAAAGATCCCCTGCGAATGTCAAGCACAGGTCAAATTTGTGTAACCTGCGACGAAAATAGCTTAATATGTGGAGCTGGTTAATCAGTACTGGATCACATTGGCGTCAGTAACCGATGATAGTTCAAATTACATTTACAACGATCCATATATATGTATATATAGTGCTCACATTCAAAACGGGCACGCCCACTTTATGCCAAAGCGAAAATACACTCGAATATCTTATAAAAACGACTGTAAAGTTGACTAATTTTTAATGTCGTTCCATTTTTTTTGGACTGATGAAGTTGTCTGCTATAATTATGATTCCACCGACTTATGTATGCACTTATGTAACCAAAAATGTTTGTATATGAAACCGACTATATATACATATATATGTGTATATATATGCATATATATACGCATATATATATGTATATATATGTGTGTGTGTGTGTGTGTATGTAAGTATACATAAAATAATGAAATGCACTTTTCGTCATATAAAATGATACACACTCATTTTCCTCGAGAAATCTTCTCTTGGTAAATATTGCTTACATATTCGATCAAATGTAGATCCAAGAATAAAAGTTCAAAGAGAAAAGCTCAGCGAATAATAAACCAAGGATGACAAAATAAATAAAAAATAATAATATAAAACACAATATCACTAAGGCAAAAACGACGCAAAATACTTGCATATTCTTAAAGGAACTGTAATAAATGGAGAAAAATATAAAGTAAATTATACTGAAGTAAAAGATATACCATAAAATTATAGGCACTTTATTATCTTATAAAGAGAGTGCAAGCAAAAAAAAAACAACAATGTGTATTTATTATCAGGTTTTATATTCGCTTGGCAGTTAAGATGTGGATAAGAGAACGCAAAGTGAACGGATACGATGGACCCGATTTTAATCCGAAATACAAGGATCGAATTTCAGGCCATAAACGCCAGGAAAACGTTAAATGATGTGCAGTTAAATAGAATATTGAATTACAAGTCCTGCGTTCAGTAGGAACCCATTAAAGAAACGCACTTCCGTTTTGCGTCCATATATCTCCTCAAGACATTAACTTCACTAATGCGTTCCTCCGTTAGTCCATTGCGACATCGAACCGAATACTAGCCACTAGATTCAGGTTGTTTTAGAAGAAACGGTTTGTGCGGCATGGAGGTGATAGTGGACTTAATCAGCTCAAAAGTCTCGCTAATGTGAGCACAAATTGTTCAAAGAAATAATGGCCGTTCTCATAGTTTTAGTGGGCATGCGAGAATACGCTTAAACAAATGCATGCGGGCTCCTATCAGACTCTTGAGGTATATCAAATCAGGGGGTATATAAATGGGAAATCTACGAAAAATTTAAATTAAAAAGGCAGAACTTAATCCAGTTGCACACTTAGGATCATAATAAACCGACAACTATATATATATATATATATATATATATATATATATATATATATATATATATATATATATATATAATGTGTGTGTGTGTGCTAGCAGGCCGTCTAGCATTGCCAATTCGTAAAATACGATTAAATATTAATTTTGATTAATGAAGATTTCGTATATATGTTGTATCAATTGAACCCAATATATGATAATGATTTAAAAAGATGTAAAAAAATTAACTTGTCAGCCACCACCGATAATCCAAGCCAAAAAGTTTAGCTAAAAGTTACTATTTCTTTGACGTGAATTCCTGAGTTATGAAGAGATGGTCCCTGCAAGGCTAAAAATTAAAAAACAAAACAAAACATAAAATCAATAGCTATTATGTAACGCCGGCATATTAGAAATGTCGTAGTTCGATCCTAGCCTGGCCAATTCCATTTTTACAATTTTTAAAATAATTTCGCACCGATTTTCTCCAGCTAAAAACCAAATATAAATTCTCGCATGAATATAAATGTTGTGTTTACTATTACGAAATAATAAATAATGTAAAATATCTGCACAAAGATAATTGCACGTAACAGTAAAATGAAGATGATAATTCCCTAAGAAACCGAAAAAATAATTGAGAAATAATTAATTTGAAAGCTTAAAGAAATATGCAACTTCAGTTGATCTTTTGCAGTTGAATCCAATTCCACGACCCATATATGACAAATTTGTATTATCGG
Organism: Euprymna scolopes; assembly: GCF_053919585.1. Classification (NCBI taxonomy): domain Eukaryota; kingdom Metazoa; phylum Mollusca; class Cephalopoda; order Sepiida; family Sepiolidae; genus Euprymna; species Euprymna scolopes. The sequence goes on along the minus strand of NC_136493.1, from coordinate 121,672,001 downwards.
TTCAAATAAATACTAAAAAAAGGAGTTTAATATAAATATCAATGCACACACACACAAAAACACGAATTTAGAAAATTAGAGATGTATAATATTTTAGCAAAAATCAAGACAATAAACCGCAAAACAAGAACCCACGCTGAGTTATCTTTTCATGTACGTTGTTTTGTCCGCAACCATGTGAGAAAATTTCAACGCTATATTATGGACAAATATACAAAAAATAACCATCCCGCAGACGCCAAAACAAATTTGTCATACACACCTGAATACGCCCACCCTCCTTATCGTAAGAGAACAAGCAGTTTGGACCCACCTCGTTCATCCGCACTCTTCCCTCTTTATTTGTTGATCCTCTCGATTTCGAATCGACCTGAGCAAGCATCCCACTTTCGTAATTCCTATTTTCAGATGATATATTTTTAATAAGATTTTCAGCCCAAACAAAGCACAGCGTCACTGTGATATAGAGGGCTACTATCTGAAACATAAGTTGCAAAGATAATATGTATGAAATTAAGCAGCAAGATGTCTGTTCACATTATACTTGAACTTCTGCATGTCAGTACAACTGGGGAAGCAGGCACCCGGAAAGAAGTTTACAATTTTAGCAGTTTTGGGAATAAACTATTACAGTTGAAAGCTTTTTCTACATCTAACGATCTCTACTATACATGGGTGGAATTTTGCTGCTTGTCCGGTTTGTCGGGGTATAAAAACCAGTGGAGTACAAATAATTGTAGTTCGTCGGAGAATCTACCGTCAAAACAGTTATAATACAGGAAGAGGGATGCAACATTTCGTCGAGGGGACAGAGGTCAAAGATCAGATAACAGTTCTGTATCTAACAGTAAAGCGACCCACTTTTTTCTTGTACATGGGGATCGCCGAATATCCAGGCCCGGAAGCCACTCGGGGATAAGGGTTATTTTCTGTCCAATAATCAATGGGATAATATCGTAGTAATAGTTGGTGTAGGAGATTTGGTGAAGTGTCTTACTTAAGAGGGTGATTAATGAGGAATGTGTTTATGTTGGACTTAAAGACGCCCGAGTTGTAGTCAGGTGGGAAACAGGCAATCGGAAGAGAATTCCACAGGCGTGCACTTCTCAGAAAAAAAAGCTACGTTCATGGAATCTAATTTTTGATTTAGGCACAGATAAAGAGTGGGGGGCATTATTGATAGTGGGTTTAGCTAGACGGGTTTTTATCATGAAGGATTGGCGAGGGGGCGAGGAGATTGGAGCTCGGACGAGCACTTGCCATGGAAATAGCGAAATAACAAAGACAGGCTCCCAACGTCTCTTCTGTGGGAGAGAGATTGCAGGGAAGCATCCTCCACTAAGCCACGACGTCTATTTTGTACTTTGTCAAGGCAGGATAGGTGATTTTGAAGCTCCAGCCAAGATGTGGAAGCAGTACTCAATCTTTGGACGTATTTGGCTTTTATAGAGATAGAAAATTGCATCAGTAGTGAGATATCTTCTGGAGCGGTAGAAGGACCCCACCATTTTCCCAGCGGCCCGGGCAACAGACTTGATATAAGTGTTCCATTTCAGATCAGGAGTAAAATCAAACCCAGGAGCTAGTTTAAACATGAAGCCTCCCCAAGAAGACAGCCATCCATTTCAATTGATGCTAGATGAGGAAGAGAGCGTTGATGATGTAAAGTTAGGAGCTTGGTTTTAAATGCATTAAAAGTAATGAGCCATCCCTTCCCCCACTGAACAACGCGCTCAACATCAGAGGGGAGCTTTGTCATTTATGGCCTTTTATGTGTTGCGGTAGGTGGTTGTACCATCGGCATAGATGTCAACGAATGATTTATGTATGTGTTTTGGGAGATCATTGATGTAGATCAGGACGAGAGGTGGGCCCAGGATTGACCCATGAGGGACTCCAGCATTAATAATGTGGCCCTCTGATTGCTGCCCATTAACCACTATTCTTATGAACCTATCAGAGAGAAATGATTTAATTATTGAGAAAACATTTCCAGTTATACCGTGGCTGGAAATCTTGTGAAGTAGGCCTTTATGCCATACCTTATCGAAGGCCTTTGATATGTCAAGAGCATGTCTAGGAGTGAGAGACTAATGGCACATGCACAGCAGAAAGTGGAAAGAATACGCCATACATAAGCCGATTGCAGAAGTATAGGATAATTTCAAACGTGTTACTTGGTAGCACGGTAAAGAGAGCAGGCCTTCTTCACAGCAGTCTTTATAATGCTAATTCATTTATCTATTCCAAGTCATGTTCCCTTTGAACGTTACGCCGGGGAGTTTGAAGTACTTTCAGGTAATATATCTTAGCCATAGTTATTGCTGGTTAAGCAGTTTTTTTAGTAATCATTAAAGTAAACTATCTTAGTTTTGGCAGCATTGCCCATCCTATCATTCTACTAAAGGCTTGAGGTCTTCCTCTAAGTGTTTCCGTTATTGCCTTTGATATATATTCATTCGTTTTCCCTATCGTGCCTAATATATAGCTTGGGGCTGTCAGCAAATATACCCATCTCGGAATTTTATTTAATAGGATTTCATTTAGGAATATCATGACTAACAAAAGTCCAAAGATGTACCCCTGCAGTACGCTCGTATTTATATTATATTGTTTATGCGCACGACCATTGAGGCCAACCTTGATTGTTCGCTTTTATCAGAAGAATTTCATTATGTAGAGTATTCGTCGAGTAATACCATATGATTTGATTTTCATGAGAGGTCCATTGTTCCACACCCTGTCGAGATCCTCCTCTCCTTACTCTTGCAAGATTCAGCGCATGATATAAACGTTAGAAGATTACAATGAGAATGTCCGCAGTAGACTGGGCTTGCGTAAGTCAATTTTGCTGCCCAGAGAGAAGTTTTGCAAAGATATGATCATGTATTAATACAAATATTTTGGCGAACAGACAGAGGAGGCTAAGGGGCGATAATTTAATGGATCGGTTCTTTCGCCAAGGTAATTGTAAACTGGTACCACAGAATCAGTTTATTTTATTCTTATATTTATTAAATCCCTAAATCTCTCTTCTTTCTTATCAATTATGTTCCTCTTTGATTTGTGTATTAATTGACCCACTTACCAATTCCCAAACTACACCTATAAGACTTAAGTCTGTATTCTATGTCCAGCTATCTACCTCCGAATTTGACCTAGCCTCATACATTGGTCAATACACAATGTGGGGTTCTTGTTGTGTGTGTTGTTGGCTTGATTTTTGCAAAAATATTATACACATCCTCGATTAGGAAAACAAATAATTATGAAGTTTAATAAAGTGAGTAATTTGTTTTGTTACATGAACATCACCAAATTTTAATATATAAAAATAGAAATATATATATATATATATATATATACATGTATATATATACATATATATACATGCATATATATACATACATATATACATACATGTATATATATACATACATATATATACATACATATATACATACATATATATACATACATATATACATACATATATGTATATATATGCATAGATATATATGCATATATATATACATATATATATATAAATATATACATATGTATACATATATATATTTATATATATATATATATATATATATATATATATATATATATATATATATATATATATATATATATATATATTCGATTATTTGGGCAGCTAGTCATTATTCAAGCACGTCTTATCCAACACGACTTTTTCCCGATATTTCTGGATATCTGTTCAATTCGCCGAGCGGTCTCTTTATATCAGCTTGCTTGTTGTATAAAATGGCGTCCAAAAGTTGTTGTTCAGCCATGTTCTTCTCAAGCGTTTTCTATCGGCGCGTCCGATTATCATCAGCAGCGACTGTCGTTTTCTTTTTCTTTTCCTTTCACGCTTGGTGTAATTATAGTTTTTATTATTGGTTATAAAGGTGGGTGCAAAATGGTAATAGGACGAATTATTTTTATTTTTAATTTCGATTCTCTTATTTTATAGTTTATTATTTATTTAGTTTTTTTATATTTATATTTTGGGATAGGAGAACGGCATATTTTTGTCATTGTTTTGACTCTCGGGTGTCCATCCGTTGATATTTTATATGTTTTTATATAGAGTCGTGTTGTTGTCGGTTGAGTAAAACAATTAACTACACACTGTAGTGTCATAGCTCTTGTTATTCAATATTTCTGTCAGTGTTAAATGAGATACGGTGAAAAAGAGGATGTAACTTTTTGATAAATATGGTTGCTAATAATTCAATTCAATTCGTCTGCAATTATTATCAGCATTACAAATATGTATATTTTTTATTATGTACTGTTTTTTTTTCAGAGCAAAACTAAAGAGAATACAAAGTAGGGCAAGTCAAGTAAAAGGGGAAAATATGTAGAAAAGTAATTAAAACTGATAGGGATAAAGAAATATGGTATGAATGTACACACTCGGTATGAGGAAGGAAAATAAACTGATATTAAATTCAATCATTTATTATTTATGTTAGTTAATTAAATGAATTAAATTCAAAGCTATTTTGCGCTTTTTAATTAATTAGCATTAGAATAAGGATAAATTTTGTTTCTATGTATATTTGAATAATACATGTAATTTTAAGATTAGACATTCATATATGTACGTTGCAATATTTTTCACATATAGGTGACCTATGCTCCCTGAAATTTTGGGAGATTATATTTTTAAACAATTCCGATAAAAAATGTGGAATAAAATTATTAAAAGTTCATTTATTAACCAATGAGAAATCATTGAAGTTTTTAGTGTTCCAACATCTTTTCTGGTTTCAACACGGAAAGGGGCGTTTGCTCCTTGCTTGCAAAATTATAAAGACAGGAACATGTACATAACAGCGATCACTAATGACTCCTTATACCTACTACTTGTACGAATGGGAAACTCTTCTGAAATGAAACATAGTTACTAATTCAAGAGGTTATGGGCCAAGTGCTAGAATTAACATCGATAGGTTAGAAGAACAATCAGAACTTCGACAAGTAAAATGTTTAATATATTTACGAATCCAAAAGTCACAACCTGAAAATCGAAACAATTCTGAGTTTATTGAAGAGAATGCAACTGTCCTTGCGGAATTAAGACATCACTAAATTCTATCACTGGTAATGCTGAAAACCCTTGAAGATATTAACGGAGCATTATTTATCGAAAGTAAAACTGACACATGAGCAAATGAATTATAAATGGCTAGCAAAATTATTAGCGGCTATCTGTAAATGTCCGTGGTCCTAAAAGTTTTGTCGGATTACTTTAAGCTGTTGTCCACCTCTATATTTAAGAATTAAATATCCCTGGCTTTTAGTCAATTCAAAGTAGAAATAAGGAAGTATAAAAATATTGTGAAAATAATCAAAGAAAAAAAACATCCAAATAGCATGAAATTTAAAACTCCAGCTTAAAAATACAAAAATTAAATTATACCTTTACATCGCATAAAACTGAAATTTGTCCAAAAAAGAATTCTCTCTTTAAATAAAGAGCAACGCTATTTGCTATAATTGTAGGTGACACATGTAGATAGACGAATTTCATAGGGACTTCATTAAAAGGGCGGGGATTTTGTTTGCGAACACACATTTGATTTACATGTACGTTTAACTCAAATAGTAGCAACTTTCTTGTTGGGCAACTGCACATGTAAATAAAGAGGGAATCGGATTTTATCAATTTTTATCCCGACTTCAACCCTCAGTGTAACTTTGTAGATAAATTCAACGGCAGTCAAGTAAACGATATCATTTTATAGAGAAACGATGCCAAAATCTCGCTAAAGAAAAATAAAGGTGCGCATTGTTTCTGTATTCTAGAAAATGCTTTCTAATCCAGAAATTTAAACAAACGATATTTTCTGTATAAACCACTACTAAAAAAGGTGCAGATATCAACTGTAGCGACAGTAACTGAAAGATAGCGTATCCTAATGTTACTGTATTTGAGATTAAAGCAAATGGAAAACCACATTGTATAGACAGTAGAAAACCGCGTGCCAAAATTTACAAACATGGTATAAAATTATTGGGCACGGCAATATTCCAAACATACCAAAGTAGCAAAATCTGGTTGATAGAATTTAAATAAAAACTTCAAACAACTTGAAAAAGCGGTGTTTATATACAAGATAACATGGCAAAACAAGGTGCCATAAAAGAAGACTCTGAAAAGGTTATCGCTTGTATGTCATGAATTTAACAGCCCCGTGGAATCAATGGCCGGAGAAAAATTCAAGTATGCATTACATGTTATAGACGATCATCTCGGTTAAATATTTTTTTCTTAAAGACCAAATCTCACACCTTGCTAGCCGAATAAAAAATACTGACTTGTCATGACTTCTAACGGGCCAGTAAATTGTATCCTCTTTGACATTAGTACAGAAGGCATAATTATAGACTTTACACTTTTATTAATAACCCATCGTAGAAAACATAAACAACCATCGGCTCCTAATTAATCTCACAAAAATGAGACTACGGAAAGATCATAGCGGACACTTTGGTAATGGCATCAAAACTCCCAAAAAGCGGCTAGACCTATGCACTAATGAGTCTGGCATCTATACCCAATATAGAACCTTCTGGAGTAGAAATTAAAATTTTAGTGGACAGCATGTATTTGGTTAAACTTGGTTCGCATTTACCGATTAGAAAAAACAAATAAAATATCAAAATCAGTCGAGGTATACTTATTAGGTACTGTAAAATAGCACAACCTACGTAGTATTTTTCCAGTGAAAATTTAAATAAAAATAATGCGATGTGTAAAATTTACAGACACGTTTAATTTCAAAGCCGAACACTCGTCATATAAAAAGAATGATCAATGCTTCATCAAATTCATCAAACAAATAGGGACAATGAGGTCGCCAGTTAGGAAGACAAGGATATTAATAATGATGACAGCTATGATGCTGATGTTAAAGACAAATATCATCATAGCGTTACCCACAAAATTAGAAAACATTAGACAAAACTTATCCCCAAAGAAGTAGACACGACCCGATTTTTTTATGGTCGATGATTTGAGAGATGATCAATTCTAATATTGCTATTCCATTCGTAAAAAAGCAAAAAATAATTAACGAACCAATTAATTCAGAACACCGACAGCAACAGAAGCGAAATAATACCTATTCGTTAATGCATCGCTCAAAGAATAAACGCGTCATTGCTTCTCGAGGCGTCTTTATAAAAACACTACAGTTTAAGTCACTGAACAGTAAAAAGCTAGATTCGTTGCTAAAGGATACTCTAAGGTTTACGGCATGGAATACGTTTTCACCGACTGCAAATATAACCACAACAAGAAGTTTATTGCAAATCACATCGCAATATAACTTTAATGCCTATCAGATGGATGTGAAAATGTCATTCAAATGCCTTAATCGACCGTGACTTTTATATGACTCTTCCATCTATAATTAAAAATAAAAATTATGCCGTGACGCTAAACAAATTACTGCACGGTCTGAGTTTCTGATCGATTTTTGAATACAATATTCTTTTATCATATGATGTAACAACTACGCAAGGTGAACTCCTGTTTGTATACCCAAAACCAAACAATAAACTGACTTTAGCTTTCTGAGATAATGCCATTTTAATCACATCAAATTGTGTCATAACTGATGTTAAGAACAAATTAAATAAAACATTAAAAACAACTGTTCGCTGCAAGCTATCATGGTTTCTCGTCATATAAGTTAGTCATGACAAAGGAAGTATTATAATGATAAATTATAACTTGGGATGCGCTGTTAAAATCCTATTAAGGTTTGAAATGTAAGAATGCAAGACACCCCATACCACAATTGAATATGATATCAGATGAAAGCCATACACAGAGTCTGAACTATACTAGAGCGTAATAGGAAGTATTTCATAATTAATGATTTCTTCGTAACATGAATGTAAATTGAAGTGAGAATTAAGAACCTAAACAGAGCTAAACAAGTCATTTTTCATTTAAAAGAACTAAGGAACAGCAAGAAGTATTTAGGATTTAGAAAATCAACAAGTATTCTAAAATTAAAAAGGTGTTCGGATTCGGATAAACGAAACAATAGTAGTCGAAAAGTAATATATATATATATATACATATATATGTATATATATATATATATATATTAAACTATCAAAATGATCCTATTATTTCATGAAAATATGAAAAGCGGCACATTGTATTTCTCTCTACGTGTGAGGCGGGATTAATTGCGCTTATATATATATACTGTACAACAAGCACTATACTTAAAAGATATTATAATGTTTTAGTATCAGAATGAACCGAAAATTCCCGTATTAATATATTGTGATAATCAAGCTATCATTGTCTTACTACAGAGCCCAGTAGTCCACTAAAGATCTAAGTATATAGATAATACATGTCACGTCATAAAAAATAAAGTAATAATAAAATACATTATTGTAAATTACATCACATCAGAACAAAATATCATCGATATATTTACAACTCAGTGAAATATAAATAAAATCGAAACTTTTGCCCCTAAACCTATCAAAAAGTGACTTCAAATAACTTTTACCAAGCTCAGATATATATAAAACAAAATTGTCCTGAGCAATACGTTTAACTGCATCTATTTCGTTTGTATTGAGACATTTGACATACATAAAACTTTTCACGAAACAAATGTTTGAATTTTAACAAAACTGAAAAAAAATATAATGAACAAAAATAAATTTACATTTTAAAGACATTTTCTTTGTATCGTTTGTTTAAAACATTCTTACATGCCTATTTTTAAGGCGCGCATAAAATAAAATTGATGTTGTAAACATTTTTTTGCAAAATACTCTGTAAATAATAATATGAAATTTTAGAGGGTATTCCTATTTTTCTGTTTTGCTTCGTTTAAACTTTACAAATAAATATTTTTTTACAGATACATAACACTTATATATATATATATATATATATATATATATATATATACATATATACCCATTTATGTACATTCATACATACACACACACCCACACATACACAAACACACACAAATATATATATATATATATATATATTAAGTAATGTGATTTATAATTTAAAAATGTTAAAAAAATTTTTAATTTAAAAATCAAAATTTAATGAAATTAAAAATCAGTTTCATAAGAAGGAACAGCAACAAAGTCAATTATCTGTACGATCGTTTCGGAAATCCGTGCTTTTTATTTGTGGTATACATGAAGTCACGTAGAACAATTATACATAGTTTTTTTGGTAAGCACGGTCTCCTCATCAGCAAATTTAGGAGGATTCTATTGAATTGAAAAGACACCAAAAATAAACCTAGCATTAAAAGTAAGGCAGATGAATCTGAAAAATTGAAGGAAAAGGTTTGGATTTAAAATTTATAAGAAAATTAATAAGAAAATTGGTATAGGTTAGAGATAGAAATGAGTAGAAAAAAAAATATTTTTTGGAATTTACATAATAAATTTGATTTAAAAATATATAGATATATAATTACCTTTTGTTTTTGTTTTTGAAATCAGGAACTGTATTTAAAGTAGTCATTTAGATTTTTGCTATAGCTTTTTATTTTATTGAATGATGAATTTTAAAAGGGCGACGCTCGTGCAGTAAATTGTTTCCGTTAGCGTATTTTGATTTATACATTTAGACAATCTGTGTTCATGTCTTTAATTTTTACATGCTCAAGTTTTAAGATTTTAGTGAATTATGTTCTTATTATAGATTCTGTACCTTGCTTTATATTACATATGTGAATATATAAATATATATTTTAACAGAATTAAACATAAACTAGAAGGACTTTCCCATTATACAAAATAACTGGTATACTACCTTAAACGTTGGAGATTCTAATTATAAACGCTTATGATAAGAACTGCTGAATCCAAGTAATTCAGGTTCTGGTATCAGCTAATTTGGAATTAGAATTGCTTTATAAAAATTGAAAGTTTAGCTTGATTTTCGCGTTTCAACATGAGAAGGTATTTTGCTATTGGCTTTTACAATTATAAGCCAAGAACCTGTACAGAATAGAGACCCACTAAAATATTCTTACATCCAGGACTTGTATAGAATATTTACCAATCGGAAACAAGTTTCAAATTCAATAGCGAACATGAAATTTACAAAAAATATAAGCAGTTATATACGGCTCTTTCTGTGATTACCTAGAATGATAATTTGACTTAACAACCAGTGTTTATCATATTCGATTTTGTGGGAATTCAGTAAACAATAAATTTGGAATTTCAGTCTTTACATAATAATATTTATTTTAAAAAATCGAATATATTAACGTATTGCCTAAAATATTTCTTTAACCTAACCAGAAAACAAGAACTATGGGGTGAATTGTTGTAAATTCAAATATGGCAATCGATATATATATATATATATATATATATATATATATATATATATGTGTGTGTGTGTGTGTGTGTGTGTGTGTGTGTGTATGTGTGTGTGTCTGTATATATATCTTCTAAAGCCTTATTTTTCAAGAAAAGATTTCGAATTATATAACAAATAAAATATTTACTCCTACATTTTTAATGGTTCTATTTCCCTTAACCAGTATTTAATCTTGTTAATAAACGGGAAATTTTTCTGACAGTATCTCTGATGAGCAGTTTTTTTTTAAATTTTTACCATTCAACGAAACACGTAGGAGACGAATTATCACACTGTGAAAATGAAATGAATGTGATGTAAATGTATTTTGGTTTTGTAGGTTTATAACCGATCTCTGTCTGTCTGTCTCTCTCTGTTTGTGTGTCTGTCACTCTCGATATATATATATATATATATATATGCGTATATATGTATGTGTGTGTCTCTGTGAGTATAACCAATTTTGCGCTTGCCATTGCATCTGTCTTCATAAAAATGTTTTCTTTCAGATGTATTCACTTATATATTCCATACTATAATCATACTTGTGAGCCCTACCGATGCTGTTTACAAAATTAAAAGTCATAGAAAAAGCCTTAGCGCAAATTTTTAATACTTTGTAAATATTTCTTTTTAATTAACCCTACCTTATTTTCTTTGACTCATTTTCGTACACATCATCTATTACATTTACTTTCCTACCGATTATCCTCCTTTATTACTCACAAAAGAGATGCACATTATTGTTTATTCATCGCTTCCAAATTCCATCTTCCTCTGAAATTTTAGTTTACTTTTTCACCTTTTCTTTTTAGACATTACCGTATTTTCAATATTCGTCATTCTATCTTTTTCTAACTTTATCTCCAACGATGTTTTTTTTGTTTATTTTATATTTGCTCGATTTTGTTACGTTTATTTTTTATTTTTTTTTACAAAGGCATCACCACATTATCAAGGCCCAGAGGCCACTCAAGGATAAGGGTTAAAGAGTGTACAGTAGAAATTGGTCAATATAGTAATCATTAGTAATGAAAATTTGGTAAATTTAATAACTTATATGGAACGGCTCATCAAGAACTTATTTACTTTAGACTTGAACACAACCATATTGTAGTCAGCCGGAAAGCAGGAAAACGGAAGACAATTCCACAGGCGTGCAGTTCTAAGAAAGAAGCTTTGTTCATGGAATCTACGTTTAGGTTTAGGCACAGATAAAGAGTGGGGGAAATTATTGATAGTGTTTACAGCTAGACGAGTGTTTCTTGTGAAAGTTTGGCGAGGGGGGACCATAGATTGAAGCTCAGTTGAACACTTTCCATGAAAATAACGATACATCAGAGACAAACTCGCGACGTCTCTTCTGTGAGATAGAGGTTGCAAGGAGGAGAAAAGGACATCTCCTACGAGGCTACGAAGTCTATTTTGAACTCTATCAAGGCAGGACAAGTCCTTTCTAGCAGCTCCGGCCCAGATGTGGCAACAGTATTCCATCCTTGGACGTACCCGGCTCTTATATAGGTAGAGAATAGCATCAGCAGTGAGATATCTACTGGATCGATAGAAAGATCCCACCATTTTTCCAGCGGCTTTGGCAACAGATGTGATATACGTGTTCCATTTAAGATCAGGAGTAATGGTCAAGCCCAGAAGCTTGTCAAAACTTGAGGCCTCCTGAAGACGAGAGCCATTCATTTCAATTGATGACAAATGTGAATTAGAATGTTGATGATGTAAAGAGAGAAGCTTGGTTTTAGATGCATTAAAAGTAACCAGCCACTCCTTTCCCAATTGTACTATGTGCTCAAGATCAGAGGAGAGAGAATTGGAGAGAACTTGCTCGTTTACTGTCTTAGATGTGCTACCATAAATGGTAGTGTCGTCAGCATAAATGTCTACAAATGATGTAAGGATATGATTTGGAAGATCATTAATGTAGATCAGGAAAAGAGTTGGGCCCAGGATGGATCCCTGAGGGACACCGGCATTAATACTGTTAGCTTCTGATTTTTGCCCCTCAACTACTACTCTTATGAACCTATCAGAAAGAAATGATTTAATAATTGAGAAGACGTTTCCAGCTATATCATAGCTAGCGATCTTATGAAGTAAACCTTTATGCCATACCCTATCAAAGGCTTTAGATATGTCAAGAGCAATTGCCCTAGAAAGATTGCCACCGTCGAGAGATTTGCTAATCCTATGCGATATAACTGTAAGGACATCTGCTGTAGATCTAGCAGAACGGAAACCATATTGAGTGTCACTAAGAAGGTTATTTTTGTTGAGATGGTTGATTACTTCTGTATTTAACACAGATTCTAGCAACTTACTCATGACGCACAGGAGACTTATTGGCCTGTACTGAGAGGGGGATGAGCGATCACCTGAATTCTTAAATACAGGGCATACTGATGAGATTTTCCAGGGAGATGGGAAACTATTCTCCTTAAGACAACGTTTAAACAGTTTTGTAAGTATGGGCGCCAGTTCAGGTTGAAGTTTTTTGAGTACTATAATTGGAATACCATCAGGGCCAGTTGCTTTCCTGGAATCAAGGTTTTTGATTAGCTTCGCAACATCACGTACAGATATACGTATATCACATAGCGTGTTTTCTGATACAGGAGGAAATATTGGGGGTTGGCGGTCTTGGTCGCAAAGGGTAGAATTAGCTGCAAAGTTCTTGACGAAGAGTTTGGCTTTGTCTGATGCTGACGAGATTACCTCAGGTCCATTGATAATAGTTGGGATGGAGCACACGCTTCTGTTCAGGATTCTGTTTGCTATTTGCCAAAACTGGTGGGAACCAAGCCGCTGCTCAGCTACTTTGGACTTAACAGATTGAGCACACAACACTCTTGCGTTCCTTATTACTTTCTTACAATGGTTGCTGGGAGTCCTGAAAACGGCTTTAGTTTCCATACATCTATTACGTTTGAAGCAGTGGAAAAAGTGATTTCTGTGCGCAATGGCAGCAGCACATTCTGGAGAGAACCATGGCTGGCTGTTAGGTTTTTGCTGAACCTTTTTAGAGGGTATGAAATGGTCAATACCTACAATTAACCATTCAGTTTGGTCTAATACTATAGAGGACACATCCTTTTTAAACATGGAATGCATAGGTAGATCAGATATAAATGTACGGAAGCTATCCCAGTCAGCCTTAGTGTATCGATATACTGTACGATAAAGAGGTACGCTTGGGGATTTATTACATTTCATTCTTATCTTAATTGATACAACAGAGTGGTCGGAAGATCCAAGAGGCGACAGAACAGAAACTGAACATAGTTCAGGGCAAGTTGTGAGAAAAAGGTCTAGTAGGCTCGCATACTGGCCGTCATTATCGGGCACACGGGTAGGTTCCTGAACAATCTGAGTGAGGTCATAGGCAATGGAGAAATCATGACAGAACCTCCCCTCATCATCGGTCTTGTTTGAGTGGGTCAACCATTCGACTTTGTGAACATTGAAGTCTCCACATAAGTGAATGTTAGCTGAAGGATAAGTAGAAAGGACTTGGTCAATTTTCTCAGATATGCTTTGAAAGATAGTAACTCCGCTGTTGTGGGGGCGATAGAGAGTAAATATAAATGCAGTAGTGTGAGCTAAAGCAACTCAGAAGCACATATAGGGTAAGTTAGGATCTTCCCTGGAGATGTCCCTCCCACATGGATAGTTATCTTTAATATAGGCACATATTCCATGCCCATGGCGATCTTGGGGGTCAGATTTAGAAGTTAAGTTAGAGTATCCTGAAATTGCAAACTCATCTAGGGAAATAGCCTGTCCAATGCCAGTTTCACTTAAAAATAAAAGGTCTGGTTTAGTCTCCTGTAATTGGGTTTCAACCTCTGGAAGGTTAGAACGAAGACCCCTGATGTTGGAGAAGGAGACATGGTAGTAGGGGTCTACGTTGGAAGTTGGAGAACCGGGTTTAATCGTGTATTTTTTCATGAAACTTGTCATGATGAAATTTTGGAATTTGTGGACAAGGTCGACAGATTTACTTAGAGCAGGACAGAGAGGGGAAACTAAGAGAGAAAAAGAAACGAAGAATTTTCTTTTTTTTGTAGCACATGATAAGGTAAAGCCGTAACAATTACCCACTAGTATGGCATCGAGAGGTCCCACCAGAAGCTACTGCATGGTCCAGATTCCATTCACCAAATGGCAATACAGCAGCCCCAGTACTTTGCACCTGCTGATAGGACAGCCTCCTTAGTGGTTAATCCAAGGTTCGGGTCCCTGACTATCAGGCGGATAACGTCAGCCCAGACAAAACGTTTACCTCCAGCACCCTTACTAGTGACATGGCTACAAGGATAGACATAGAAACAGAAAATTTCCACCAATTCTGGCAACTGTTCGCGTAAAAATACTGCCAACCTAGAAAACAGCTTTTTCTTCTCCCTTTGTCAGAAAAATCACTTATTTAAAAAATGAGGACTGAGGGACAAATAAGAAGAAGCGAGAGTAACAGGAGCTGCCGATAACGCATCCACAATGCGTTTTCTACTCTCCATTAAAAAAAAACAAAAAAAACCTATTAAGTATTGTACTTAATAAAAGTCAAACGGACGTGTTTAAGGGAAAGTATGGTGATAGATTCTCCTCTCACGAACTAAAAATGAGTACAATTAGGTAATCTATTTTTGCAATCAACTCGGTAGATGAATAAACATTTATGGACGAGAAAAAAAAAGCTAGCATTTAATACAACAGAAATACATAAATTAAATACTGAAATAAAATGTAGTTATTAATATTTGAATCTAAAAATAAAAAGTGCAAATTAGTAGAGAAAATCACTTATCACAACAACGCTTCCGTCTCCAAACTGCAAACTAGTGAAGAATTTAACTTTTAATAGCGTTCAGAACATTTTTTTTTTAAATTAACCGTTAAGAGAAAGCGTGATTTTATTCTGAACTTTAACTAATCACGTTTTAAGCAACTTATGATATAAAAGAAAATCAGATGGGGGGGGGTTCCGAAGTTAGTTGGTGACGTTATAAGTAATTGCGAGATAAGATGGGAGCCAGAAATTAGGAGTGGGGGACTGAAAATGATAATATAATGGATTGATTATACAATATTTAAGATCAACTTGGTAGATAGACATTTATGGACGAGAAAAAAAGCTAGCATTTAATACAACCGAAATACATAAATTAAATACTGAAATAAAATGTAGTTATTAATATTTGAATCTAAAAATAAAAAGTGCGAATTAGTAGAGAAAATCACTTATCACAACAACGCTTCCGTCTCCAAACTGCAAACTAGTGAAGAATTTAACTTTTAATAGCGTTCAGAACATTTTTTTTTTAATTAACCGTTAAGAGAAAGCGTGATTTTATTCTGAACTTTAACTAATCACGTTTTAAGCAACTTATGATATAAAAGAAAATCAGGTGGGGCGGGGAGGTTCTTCCGAAGTTAGTTGGTGACGTTATAAGTAATTACGAGATAAGATGGGAGCCAGAAATTAGGGGTGGGGGACTGAAAATGATAATATAATGGATTGATTATACAATATTTAAGATCAACTTGGTAGATAAACATTTATGGACGAGAAAAAAAAGCTAGCATTTAATACAACAGAAATACATAAATTAAATACTGAAATAAAATATAGTTATTAATATTTGAATCTAAAAATAAAAAGTGAAAATTAGTAGAGAAAATCACTTATCACAACAACGCTTCCGTCTCCAAACTGCAAACTAGTGAAGAATTTAACTTTTAATAGCGTTCAGAAGATTTTTTTTTTAAATTAACCGTTAAGAGAAAGCGTGATTTTATTCTGAACTTTAACTAATCACGTTTTATGCAACTTATGATATAAAAGAAAATCAGATGGGGGGAGTTCTTCCGAAGTTAGTTGGTGACGTTATAAGTAATTGCGAGATAAGATGGGAGCCAGAAATTAGGAGTGGGGGACTGAAAATGATAATATAATGGATTGATTATACAATATTTAAGATCAACTTGGTAGATAGACATTTATGGACGAGAAAAAAAAGCTAGCATTTAATACAACCGAAATACATAAATTAAATACTGAAATAAAATGTAGTTATTAATATTTGAATCTAAAAATAAAAAGTGCGAATTAGTAGAGAAAATCACTTATCACAACAACGCTTCCGTCTCCAAACTGCAAACTAGTGAAGAATTTAACTTTTAATAGCGTTCAGAACATTTTTTTTTAATTAACCGTTAAGAGAAAGCGTGATTTTATTCTGAACTTTAACTAATCACGTTTTAAGCAACTTATGATATAAAAGAAAATCAGATGGGGCGGGGAGGTTCTTCCGAAGTTAGTTGGTGACGTTATAAGTAATTACGAGATAAGATGGGAGCCAGAAATTAGGGGTGGGGGACTGAAAATGATAATATAATGGAGTGATTATACAATATTTAAGATCAACTTGGTAGATAAACATTTATGGACGAGAAAAAAAAAGAAAAGCTAGCATTTAATACAACAGAAATATATAAATTAAATACTGAAATAAAATGTAGCTATTAATATTTGAATCTAAAAATAAAAAGTGCAAATTAGTAGAGAAAATCACTTATCACAACAACGCTTCCGTCTCCAAACTGCAAACTAGTGAAGAATTTAACTTTTAATAGCGTTCAGAAGATTTTTTTTTTTAAATTAACCGTTAAGAGAAAGCGTGATTTTATTCTGAACTTTAACTAATCACGTTTTATGCAACTTATGATATAAAAGAAAATCAGATGGGGGGGAGTTCTTCCGAAGTTAGTTGGTGACGTTATAAGTAATTGCGAGATAAGATGGGAGCCAGAAATTAGGGGTGGGGGACTGAAAATGATAATATAATGGATTGATTATACAATATTTAAGATCAACTTGGTAGATAAGCATTTATGGACGAGAAAAAAAAGAAAAGCTAGCATTTAATACAACAGAAATACATAAATTAAATACTGAAATA
Source organism: Euprymna scolopes (assembly GCF_053919585.1). NCBI lineage: Eukaryota > Metazoa > Mollusca > Cephalopoda > Sepiida > Sepiolidae > Euprymna > Euprymna scolopes. The sequence goes on along the minus strand of NC_136493.1, from coordinate 121,654,625 downwards.
AAATGTAGCTATTAATATTTGAATCTAAAAATAAAAAGTGCAAATTAGTAGAGAACATCAATTATCACAACAACGCTTCCGTCTCCAAATTGCAAACTAGTGAAGAATTTAACTTTTAATAGCGTTCAGAAGATTTTTTTTTTAAGAGAAAGCGTGATTTTATTCTGAACTTTAACTAATCACGTTTTATTTTTTTTTCTTTTCTATCATATACTTCTTTTTCGTTTGCTATATTTTTTCATTATCAGCGTATATATTACTCGGTTATGTATGCATATATTTTGCTTCCCAGATTATTTCATACTTTTAATTTTTATTTCTACTTATATCTGTTCTTTATACGTAATCTCTTCTCTCAATTTTTTTTAATTGCTAGCCTTTCAGCCCGTCGTTGCCCGGATGTTTGGAGGTGTATGTTGAGCAAAAATAAAGTCGTAGTAGGAAGGCAAGCTCAAATCCGTACCGCGAAGTAGGAAAAGAATGGGGAACAACGTGACATGTTTGCTGTTACGACCACCACTAAACTGAAAGTAACGTAGGTTTTAATTAAGGCTAGAAAATCGAAAAGAGGGAATGACTTTCGACAATATCAGAAAAATGCGCCCCTCTTCTGTAGAAAAGTGCCCACTTGAAGGTGTAGAAATTAATGGTTTTACCGAATTTTTCGATATTTGTCGCCTGAAGTGGTGAGCTTACAAACGATACTAATCTTTTGAAAATCCATTGTATCTGTCGAAAGTTTTAGGCAGACATCCAAACATATATCCATACATACATACATACATACATACATACATACATACATACATACATACATACATACCGACATTTATATATTGGTAGCTCAAATTTTCAACCCAAACCGATTAAAAAGCTTGCACTATTTCTGAATACCCTTTATTTAAATTTTACAATGTTTAGACCGAAAATTGTCTGAGTAATTTGGTAGATACCACAAAAGTGAATTAAAAAAAGATTGACCCATGTTATAACCCCTTAACATTTAGTGTGTTGAACTTAAATCAAGTTATTAAGTTAGATCCATGTCCAAGTTACCTTTATCTAAAACGTCAAGTGTTTAGACCCAAAATTAGCGGAGGGGTTTGGTAGAGTACTCAAAGGTCAAATCGTTGAATTTTAACAGCCAAATTACTGGCGGAAGGCGGATTACAAAGATTTTTCCAAACCACAGTACCCTGTATATCAAATTTCGAGTCTGTAGACTTAAAATTGACAGAGGTATTGTGAAGGGAAATGTACACAGACAGACAGACAGACACATAGACACACAGACAGCCACAAAGACAGACATACACTTTCACATTTATAGATATATAGATATCTTTCAGTGCCTTGTCTCACTTTTCTCTTGTAGAATTTCCACTCACATGTTTCCAAACTTCCTATTTTTCTTTACTAATTATGTGCTATATTTATTGTCTTTCTTCTTGAAACTAGCATCGGATTTTATGGACTCCGCTGCCAGAGGCGTTATCCAATTGTAATATATCTTCAAGAGGGTTTAGAAATCTGTGGACAACATTTGGCACACTTAACGCAATTTGCTGAATATTTACTGGAAATATGTTTTATTAGCTCTACCTTTCTTGTTCTAGTTTCATCGTAAAAATGATGTGTGCACTTTTTTATGCATTGCTCTCTGTATCAACCACTATCTCAATTTTTACTTTCTCTTTTGAAACTTCAAAAGTTATTTATCTTCAAAGGAGGTTGGAAGAGATAGTGTACAAGGATGCGGATGTACATAGAAGAACATTAAAGCAAAGTTTTGTGTATACAGTCTTTTTTTGCAGAGTATATAGAATGAGCCTTAGGTACGTCGAATTCAAAACGCGGGCGCATTTCATCTTTTTCTGAAGTGCGACATCGCTTGCTACTTTCATAAGAAGTCACAGGAAGACTGTGCTTTTTGTTTTATTTGAAATTAATCTTACGGCAAGTCAGTTACTTCACTTTTTGATGAACTACCAAAGCCTCCCTAGAACAACATGAGAATATTGTATTACATACACGAACATATATACACACACACACACACACACACACACACACACACACACACATATATATATATATATATATATATATATATATATACTCATATGTATATATATTTGTATACATATATATTTATATATGTACTTATTTATATTTCGCTAGATTCAGCCACGCTGATGAGTCGTAGACGACGGAAAACGTATCAGTGGGTAATTATATTTTTAAAATATTACATCCTTATATATATATATATATATATATATATGTGTGTGTGTGTGTGTGTGTGTGTGTGTAGTCTATCCCAATATTGTAAAGCGATGTGCTTGCATAAACGTCTTATGCATTTGCTTTTGTAGATTTTTCCATGAAATGTTGAATAATAATAACAAAACATCTTGTTTTTGTTTAATATTTCAATTGAAATGATTCATTCTACTAAATTATCTCAAATATAGGCAGATACATGGATTTTCTGAATCTATTGATTGCGTATATTACATAACAAAAATTAAATTAAGCCGCATTATTTATTTTTATTTTTTTGTGGTGCAGTGTATAGACACGTTTATGCTCTACAGTTCCAGATGCGCACTGTCAAAATATAGCGGTTTCAATCCCGCCCTAGCAGAGCAAAAGCCTAGTTAGATAAAACCAGGTGAGACAATGATTATGGAAGAAATAAGGGATAAGTTACAAGACTCAGCAGTCGTATCTTATCGCAATTAATAACCTTAACAAGGCCAGAAAATGAGTTGGACGAAACGTGGTGAAAGAACAACAACTATGAAGATGCCAGTAACATCTGTACAAAGAATGAACGCACAAAATACACTCTACCTTAAATCATATGATATTTTTTCTTTTAATCTTAGGAGACCCTTTATCCCAATAAAGTACTATCCATGTGAAAATTACATTACATTAAGGAATTATATCAGACTTAATGTTTTAATAATAAATAACTATATTTATTCAAATACACACACACACACATATATATATATATATATATATATATATATATATATATATATGATTGCAACGTATTGTCAGACGAGAGCCACTCCCTCAGTCACTAAAAGTCGATGTGCCCGAATATGACTTTTTAGCCCTGCCAGCGACTTGCACACCCCCAAGCAGACATGACACTGAAAACGTCCATTGATTTGTATGAAACTAACAGCAGCGGACCCTTATTATCGTGTGCTTTCATGTGATTAACAAAACCTGCTTTAGACAACAGATCCCGATCACACACCTTACAGATCCAGAAATCTCCATGGTTGGACGGCAAGGTTTGACATTTCCTATATGTTCTCTTAAGCTTCGCTCGGTCTATTTTGACTGCTTTAAAGTGTTTTACACCCATGTATATCAGTAACCTCCACTGCTTGCGATCATACGCTAGGCTGTCAACAGGAATATGAAACTTCACTAGTCTCTCCTTGATGCTATCACGAAAACGTTTTTTGAGCTTGTGCTGGGGTCTTTTTCCAAGAAAGAGCTCCCCATAGAACAATTGTTTTGGAAGTCGATAGTCTTCAAACGTGATGAGATGACCCGCACAACGCAACTGGTTCTTAATAACAATTGTAGCAATACTGGTTGTTTTGGCCTTTTTTAAGACATATGCATCAGGGACAAGGCTATACGACTTTAAACCAATAATGTGTCTAAGGCAGTGCTGATGGAACCTCTCTAGCAATTCTATATGTGACCGGTACAAGGTCCAAGTTTCAGATGCATAGAGTAGGGATGGTACTACACATACGTGATATACTGAAATTTTAGTTGTCAGATGTAGATCACCGTCAGACCAGACTCTATCTTGTAACCTTCCAAAAGCATCAGATGTCTTGCTGATTCTCTGTCTTATTTTCGCATTAAGAGTGCCACCATTTTGATAAGGAACTCCCAAGGCAGACAACTTTTTTTACGACTTCAAGGCGCTTTTCACAGAGGAAGATAGCAGGTTCTACACACAGATCATCGGGAGCGGGAGTGTACATGACTTTAGTATCCTTAATGCTAAGTGTCAGTCCGAAGCAGGTACAAGCATTTGTAGAGAGATCCGTCACTAGTTGCATATCTACTGGGGAGTGTGTTACCAGGTCAGCATCATCAGCATACAACAGTTCCCTAACAGTCCATCACTAACAAGTGTTTTGGCTTGGAATCTTCTGAGGTTGAACACCTTTGCAGTCGTTCGGAATCTAATATAAACACCCATATCACAATCGTTGAAACCATACCAAAGCACAGCAGTCAAATAGAGCGAAAACAATGTTGGTACAGCTATATCACCCTGCTTCACACCATTATCAATGGAAAATTTTTCCGAAAGCCGACCATTGAAGTTGACGCGATCTTTCATACTATGATGAAGTTGTTTGAACTTGTCTGTAAAAGCAGGTGTACAGCCAAATTTTTCCAGAAATTTCCAGAGAGCCTCACGGTCAACTGTGTCAAACACCTTGGTTAAGTCCACAGACACCTGGCAAAGAGGCATACCCTGTTCAATACATTTCTCTAAGATCTGTCTAGCAGAAAACGCAATATCCAAAGTTCCTCGCCCACCTCTAAAACCAGACTGGAATTCCGGAAGGTTATTAGGGCATACATACTTTTCCAATCGGTTTAGCAAGAGCCGTACAAATACCTTTCCAACCGCACTCAGTAGCTAGATACCTCGATAATTTCCACAATCAGACACTGCACCCTTTCCTTTGTACAACATAACCAAGATGGCATCTCCCCAATCTTGTGCAACTGCGTCACCCTGCCATACTGACATTATCAAAGAGTGGACCACACAATGTACATTGACACCACCATGTATCAGCAGCTCAACAGGGATGCCATCCAGCCCAGAGGCTTTGTTTGAGTTTATCTGTTTTATGCAGTTAACTGTTTCCGTAAGAGTCGGTTCAACATCAAGTTCTTGACAAAATGAACATTGAGGGATACTTTCTATTGCAGCAACATCGACATTGGATGGGTTATGAAAAAGATGATGAAAGTGTTCATGCCATCGATGCATAATTTTATCTGAGGTTTTCAACAAGATTTTCCCGTCCTTCGCCAGGCGGGGCAAAGTTAAAGAGATTTTTGGACCATAAGCCTGATGAATCAGAGTGTATAATTTCTTGGCATCTCTATGATCGTAGGCTGTCTGTATCTCCCTGGAGAGGTCAGACAACCATTTGTTTTTTATTTGGCGCACACAACACTGAACCTCACTCCGCACAGAAGAAAAGAGGGCATCGAGCGCTGGCTTGCTGAGAGGTGAAGAGTTGAGAAGTTTCAAATAAGCTTTCCGCTTTCTATGAATTATAGGCTTAATTTGATTGAAATTATCAGCAAAACAATCTCCATGTCTGGGAACCTTTTTGTATATTGTATCTCTTACAGTCTCCCAGTTACAATCTGAGAAATCCACCGGGTTGAAAGCAGATTCCAAGGAACTTCGTACGACTGGATCCTTCAATTTGGAAACATTAATACATTTTGGGATGTTGATATCATTTACCGGATTATTTTGCGAACTGTAAGTCTCAGTTTAGCTCTGACCATCAGTACCACAGTCAGCATCACGCATTACTCTAACTTTGCAAAAACTTCAAAGATCACCACGTCTACACAGTATGTAATCAAGCAAATGGAAATGCTTGGATTGGGGATGGAACCAGGTCTCCTTGTTTTTCTGGTGGGAAAAAGTTTTGGTGATAATAAGATTTAGTTCAATGCAGAGATGGAAAAGCAGCATACCATTTGAATTGACTCTATCAATGCCATATGGACCCAATGGAAACCAAGTATCATTGTCTGATCCAACCTGTGAATTGAAGTCATCAAGAACCACCACATGTTCAGCACTTGGCAAACCGGTGATAACAGATCTAAGCATATGATAAAAGGAAGTAATATCGTCTTCATGCGAAGTAAGAGTCTGCGCATAGAAAGAGAGAACATTTGTATAACGACCAGCAGCAAGGGGCATTCTCAGTTTATGCCTACTGGCTGTTCGAGCTCGTCAATTAAAGAGTTATTAACTGCAAAACCAACACCAGCCTCACACCTCTCCTTTTCAGCTCTACCAGACCAGAAGATCGTGTAGCCCGACTCACGCTCAACCAGTTGATCCTCAACTGCAAAACGTGTCCCAGAGAGTGCAGCAATGTCTATATTGTTCCTTAGTCAAAATTGCAGTCTTCCGTTCTAGTATTTTACCATTGTCAATAAGTGTCCTTATATTCCACTTATATTCCAGCAACACAGCTGGAGTGGGTGTCGTTTAGCATAATATCTTCTGTTCCTGTTAATATGGACAACCATCGCTAATAGGACATTTTTCTTTCTTTTTCTTTTTTTGACAAATGTCTGAGGAAGTATCTGTACAAAGATGTTATCCCAGAGATTTAGCTTTGTACGACAGCTAGTCTCTCTCTCGGTTCGAAGTGTTGATATCCAGAAAAAAAGCAAGAGCAAGATAGCCAGCAACAAATCAAATTGCAGACCAGCTTGATGCGGGTACTAGTCTTCAGCTTTATGTTTTTTGGGATCAGATATTTTCTTCTCCTAGAGAGGCCGCCTTCAACATGGCTTTCTGGAGCCCTCTCCACCCCAAATAAAACAAATTCCTCGCATGCAACATGTAAAACAGAGCAGTCATGAATCTTGGTGTTTTTTTTTCAATTGAGAGAAGCGTTTAAAAACGGTATTATTCCTCAATGATCATGACGATATATATATATATATATATATATATATATATATATACGCAATATTTTCATCTCTAAACATCCGTAATGCGATAGTTGATATAGCCATAATAAGGGCTAAATATATGCCACCTCTACTTTATTTACTATAATGACTGCTGATATTAAGCACGTAGTCGATTTAATACATTGAACATTCATGCAAAGAAATAGTACTATACATACAAGGTTATTATCCAATAGATATAATAATTGTTCATATTATTGACTACTCTTTCGATTGAATTTATGTTTAAACCGGCGGGTTGATTTTCCCGTTTTTATGTAAAAGATAAAGTACAAATTAGTAAAGGAAATCTGATAAAGAGTATTATTGGGTCGGTGAAACAAAACACAAAGAAACAATTATCTATGTAAGAACCGCTAAGGGGAACCCGTAATATTAAGTATTAAAAATCAAACGTTGTTTCTACTGCCACTGAACCAAGGAACAATCATCTGGATTTTTAACGTATTGCATTAGTTAAGCGTTAGGGGTATTACGCTTTTTCCGCGTATATAAAACTATTTTGATTGTTTAAAAATATTCAAAATCATATTCTTCGATCATTCGTGTACACATATGCAGAGTTAAGTGCTTTAGACAATATTGCTGGTCAGCATGTTTCTGGCACTTTCTTTTTTTTCTTTCTTTCTTTCTTTCTTTCCTTCCTTCACTTTATTTGAAGTTCATTGGTATTTATTAACGAACTTTATTTAAGACTTACATATGGTTGCTCAAAAAGCTGTTAATGATTTCTTCCTTTGGCGAAAGTATTTTAACCCTGGTGGAACCGGACATCGATATAAGAGCTAGATTCGTCATTAGATAAAATACTGCAGTTATATATAGAGATATGCTGTTCTAACAACCTTTCCTTCATTTGCACACATAAAAACTAATTTTAGAACCAAGTTGTTATTAATGTTTTTTTTTAACGACATTTGCACAGTGATTGTTGGTGACAATCTTAATGTATTCTTCCTCACATTAAAAACGGCCTTGTGCCTAATTTGCTCAGTGGGGGAGCAAATAAATGCCATCTTAATGTATTCTTATTTTTATTATAGGGTTTAAACGAGACTGTAATTCATAAAAATACATTTCTTTAGCTACAACCAGATAAATGCATATTTTCTGCTTCTTTCCCGATGGCCGTAACTAATATAACATCTAAGAACACAAGTTTCTTGCTGATGAGATTCTATTAATGGGATAACATACTACCAGGATTCTTCCAGAAAATCTACAAAATCGAAAACTTTAAATGTAAACAAATATATTTGCAATTTAGGCAATTACTATTCAATAATTTGTCACAAAGTTTCCCGACTGCTGGACAACCGCCTCTGTGGTACCAGTCTTCAAGAATTCTGGTGAAAGAACTGACCAACTAAATTATCGCCCCATTAGCCTCTTCCCGCTTTTCGCCAAAATATTTGAGTCCTTAGTTAATCAAGCCCTAGTCCAGCACCTAACAGCTGCTAAACTCCTGACTGACAAACAATATGAATTCAGGTAAGCCCGTTCAACAGCAGATATCTTCACTGTAGTTTCTGAACGTATATACCGTTCATTGGATAAAACAGGGGAGAGTAGAGCGATGGCCCTTGATATATCTAAGGCTTTTGACAGGGTATTGCACGATGGTCTTCTAAGGAAAATTAGATCATATGGAATCACTGGAAGAATTCATATTGTAATTAAATCCTTCTTAAGTAATAGAAAACTCAAACTTGTCCTCGACGGTCGTATATCCAAACAATATGACATAAATGCGGTAGTACCTCAGGGGTCTATCCTTGGACCTCTATTATTCCTGATATTCATAAATCACCTCCCTGATAAAATTGTTTCGGAGATGGGTATATTTGCCGATGATACCATTCTCTATAACAGATATGAGGGGGAAACAAATTAACACATATCCAAGGAAATGGAAGAAACACTAGAGGATGACCTCCAATCCGTAGTGGAATGGGGACAAAATAGTTGGTCACATTCAATGCTGCTAAGACTAAGCTTGTTTCCTTCAATAACTGCAAGAAACCTTCTCTACCACAAATAGCAATGGCCAAGAACACATGGCCTGAAATTACTTCTTTTAAACTCCTTGGTCTAACGTTTACAGGGAATATGAACTGGAATAGATATATTGAGAGCATTGCCAAGGCTGCTGCAAGGAAGGTTGGCTCCGTCTTCCGTGCTAGAAAACTACTTACGCCTGACAGTATCCTATACCTCTATAAAGCAACCATTCCCCCATGCATGGAGCAGTGTTTTCACATCTGGGCTGGTGCATCTGCTGCTTGTCTCTCGCTCCTGGACAGGGTTCAAAAGAGACTCGCCAACCTTATAGGTCCTGAACTGTCATCTAGGCTTCAGCCTCTGTCCCATCGACGAGATGTTGCATCCCTCTGCCTGTTCTACAAATACTTTAATGGATAATGCTCTGACGAACTGCAAACACTTGTACCTCCCTTACGTAACTACCCCCGACAAACCCGACAAGCTACTAAGTCTCATCCCTTTACAGTAGAGATCCCTCGGTGCAAAAAAGCCTTTTACTCCAATAGTTTCTTCCCACGAACTGCGGGTCTTTGGAACTCCCTTCCGGAATTCTGCTTTCCCAACTGCAATGATATGCAGAAGTTCAAGTGTAATGTTAACAAACATCTTTCTACTCTTCTCCCTTCCCAATTAACCCGCTAATTAAGTCCCTTATAGTAGCCCCCTGCTTCAAAGTGGCACTGTGCTTTGTTTGGGGTGAAAATTGAATAAAAAAAAACAAACAAAAAACATATTCCAACTGTTAATCGTAATTCTACCTCAGTGATGTCTATCGTCAATCTAAATATCATTTAACCATCGAGTAACTCTAAAATCGTCTTATTAGTGACAAATTATGAAAATATGTATTTAAATGAACACCTATTTAATATTTTATCACCATTTTAAAGTAACAACATTTATATCGATTAGTTGTTTGGACGCTAAAAGATGAACTGTTATATATTCAATCATCATTGAAGTTATCCTTGAGGGGTACCAAATTGAGCTTTCGTTACATTTGAATATGTTATATAGAGTTCTTCATTTAGGGGCACATTTCTATATAACATAAGAACGATTCCGTGTGCGTATAATTGTCTCTAATATAAATGGTTGTGTGTTTGATTATCATAAAGGGAATCGTGTGTGTGACATGTAATTTCTGAACCTACCTCTGTTTCTTCTCGCTGCTGAACCATCTGGCAATTTCTCATCCTGGAGGGAGACTTGATACCTGTTTGACGAAGATTTATCACTCCAAGACGATGAAATGGTTTTATAGTTTTTTATTTCACTTTCCCCAGAGGTTCTGCAGAAGTGGAAGTGAAATCTGCTTGTGTGGTTCTTCTTCACACACGTCAACGTTCGTCTCCCACCTCCCCAGTTAGGAGGGGAGACCACGGAAAACGTCCGTCTTCTTCAAAGCTCAAATCAAATCTCACAGATCTAGCCAACCACGTCACACATACGTAATTTGGTCAGCTGACCTTTGGTTCTGGTAAACGTGTCTACCTCCACGTTTACTCACTTCTCTCTCTCTCTCTCTCCCTCTCTCTCTCTATTCTCTTATGGAGACACAAAGAGAGAAAATAGAAAGAGTAAGAAAGCCAGAGAGGGGGGAGAGATGCTCGTTAACAGAACAACTACATAAAAAAAAACAGAAAACAGTTGTTTTGTGTAAGATCCGAACACACCAATGAATAGAATTACACAACAAACGTTCTATACGCAGCTAACTATTATAAAACAACATATTCCCTGTGTCAACTACATAAATAGGTTCGACGTAGTGATAGGTCCTCATTCTCCGCACATATCTGAAATAGCGCGTTTTTCTTCAATAAAACAACACTGTAAAACATAAATAGGAAAATGTTAGTACACTTTTTAAAAACATATTAATAAAATGAATATTGTTTTTCCTCTAAATAAACTATGAGACAATTACTTGCGACATTTGAATAGTTACTATTAGGGTGGAATTTGGTCGATAAATAGAAACACAACACATGGATGTTGGAACGTGTGTTCTAATGTGATGTTTACGAACATTTAACTATGAATATTGAACACAAATAATGTAATTATATAGAACGGATTATGATTATAACTGCTCGTTTTGTGTTGCAGTTTTGAAAAATAACACTCACATTTTTATTAAATATAAACAGATTAAGTGTGATTTAGCAGCAAAAATGCACACACTCAGATGATTTCGCTTCGCAAATCGAAGTACACAATTACTATTCTTTACTAGTATCTTTTTATTTATAAACATCATATATTCTTAGCAAAAGATAAACAGAGAGGTTATGGTGTAAGAATGATTTAACTTTCTTTAAGTGTAAAATTTAAAGTGCTAATTTGTATAGTAAACTTTTTAAGAGCAAGTAATATAATTAACGGATAAACGAACACACGATACTATTTTATTATTCTGTTTTGTTTGAATTTAATTGGCACTTCTGTATATTAAGTGTGGACCATTAGTAATTTTTTTTGTTTGTTTTTACCCTTGTTCAATTCAGGCAAGGTTTATTTCCACTTAGGAGTAAAGGTGCAATATTTTAAAAAATGTCATTTGGGGACTATGGGAGGAGATGAGCGATAAGTTTGTTCACATTACAATTAAACGTATGCATAAGTACAGCTAGAGTGAAGGAAAAAATCATCCCAATATCTATAACCTAAAAGAAAGAAGCTATAAAAGCAGAAACTTTTCTATGAATATTTACACGCATGAGGTTTTAATCATTTACCAGGATTATAAGGGTAATAAATTCCAATTCTAACCGCTATTTTCTAAACAATTTTAAATGGAAATGTTGTAATATCTTTTGCAATTATCTCATCGGATATATTTGACAGGCTGATTTTGTAATCATTTTTTATAAGTCCACTTGCACTTAAAAGTACACTATTTTACACTACCTGATACCTTTCTGTAATAGAAATCTACTTAACTGCTTCCTTCCATAAATTAAGCAAGTAATTAATTCAACACAGCGTCTTCGATGGTGTATTCGCAATAACAGAAGCGTGTGCTCCATCCCAACTATTATCAATGGACCTGAGGTAATCTCGTCAGCATCAGACAAAGCCAAACTCTTTGTCAAGAACTTTGCAGCTAATTCTACCCTTTGCGACCAAGACCGCCAACCCCCAATATTTCCTCCTGTATCAGAAAACACGCTATGTGATATACGTATATCTGTACGTGATGTTGCGAAGCTAATCAAAAACCTTGATTCCAGTAAAGCAACTGGCCCTGATGGTATTCCAATTATAGTACTCAAAAAACTTCAACCTTCAACGTTGTCTTAAGGAGAATAGTTTCCCATCTCCCTGGAAAATCTCATCAGTATGCCCTGTATTTAAGAATTCAGGTGATCGCTCATCCCCCTCTCAGTACAGGCCAATAAGTCTCCTGTGCGTCATGAGTAAGTTGCTAGAATCTGTGTAAAATACAGAAGTAATCAACCATCTCAACAAAAATAACCTTCTTAGTGACACTCAATATGGTTTCCGTTCTGCTAGATCTACAGCAGATGTCCTTACAGTTATATCGCATAGGATTAGCAAATCTCTCGACGGTGGCAATCTTTCTAGGGCAATTGCTCTTGACATATCTAAAGCCTTTGATAGGGTATGGCATAAAGGTTTACTTCATAAGATCGCTAGCTATGGTATAGCTGGAAAAGTCTTCTCAATTATTAAATCATTTCTTTCTGATAGGTTCATAAGAGTAGTAGTTGAGGGGCAAAAATCAGAAGCTCACAGTATTAATGCCGGTGTCCCTCAGGGATCCATCCTGGGCCCAACTCTTTTCCTGATCTACATTAATGATCTTCCAAATCATATCCTTACATCACTTGTAGACATTTATGCTGACGACACTACCATTTATGGTACCACATCTAAGACAGTAAACGATCAAGTTCTCTCCAATTCTCTCTCCTCTGATCTTGAGCACATAGTACAATGGAGAAAGGAGTAGCTGGTTACTTTTAATGCATCTAAAACCAAGCTTCTCTCTTTACATCATCAACATTCTAATCCACATTTGTCATCAATTGAAATGAATGGCTCTCGTCTTCAGGAGGCCTCAAGTTTTGACAAGCTTCTGGGCTTGACCATTACTCCTGATCTTAAATGGAACACGTATATCAAATCTGTTGCCAAGGCCGCTGGAAAAATGGTGGGATCTTTCTATCGATCCAGTAGATATCTCACTGCTGATGCTATTCTCTATCTATATAAGAGCCAGGTACGTCCAAGGATGGAATACTGTTGCCACATCTGGGCCGGAGCTGCTAGAAAGGACTTGTCCTGCCTTGATAGAGTTCAAAATAGACTTCGTAGCCTCGTAGGAGATGTCTTTTTCTCCTCCTTGCAACCTCTATCTCACAGAAGAGATGTTGCGAGTTTGTCTCTGATGTATCGTTATTTTCATGGAAAGTGTTCAACTGAGCTTCAATCTATGGTCCCCCCTCGCCAAACTTTCACAAGAAACACTCGTCTAGCTGTAAACACTATCAATAATTTCCCCCACTCTTTGTCTGTGCCTAAACCTAAACGTAGATTCCATGAACAAAGCTTCTTTCTTAGAACTGCACGCCTGTGGAATTGTCTTCCGTTTTCCTGCTTTCCGGCTGACTACAATATGGTTGTGTTCAAGTCTAAAGTAAATAAGTTCTTGATGAGCCGTTCCATATAAGTTATCAAATTTACCAAATTTTCATTACTAATGATTACTATATTGACCAATTTCTACTGTACACTCTTTAACCCTTATCCTTGAGTGGCCTCTGGGCCTTGATAATGTGGTGATGCCTTTGTAAAAAAAAAAAAAAAGTAAATTACAACATATAAAAAAAAGTCAATAAAAATACACGTTAACTCATCTCCTTAACAAATTATTAGTTCACATCGTAACAACTTATCTTAGAAATGATATTAATACGACAAGGGCAACACATTATTTTGATTGCTTGGACTCTCGTGAGTGTCTCTGTGTATACAGAACACGTAACAGAAACACACATACTTCCGATGCTGGTCAACTGTCTCCCGGTGCACTTTGTCCAGTTTAAACCTCAACACGTGTATCCAACTGTTATCAAAATAAAGCTTCACATCCAACCTTTTGTATACTTCCAATTTGATAGATACATAGAGAGAAAAAGTACACAAAAGTAGATAGCTAGAGTGACAGATATATTAATAAGGACTAATTTCTCTTATGTTCCACAACCATATAATAGAAAATGCTCCACAGATGTTCTAGGAAAAAAGACACATGAATAGAGAAAACTATTAGAAAGAAGAACCAGTAAATCAAGACCTCTGAAGCAAAAAGCCAAACTAAATGGGGAAGGGAAAACAGGGAATATACCAGGAAACATTGGAGTTACTTTAAAGAAAATGTCTTGTAAAACGACCAAAATGTTATTATTTTAACTATGAGAAGAGGCGTGAAGTACAAGACACAAAGAGTGAAGGCAACTTACTGAGATGTACATCACTACACTACATAAGATGTGACTGAAATTTGCCAGCATACGCATGACAAACGTAGTTTGGATAATATATTTCTATAGCATACTCTCACATTTGGTCAAATATTACGAGCAATGATTTTAGGAGAAAGAAGGGCAGCAATAAATATGCCGTAGCAAAACAGAAAAAAATACATATCCGACCTTTTATATTTTTGTGTTGTGTATTAAGTATCTGCTTTAATTGTTCCGTGGAGTAACCGGTAATTACCTTAGAATTTGTAAATGCTTATTTATTGAAATGTTTTTTTATAGAATGTGTGAGGAAATGTGGTCAAGCAAAAAAAAAAAAAAAAAAAAAAAAAAAAAACACTGCATAAATATCTCGTTAGTTTTCGCCAATAAGTACGCTTCGGACAATCGTTATTAAATAAAACAAAGCTTCTAAAGAAAAAGTAGTGTTTAGGAAGTCCGCTTATTAATGAAGGTAATCCATAATCCTTCCAATAATTGTGAGTCTTTCAAGAAAGTGAGTCAACGCTTGAGTTGCTATAATGTGCAACGTTAAAATATTGATTTATTTAACATAAAACTGCGCCTAGAAAAAATTACAGACAGCGCATTGTGATACAACTTCTTACTCTTAGAAGCTTATTTCAATAAAACCTAAATACGTGTAAAACTGGCTTCCTGCTCACGGATTTTTTGCTTTGATTCTCTTTCATTTATTCGTAATAGATTGGTTTTGCGGAATAAGATCTATAGACATATCTCTCAGTGAGATGATAAGCATTATTTTCTTGTTAACTCGTTAGGTCAGTTGGCTTCACGACTGGTCTGGATATATATTAATGAAAACGACAGCATGCTAGGTAATAGAATTTAACTCATTAACGGCACAGGCTTCGATTAAGACCACTGATGTTTTGCAGAAGATTGAAATACACAATACATAAAGTTCAGGAATAAATAATGACATCTTAAGGAGAACAGTCTAAAACGTATCTTACAATAAAGAATACCCAAAATACGGGCGACTTCATAGTTATAGGTGCGATGATCTTATAAAAAAGCGCGCCGAAAACCGATATTTTCTGGTTGAAAATTTAATTAAGTTATTATATCTCATGAGAAGAACGTTTTTCTAGTAAACGAATTATCGTATAATTGTATTAAACGAAGTAGCGGTTTAGCTGCACTACCAACAAATATTAATGTTAATCTTACTTATGGCAAAAGAGAAGAATCTTATTGCTGCATAAGTGCCCGCATCTTTCTACGTTTTTGTAGATGATCCAATGAAATGCTCTGTTAGTCTTAATATCGATTGAACCGTCACCTTTTAATTTGATATATATAGTGTTCGAGTATCTTAACGTTAAGGTAGAATAGCATTTATCATGTGCCATTCTGATTTTCAAACTGGGTTTGTTAGTCTGTCACGAGTGAGTCTGCTATAGCAACTTTGTTCATGGATTTATATATTACAGGATGTTACTAATGAATTCAATTAAAATTATTCTGTGTTATTTGGTCATCCAGTGTTAGCCGGATCAAACAAGGTAACAATCAAAAAAGAAAGACAAACAGAGTTTTTGTTTTATAACAGTTAAGATAGAAAATATAAGTGTTTAGTGTATAGACACGTCGGGGATAACCGTACACATTAGATGTAGAAAAATCTGCACTGATATATAGGGGGAGGTCTCTATTCACTTTCGACATTATTTTTCAAGAAACGGCACCATTTTTTCTGTCTTCGTTCAATGTACACAGTGAGAGACACGTGATATCTCACTGTCAAAGCAGTCAGGATACGAAACCGACTTCGAGATCTGGTGCACAATATCCTTTTCGCCTCCTTGTACATTCATTATCATAAAAAAGATATTCTAAATTTATTCTACTTCGTGGTTATTTTCAAGGTATATGATCGACTTGGCTGCACTTTATAAAACTTCTCTTAAACATACATGACACACATTCGCTTAGTCACAGCTATTGTCAGAAATTTCGTATACTCTCTATCTGCGCTTTAAATGAAATGAAAATTCCGCGAGCTAATCTCTTTTCAACACATTCAATTTATAGCATTATATAATTAATTCTAAATGCTGCTATATTTTAAGTTATGAAGTAATATTTTTTTACTGGAATATCTCATTCTTTTCCTTTCCTATTTTAACAACTAGTCTTTTACTTGTCTATAATTAAGCTTATTCATATTACTTTTTATGCTCGCATTCTTCTTTTGTAATATATATATATATATATATATATATATATATATATATATATATATATATATATATATATATATATATGTATATGTACTAGCGTTGCTTG
The DNA here is from genome assembly GCF_053919585.1 of Euprymna scolopes. Classification (NCBI taxonomy): domain Eukaryota; kingdom Metazoa; phylum Mollusca; class Cephalopoda; order Sepiida; family Sepiolidae; genus Euprymna; species Euprymna scolopes. Next base: position 121,637,949 of record NC_136493.1, on the reverse strand, counting down.
GGGGTGTATCTTTAGCAAAAAATAAGTGGTAGTAGGAAGGCAGGCTCGAACCAGTACCCTAAAGGAGAAATAGTACGGGGAAAAACCTGACGTCTTTGCTGCTACGACCACCACCAAACCGGAAGTGAGGCTAGGCAATCGAAAGGAGAGGATGATTTTAAAAAAAATATTGGGTAAAAAAGCGATGTAGAAATGTTACCAGTTTAAGTTGAAAATATTAATTATTTTAGCCTATCTTTCGATATTTGTCGTCTGGAAGGTCGAACTTCAATTCGATACTGATCTTGTAAAATCCGTCGACTCTGTCGAAAATTTTAAACAGACATGCTAAACTACATACCTCTATATATTTGTAACTACAGTTTTTCAACCCAAACCGAGGAAAAATCTTGCTCTGTCTCTGAATACACTTTATGTAAAATTTCAAATGTTTAGACCAAAAATTGTCTGAGTAATTTGGTAGAGACTGCAGAGGTCAACTTAAAAAAATCACCCCTATTATAATTCCTTTATATTTGTTGTTTATGGATTAAAGTAGGTTATTTATTTAGATCAATGTCCAATGAACCTATATCTAAAATTTCAAGTGTTTAGACCCATAATTGTCGGATGAGTTTGGTAGAGTTCTCATGTTTGGATGTATCCGCTGAGCAAAAAAAAAAAATGGTAGTAAGAAGGCAGGCTCTAACCCGTACGCGAAGTAGGAAAAGAACGGAGGAAAGACCTGGCGTCTTTACTCTTACGACCACCGCCACACCGGAAGATACTTATGTTTAAATTAAGGTTAGAAATCGAAGGATAGGATGATATTAAAAAATATCGGGGAAAAAAGCAATACCCTAATGTAGAAAATCTTCTACCAAAATGTTATATTTAATAGTTAGTAAACTTATTCATTCTAATTTGCGTATACATACTTATGAAAATAATATTGATAAATTATAAACTATTATAAATATTTGTATACATGAAACACAACTAAGCTTAAAAAACGATTGATCATTTCGGTTATCATAACTAATCAATTGATTTGAATTGAACACCATACATAATTCAATTCTGTTGGCTATTATAATCAAGCGCATTAATCATTGCGATTATAATTTTTACAACTATACAATTCTCAAACTAAACTTACGTTTTGTTAATTATAAAAATAAACTGAAAACTCCATTATATTATAATTGTAAATAATTAAATTTATTTGATCAAAGTGAGTCAGAATTACCTCCCTTGAAATAAATCTAACGAAACGTTCACTTTACTTATATTTATTCATTTTAGTATTTTATTATAGAAACTCACAACGCATAGACACCAATATTCAACTAATACGTAATCTATTAATCTATAAAAGTGAAAGTGGATATATGTAGGTACGTGTGTGTGTCTGTCTGTGTATATTTCCCTACACAATAACTGTGTTAATTCTTAGGTTACAGACTCGAAATTTGATATGATGTGTAATGAGATTTGGGAAAATCGTTTTAATCCGTTTTCGGCCAAACATTTGGCTGTTTAGGTGTCAAATTTCAACGATTTGTCCTTTGAAAACTTTACCGAACTCCTCCGCCAATTTTGGGGATGAACAATTGACATTGTAGATATAGGTTCCTTTGACATGGATCTAATTTAATAACTTGATTTGACCCTAACATAATGGATATTAAGGACCATAATAGGGGTCAAAATAAACAAAAAATTGACCTCTGCGATGCCTACCTAATTACTCAGACCATTTCCTGTTTAAACATTTGAAATTTTATATAAAGGTTAGTCAGAGATAGGGCAAGCTTTTTAATCGGTTTGGATCGAACATTTGAGCTACTACTATATAAATGTATGCATGCACGTTCCTATGTATACCTAACACTTTCGACACAGCCGAGGAATTTTCACATTACCAGTACCGTTTTTAAGCTCGAACTTTCAGACAACAAATATCGAAAACTTGGCTAAAAACAATAATTTTTTCACCTTCAACGAACCACTTTTCTACAGGGAAGGCTGGCTTTTTACCGATATTTTCGAAAATCCTCCCCTCTTTTCGATTGTGTTGCTTTAATTTAAACATACGTTACTTTTGGTTGGGCGGTGATCGTAACAAAAAAAAACGTCACGTTTTTCTCGTTCTTTTCGTCCTTCGTGTTACGAGTTCGAGCCGGCCATCCTACTGCCACTTTTTTTCATCAATAAAATATTCCCGATAAATGTATTTAAAAAAAACAACAACACGTCACTCCTATCGTAAATTATATTACTTGTGCTTTTGTGAGAAAGTTACAAAAAACAATTAAACTTTCGATTACTCTGGAAACTAAGTTATTTAAACGAAACCATTTTATTTTTTTTTAATATCAGACTTAATTTACTGAAAGCGAACGTAATCCAAATTATATTTCTTGTTGAAGATTTAGACACTCAGCCAAGTGTAAATTTACTGATTATCCATACATTTTTCGATGACATTGTTATTTGTGTTCATGTTATTTTTAAACGAAAACGTAAATGCATATAATAAATGAATGCAAGTTGCTGTTAACACATGCCTACTAGACAATACTATAATAATGCACACTTATTCCGATATTATTTGTGATTGAATAACAACACACAAGGGGCTTATTCTATTAAACGTAATGTAGTATTCATGAAAAAGTAAAAACAAAATCATATTATCTTAAGTGTCGCGATAAAGTTATAGAACATATATTACAAAACATTCATAATGGATTAGGTGTTTATAGTTTGTCAATATTCTATATGTAATTCAGTATTCATAAAAAATCAATAAAAATCTGTATTATCTTCAGAGTTGCGATATAGTTATAGAACATCTATTATAAAACATTCATAATCAATTAGATGTTTACACTTTGTTAATATTCTCATACGCATAATTCTATTACTCTAAAGCATCACACGTTTATTCTTTAACAGTGGAAATTCGATTATATTAACATATATACCAGTCATCTTAATAATATACGTAGGAATTTTTGGCCGTCTGAAATCGAATCTCGGACTATTTTAGATTATACTAGCATGCGTTCCCGGCGTTGCCCGGGTGTTTGGAGATGTGTGTTGAGCAAAAAAAAAAAAAATGAAAAAGTGGTAGTAGGAAGGCAGCCACGAACTCGTACCAGGAAGGAGGAAAAGAACGGGGGAAAAACGTGATGTCTTTGCTGGTACGACCACTGGCAAACCGGAAGTGGCGTAGGTTGTAATTAAGGATAGACAATCGAAAAGAGGGGATGCCTTTCGAAAATATCGGCGAAAAAAGCGATCCCTCCCTGTTGTAAAGTGCCCAGTTGAAGGTGAAGAAATTAATGTTTTTAGCAGATTTTTCGGTATTTGTCGTCTGAAGGTCCAGCTTAAAAACGAACTGATGTTTTGAAAATCAATCCCCTCTCTCGAATGTTTTAGGCAGCCATGCAAACATACATACATACATTTATATATTGGTGACTCAAATTTTCGACTCAAACCGATTAAAAAGCTTGCCTTATCTCTGAATACGCTTTATGTAAAATTTCAAATGTTTAGACCAGAAATTGTCTGAATAATTTGGAAGAGACCGCACTGGTCATTTTTTTTTGTTTTGTCCCTATTATGACACCTTAGCATTTATGATTTGGTATCGAATCAAGTTATTACGTTAGATCCATGTCCAAGAAACCTATATCTAAAATTTCAATCGTTTATACCCACAATTGGCGGAAGGGTTTGGTAGTATTCTCAAACGTCATCTCGTTAACTTTTCGCCCTTAAAATGCCAAATTTCGGGCTGAAAACGGATTACAAAGAATCTCAGTACCCTGTATCTCAAATTTCGAGCCTGTAGATTGGACATTGCCAGAGTTGTTTCGTAAGGAAATGTACACAGACAGACACACAGGAACACAGACAAACAGACATCCACTTTCATTTGTATAGATATATAGATTAATGATATCATAAGGTTGAATATAGAATAACTATTCTGACAAAATTGCAACATATGATGTCTAATAAATATACCAGTTCCTTTTTGTCAAATGTTTAATTTTCTGTAATATTTACCAGAAGCAGATTCCAAGCAATAAAATCTATTGAAATATGACGGTGAATGCTCCGACGAACTGCAAGCACTTGTGCCCCCACTACGTAAATACTCCCGACAAACCCGACAAGCAGCTAGATCCCACCCCTTCACAGTAGAGATCTTTAGATGTAAAAGAGCCTTCTACTCCAGTAGTTTCTTCCCCAGAACAGCTAGACTTTGGAATTTGTTTTCTGGTCCCTGCTTCCCCAACTGTACTGACATGCAGAAGTTCAAGTGCAACGTGAACCAACATCTTGCTGCCCAACACCCTTCACAGTGCCCCTGATGCCTATGTACCTGATATAAGTCCCCGACAACAAAGTGGCAATGTGCCTTGTTTGAGGTGGAAATATAATAAAAAAAATACTTGGTCTGGAACTCCGACGCACAACTAGTCTATTTTAGAATCTGTAGATCTTGCCAAGTAACAAATATGGGGTTGCTAGTTTATGTAGAACTTGTTTTTATTTAATGTCGTATTTATTTTAATTGTATTTTATCACATTGCGCTGAAATATTTGGGAAGGAGGGTAATTTGTCACTGTCTACAACATTCACAGACGAGATGATATCAACAAATTCCCCAATTGTCAAACCTGTATCGTCTAACGAGAAGGTACCGATCTATAAGCTGGGTGGAGTTACAATATGCGGGACTCACTTGAGACAATGTGTGCCTGGCCTTAATTCCTGACTAAGACAATCAGCTTTAACTGCCCTTTTTTCTACATAATACTCTCACAAACACAGCAAATGTCTTTGCTTGAATGCTATTTATATTCATTTGACTGGCTTATTAGAAAACTGTGGCATAATGCACTTAAATCTACTTTGCTCATATTTATTTCATACTAAAATATATTAATTAATAAAATAAAATATAATTTTTCATGAATATCACAGTAAGACACCGTCTTTTCTGAGATAAATTGCTGAGAAAAGGTTGAAAACAAACAAAACCTAATTGAATATGACGTGTAATCGAAACTTTCGTGATAAGCAAGACTCTTACTTTTAATTACTTAATTGTTTCTTAAGTAATAATAACTTGTTGCTTTTTAACCAAAACATGTTTTCCTGCTCTTATTTTTTGATACTGCTTCTCTCTTTTTAGAAATCATAAATTATCATTCGATTACTAAGTGTGTTTAAATAGTATGCCTATACTGGTTGTATGTATAAAATTACTGAAGTTTGATACTAAAATAACTAGAAAAAATGATTTTTCTACCTTTCCGGTGTAAACGGGATAGTACTTTGCCTCCAACACGCTTGGTTGTGTTTCTTTTCATGATAAAGATAACAATTCCTTTTGCTCATGAATCCTCCCCGAATCTTTGTATATCTTTATTGTATATAAATACTGCATTCTTGTAAATTATATTATTTTTTTCTGTTCCAATTGGACAATATGACCAATTGCTCTTCTATTCAGTCTGTTATAAAATAGCATACTTTGCACGTAACTTGGAATAGGAGTTAATCTGCAGCTCCTTAGCTTTAATAGGTTGATCTTTTTTAAATTGGATAAATACTAAACATCTATATATTACTAATGCTAAGGTATGCATTAGCTGTACCTATATATATTTTCTATAGCTAATCCATGAAATAGATACTAATTAGCTACAGTTTGTACTCAGATTTAAAGTGATGTATATTAAGTAGCAAATATATATTTCTTTCATTTATATGAGTTAAAATAATGGTAGTTTTTCAATAAAAAACTAAGACCTACAGAATATTTCAAATCAGTCGCTAACCATTTATACTGTAATTTTTCCAATTCATTTAAAAATCTGCAGGTCCTGCATATGACCTTAAACTATATCCAGTGGTAAAGCATCAGCGTGTGGGCTTTTGGAACTGCTGATACACCCTTTAATTGTCATTGCTCCCAGATCCACTCTGACTCGGAGTGGTATAGCTGTTAGGGTACATACTATGGGTTAAATAGAAATCGACTTGAAAAAAAAAACAAAAAAACAAATATATTCTATTAAAAATGTTTCTTCAAAATCTTTGGATTCGGAATTAAATAACATGAAAAGGGTTGGTATGCCGTAAAACAAAAACAACCAACCAACCAACAAATTCGCAAATGATATTTTATCTTTACGTAACCCTAGTAGATATTAACGCCATACTCATACATACCTGCATTCAAAACGTAACCACATCTTCCAATCTTAATCATATTCTGAGAAATGTAACTTCAAAGCAGATACTAATTCTCTTTTATACTAACTCTATTCATCCGACTTACCAATGCGGGTGTGTAGACATACCTGACTTTAAACCAGCCACGAGGATTAGCCTCTCGGTGCTGATGGCCACGTACATGTTGTCATGTCATCCATCTAGTAGAAAGAACACTTCGATATGTGACCGGTCCGACTGACCTAATACGTCCTGACACTAAATTGAGAGGGGAGAGCTCCTCAATCCTTGACGCTTATCTCCCTAGAGTTTGTTACCCGATCAAGTCACTGGATTGCAAACCTTTACTGCGTAAGGACTAGATAGGTTTTCCCTATCAACCGGCTTCCATACTTATTTGTTGCCTAGTTGCCAGGAGCAAAGGTGAGGTAATAGGGATACCTTGGAGACACCCTGTGTTTAGCCTTGCTTCCTGACTAAGATAATGAATGCTGTCTCCCATATCCGCCTCGGTCCCTTCCCCTATACTTGGACATAGTGGAGGTGCTTGTTTAGTGTGTATGCTTACAGGATTAGACTGGGCCACTCCTGTCTGACAGATTTTTAGGTTACCAGTTTGGCAGTTGCTGGTTGCTGTTTTATGATTGACAATACAGGAACCCTTACTATTTGGTAGTGGTTAGAGAAACTGTCTATCATAAGTTGTATAATATCGCAATGTTTGTGGTGCCATTTAGCGCATGGAAAAAGAACAGTGCACTCATCTCTGTTTGCCATTCTTGTGGACGAGGAGCCCGCTGATAGTCCACACGTGTTGCATGATGGTGGTTATGCGCATCCGTTTGTCAAGCATCTTCTCTTAATTCTGAAACTACAAAATAAACTGAAATGACATCTCAATTAAAAACAACGTTCAATCCAGACACGCACTCGTCAACAATTCGCTTCCTCCGTTGAGGCTTGCATTTACAAATATCTAATGACTTAATACTTAGATGATATAGAATAATACCTCCTAGCAAACTTCAGTTTTGTCGTAAGGACTCTGAGAGAAACAAGCATTGACTTGAAATCTCTATTTGTAACACTCTCCTAATTAATAGAATCGAAACAAGAGTCCGATGAACAGGCATTTATGTGTGTTAAACAAACTTTAAAACATGGCGTTAGCTACCTATAGTGTCGTTATCGCTCTGCATCAACCATGTCTCTGACAGCATAGATGCATCCCTCTTCTTTGACACAAGCGCCCAAATACATGTATTTGGTGACTTTAACGTCCACCACGATAACTGCCTTGTTTTTTCTAACTACACGCAGACATTTGCGTAGCCTTATCCATGACTTTTCAGTATCCCATTTCTTGATACAGACAGTAACATTCCGGACCCGTATCCCAGATGCTGAGGACCAGCAAGCGTCACTTCTGGATCTGACAACAGTTCCAGAAGATTGTGTAACAAATGCCCATTGCCCAGTCGGCAATGCTAACCATGTTGTAATAATGATACTCTCGATCCCATGTTTAAGCCCCATTTCTCCAAACCACAAGGTAATGCAATAAACTTGACTGGGATGAAATTGATCACATCAGAAATGTCCGATAGGAAATGCTTCCAAGCAGCAATTGAAGGACATGTTCCCAAACACAAGTTTTATAGCAAACAACACTCTCCTCAAAGTTCATTTCTACTTGCGTAGCTACCATTACTAAGAGGCAACATGCAGATTTATCAGGCAAAAGTATAGTATAAATATAGTAAATTTATAGAAGTTAGAGGTAATTGTAAGAAAGAAGTCGCGACAGCTAAGAGAGAATATACCGAAACCTCCAGAAAACGCAACGGGAATAAATTAGAAACTCGTGAATTCTGGAAAATATTCAAATGTGTAGTACATAATGGGCAATGAAAAATTCCTTCTCTATCACGGAACTGTTTTTTTTTTTTTTTTTTTTTTTGCACGGCAACATTCTAGCCCGACAGTTTGCCCCAAACTCGACCTTGGACGCAGCAAATTACTCCAAACCCTGATTTTTTCTTGGCAGACACAAACCACACTAGACGCTATTAACATGACTCATTCTCAAGTACATGATATCATAAAAGACAAGACACCTAAAAGCATGGTGAACTGATCTCATCCCGGCTATACTATTAAAAATGATATACTGAGGTTTCTTCCGTTCTCCCCAAACTCTTCAATAACTACTTCAACGAATTTTGCTTTCCTGACTACCTGAAACTGACCATAACATTATTATTCTTATTAGCCTCCTTTGTTTTTCGTCAAAATTTTAGAGTCCAAAATTAATCAATCTCTAGTCCATCGTCTTGCAAATGCTAAACTTCTGTTCCACCATTAGTATAGAATAAAGCAAGTCCGTTCTACTTGAGCTATTTTTTACTGTATTCTCTTAAGGTATATAGCATACACTGGATAAGGTGAGGGGACGGTAGTAGCTCTTTTTTTAATTACATTTTCACCCTCAACATGCTACAGTACCGATTTGGTGCAGGGAACTACTATTAGGGGCAACACGTACTGGGGGACTATGTTACGATTTTGGGCAGCAAGATGTCGGTCACGTTACACTTGAACTTCTGCATGTCAGTACAGTAGGGGAAGCAGGGGCCTGCAATGGAATTCCAGGGTGGACCGTTTCTGGGAAAGAAACTACTGCAGTAGGAGTCTCTTTTACATCTAGGGATCTCTACTGTGTGGGGGTGGGATTTAAATGCTTATTGGGTTTATCGAGTGTGTCTACGTTGTGGGGGAAAAAGGTCTGCAGTTCGCAAGAGCATTCACCATTAAAATTCTTGTAGAACAGAAAGAGCGATGCAACATTTCATCGATGGGATAGAGGCTGAAGCCTAGATGCCCGTTCAGAGCCTATCAGATTGGCGACTCTCTTTTGAAACTTGTTTAGGACGAGAGACTAGTAGCAGATGCACCAACCCAAATGTGACAGCAATACTCCATACATGGGCGAATGGTGGCCTTATAGAGGTACAGGATACTTTCGGGTGTTAGTAGTCTTCTAGCACGGTAGAGAGAGCCTACATTCTTCGCAGCGGCCCACGCAATGCTTTCAATGTAATTGTTTCAACTCGTGTTTCCTGTGAACGTTAGGCCAAGAACTTTGAAATATGTACTCTCAGATAAAGAGTCGTTGACCATTGCTATTGGTAGCACAGAAGGTTTATTGTAATGATTGAATGAAACCAGTTTAGTCTTGGCAGCATTGAATGTGACCATCCAGTTTTTTTTACCCATTACGCTACAGATTGGAGGTCATCTTCCAGCGATTTTCCATTTCTTTAGATATGTGTTCATTTGTTTTCCTGTCATGCCATATTATAGAGTGTGGTGTCGTCAGCATATATACCCATCTCACAGAAAATTTTGTCAGGGAGGTCATTAATTAATATTAGAAATAATAGAGGTCCAAGGATAGATTCCTGAGGAACTCCACAAATTATATCATATTGTTTAGATGTACGACCGTGGAGAACAACCTGAATGTTTCTCTTATCGAAGAAGGATTTAATAATGTTCAGTATTCTACAAGTGATACCGTATGATCTAATTTTCCTATGGAGTCTTATGTCATACCCTGTCAAAAGTATTATATCTAAGACTTTTGACAGGGTATGACATGAGGGTCTCCTCAGGAAAATTTGATCATACGGTATAACTTGTAGGCTCTCTCTCCCGCTCTCCACTGCTCCGCTTTGTCCAGTGAATTGTATATACGTTCAGAGATTACAGTGAGGATGTCTGCTGTGGAACGGGCTTGTCTAAATCCATATTGTTTGTCAGTCAGAAGCTTAGCATCTGTAAGGTGAGTGACTAGACCATGGTTAATTATGGTCTCAAATATTTTGGCGAAAAGTGGGAGAAGACTAATTGAGCGATAATTTGATGGGTCAGATCTTTCGCCAGAATAATTAAATACTAGTACCACAGACGCAGTTTTCCAACAACCCTGATAGCAAGATTGATTAAGGCATTGGTTGTAGAGTTTTAAGAGAATTGGAGCTACTCCGGCTGAGCACATTTTAATAGCAAAGCTGGGATGAGATCGGGTCCACATTCTTTTGAAGTGTAAAGGTTTTTATGATAGTATGCACGTGAGCAGGGGTGATTTTTAGATTGTCTTGCGTGGCGTCTGTCCGCAAAGGCAATTCATGCAGGGGAGGGTCCAGTGTGGAGTTTGAGGCAAACCGACTGGCAAGCATATTAGACTTCTCGGATCGTTGGTTAGTGGGGGAATTGTTGATTACTTATTATATACTACAATGTTGTAGATTTTCCAGAAGTCATGAGTTCCTAATTTCGATGCGTTTTTTAGGGGTTTCAGTAAATTCTTTCTTAGCTGTCGCTATTTCTTTCTTAACGTTACTTCTAGCTTCCATATACTTCTGTCTGTTTGAACTGGACTTATGTAGGTTAAATCTGCGGTATGCATGCATGATACCTTGGAGCAATGGCAGTTGCGCAAGTAGATATAAACCATTGGGGAGAGTGGGGTTTGCTATAAAATTGGGAACATGTACTTCAATTGCCGTTTTGAACCATACAGTGGTCTCATTTGCGCAGAGTTCATCAGGAAGAGAAAAATATTTCCCCATGGGGCGTCTCTGATAAGATCTCTGGTGGCTCCACAGTCAACCATTTTATAATGTTTCGTTGTTTAAAGCACATACTCTTCATGTTTGGGGTATAGAGTTTAGGGAGATTTCGATCATTATCACTGCATGATCAGCGGTCCCGAGTGGGGTGTCAGCATTTTTTATATAATCATCTGAAACTGTGGTCAGAAACCGATTTAAGAATTTTGATAAGGAATGACATGAACCGCTAAAGTAAATCAGATCTTATTACAGGATGAATACTTGACATAATTAAATCCTTATTGATTTGATTATTGACATTGGGTGATTAGATTGAGTGTGTACGTAAAATAGGTTTAGAGTTGGTTTATGGTACGGAGTGTAAGATTCATAACATAGATTTAAAGATACATCTAAAAGTTGGAAGTTTTTTTTTTATTTGGGTCGACATCTATTGTTAATCCAAAGTTTTTGAAAAATACATACAGTTTTTTATAGTGTTGTTGTATTGTCTTGGTCTTGCGGAGTTGATGAATAATGCGTCATCCCTGTATAGCCCCCCCCCCGTGTATGTTGTTTACGTCTATACTAATTTCTTTTAATAAATAAAGACCCACTAGGTCGGTTACTTGTGCACCGATGGAAGGACCCATTATCATGTTATATTTTTCTCGTCCTGCTGAACTCTGCGCAAATGAGACCACTGTATGGGGTAAAACGGCAACTGAAGCACATGTTCCCAGGCGGAAATTTTATAGCAAACCCCACTCTCCCCAATGGTTTACATCAACTTGCGCAACTGCTATTGCTCAAAGTTACCATGCATGCATACCGCAGATTTAACCGATATAAGTCCAGTTCAAACAGACATAAGTATATAGAAGTTAGAAGTTACGTTAAGGAAAAAAAACCGACAGCTAAGTAAGAATTTACTGAAACCACTAGAAAACACAGCTGTGCTATTAGAAAAGTACTCAGCCGAAGTAGCTCAAGTTCTCTCCAAACTCGACAACACCTGCCTTAATGAATCTTGCTTTCCGGGCTGTTGGAAAAATGTGTCTGTGTTACTAGTATTTAAGTATTCTGGTGACAGAACTGACACATAAAATTATCGCTAAATTAGCCACTTTTCCCCAAAATATTTAAGACCAAAATTAACCATGCTCTAGTCCATCACCTTACAGATGTTAAGCTTCTGACTGACAAACAATATGGATTTATACAAGCCGGTTCCACAGCAGACATCCTCACTGTAATCTCTGAACGTATATACAATTCACTGAACAAAGCGGACAACGCAGAGCGGTAGCTCTATATATATCTAAGGATTTTGACAGGGTATGGAATGAGGGTCTACTCAGGAAAATTAGACCATACGGTATCACTTGTAGTATAGTTAACATTATTAAATACGGTTATCTCGGTATTTGTTTTCAGTCGTCTTGTACATACACTTCACTTGCCACTGGTATTTAACAACAATATCGACTAAGCGGAGGTATGACTTAAGATTGCGCACCTCCTTCCACAAAAATTCCACGCGCAGGCACCCCTTTCTCGATACCCATATGTGTTAAATAACTGGAGGAGCCCGTGCATATATATATATATATATATATATATATATATATATATATGTGTGTGTGTGTGTGTGTGTGTGTGTGTGTGTGTGTGTGTGTGTGTGTGTGCGTGTGTGTTATTGGATGCATTCCAAGCGTTTTAGTTTTTATATATTAGTATAATTATATTTCTTTGTTTAGAATAACTCAGTTGTCTGATAAAAAACGAGTGATAAGTAAGATGCATCGTTTAGCCTATGTTGTATTCCTATAAGCATACGTATATAATTAGGTATATATATATATATATATATATATATATATATATATATATATATATATATATATATATATATATATATAATAAATATGATTAATATATTGATACCTGCACCAAATGCTGTTTTGTTAATGTCGGGTTGTATATTTTTAGTATTTTTCTGGTTATTTTATTCCATATGTGCAATGATTTCGATACATAATGTTTTTGGTTGTGGTTAATATATTTCCTATTGCGGTTTAATTTAGTTTTTGTTTTTAAATATATATTGATAGGTAGTATGCCGTACTGATATGTTATACATCTAGAAAAGTGTGTCGTCCTTTGACAAATATATGTTCTATACGAATTTCTATGTTGGTTTGGAAGTTATTCATTGATTGGACAGTAGAAATCTTGTATTTCACTTATTTAGTTTAGTCTACATAGGCATATATTTTAATGATGAAGTTAAACGTAAACATTTCCAGTTATTTACAGGAAGAGTTATCCTTATTTTATCTATGGGTTTTGTATTCACTCGGTTCGTCATTATTTTTCGTTTAGTTCATAAATAGTATATATTTGATTTTTTAAAAAAGGACAAAATGGATTATTATTGTTTGCTTGGGGTTCATGGTTTTATTGCGCATAAAATTTCGTTATCATATTTTATGTGCTGATCGACTCTTTTTATTCGGAATATATATATATATATATATATATATATATATATAGAGAGAGAGAGAGAGAGAGAGAGAGAGAGAAAGAAATAATATATATATGAATAAGTTAAAATATGTACACCTAAAAATTAAATCTAATTAATGCATTTGAAATTAAAAATAGACCTGTCTGCAATGGTTTGTGGTGCGGCCGTTATTGTCCTTTGTTACAGTCAGTTGAAAACATGACTTTCTTTTACAATTTAAAACATAACTACAAATTTCGTATAACTTTTATCCAACCATGTCTGAGAGAATAATATCTTTCTATCTTCGTGAATTAAAAATAAAAAATTAGCTTCAAAATTCCGCGCTCTCCCGAGTTTGACAGATAAATTGCTAAGATCCATAAAATATACCTACGGTAAAGCGGAGGTTATTTTGACTTAAACCTTGTGAAAAATAATACTGAATATTAGTTTTGTACTTCGAAATATACAGATAATTACAACATAAAAATGCGAGCCTGAAAAGTAATATGGTTAAGCTTAAACATGGAAAAGTAAAGAACCAGTTGTCAAAACTGGAACAGAAAAGGATAAGTTATTCTTGTAAAAGATAGAAAAAAATTATAACTTAACATATTCCAGCATAAAGAATTTATTATATAATGTTAGAAATTAATTTTTATTTTAAATTCTTGAAGCTGGAATATTTTAAGTTATAAATTTATTATATTTTTACTAGAATATCGAGTCCTTTTCTTTTTCAATTGTAACAACAAAATGCTGTACTTTTCCATGTTTAAGCTAAACTATATTACTTTTAATGTTTTTTTCCAGTAAATTCACTTGGTCGTTGTTTAATTTCGGTCTGATTTCTTGCCCCCATAAACATAACATACATATATGTAATAACAATGTACGGCGCTCGTCTGCTTTCAATACCCCCCCAATTATCTCCCTTTCATATTTTCATTCTTTCTGTTTCACTCGTTACTAATCTTTTCGCGGGAGCGGTGAATTAGTAACGCCAGTAGTCTCTGAAGCGGCGTATTTGCTATGGAAACCAGTCAAAATACGTCGCTCACCCACTTATGTTTTTCGATTTTGAACACCAGAAAATTAATAATAACTTTTATTTTTTACTGAACGAAAATTAAAAAAAAGTATAATATTGTTGATATACACTGTAATATTTGTTTGAAATTAGGTCGAATGAGAAGTGAGCAGTGAAGCTTATAGGCAGCTCTAAATGACTAAAACTGCCACTTAACGATATATTCTAACACAGTAGTGGTTGAAGGATACGAATAATCAATCCTCATTACAAAATAATTCTGAAGCCCAAAGCTGCATTGCACGTATGCATACAAAATATACTCACCTGAAACTTATCGTTTCTGTCTATTTTTATGGTTACGTAAACGTAATGAGAGGTAAAAATTGGGGTAAGGGTTGGTTTAGAATTTGCAGTTTATTATATACACTAACAGTATAAATTAATAAACGCACTACATGAGTAGGAAGCTTATCAACGGCTTGGATCCCACAAGTTTTGGCAAATAACAAATAGGATCCTGAACAGAGGTGTGCGTTCTATCCCAACCATTATCAATGGACCAGAGGTCATCTCGTCAACGTCAGACAAGGCCAAAGTATTTGCAAAGAACTTTGCAACTAATTCTACCCTATGCGACGAAGGCCATCAACTCCCCATATTTCCTCCTATAACACAGAACAAGCACGGTAACATACAAATATCCGTGCATGAGGTCGCCAAGCTAATCAAGAACCTAGATTCCAGTAAAGCAACTGACCCTGATGGCATCCCAATTATAGTGTTAAAAAAGCTTCAATAAGAACTTGCTCCTATACTTACGAAACTATTAAAGCGCTGCCTTAAGGAGAAGTTCGTTCCGACTCCCTGGAAGACCTCATCACTTTGCCCTCTATTTAAGAATTCAGGTGATAAGTCATCTCCCTCTCAGTACAGACCAATACGTCTCCTGTGTGTTATTAGTAAGTTGCTGGAATCCATATTAAATAGGGAAATAGTAAACCACCTCAGCAGGAATTACCTTCTTAGTGAAAACAATATGGTTTCCGCTCTGCAAGATCTACCGCAGATGTGCTGACGGTTATATCCCACACTATTAGTGAATCTCTTGACAAAGGCTCCGTTTCTAGGTCAATTGCTCTTGATATATCAACGGCCTTCGACAAGGTATGGCATAAGGGTCTACTTCACAAGATTTCCAGCGACGATATAACTGGAAATGTTTTCTCAATCATTAAATCATTTCTCTCCGATAGGCTCATAAGAGTAGTGGTAGATGGACAAAAATCGGAGGCCTGCAATATAAATGCTGGAGTCCCTCAGGGGTCAATCCTGGAGCGAACTTTCTTCCTGATCTACATCAATGACCTCCCTAAGCACATACTTAAATCATTCCTTGACATCTATGCTGATGACACGACCATCTACGGCAACTCATCAAAGGCTGTAAATGACAAAGTTCTCTCTGATTCTCTCTCCTCTGATCTCGAGCGCGTGGTTCAGTTGGGGAAGATGTGGCTGGTTACCTTCAATGCAACTAAAACCAAACTCCTATCCTTACATCATCAACGCTCTGATCCCCATCTTGCATCACTTGTGATGGATTGCTCTCGTCTGCATGAGGCCCCGTGTTTTGACAAGCTCCTGGGGTTGACCTCTACTCCTGATCTGAAATGGAACACGTACATCAAGCCTGTTGCCAAGGTCGCTGGAGAGATGGTGGGATCCTTCTACCGCTCCAGAAGATATCTCACTACTGATGCAATTCTCTATCTATATAAAAGCCAATTACGTCCAAGGATGGAATACTGTTGCCATATCTGGGCAGGAGCTGCTAAAAACAACCTATCCTGCCTTGACAGAGTAAAACTAGACTTTGGGGCTTAGTGGGGGATGCCCTTTTCTCTACCCTGCAACCTTTCTCCCACAGAAGAGACGTTGCGAGCCTATCCTTTTTTATCGTTATTTCCATGGCAGGTGCTCGTCTGAACTCCAATCTCTGGTCCCCCCTCGCCAATCTTTCACGAAAAACACCCGTCTAGCTGAATCTACTGTGAAAAATTTCCCCCACTCTATATCTGTGCCTAATTCAAAACGCGGATTCCATGAAAAAAGCTTCTTTCTTAGAACTGCACGCCTGTGGAACTCTGTTCCGTCTGCCTGCTTCCCTCCGGACTACAACTTGGATGTCTTCAAGTCCAATGTTAACAAATTCCTAATGAACCGCCCCCTTAATTAAACACTTCATTAAATCTCCACACTAACGTAATGTACTTGCAATAACCCTTATCCCTGAGTGGCTTCCGGGCGTTGATAAATGGTGATCACTGTGTAAATAAAAAGTAAGGAACCAATTATTTGTCAGATTTCTCTAAAATGATATCACCTAAAATATAATCGAAAATATTTTGTAATGATTTTTGTGAAGATATTGTTTCGTATAATTCCATATAATCGCTAATATAATTTAGAATTTGATATGTTCTAAGATAAAGGACTGCAATGCGTGTGATAGACCAAACGTAATTTAATTATGCGTTAACATTTACAAAAGATATTAATCGCGAATTTTAGCAAATATACCAACACTAAGAACCAAGAGACCACCTCAAAAAATGAATACAAAATTATCTAGGAAAACGCTAGAAACTATCGGACAATCAAAAGATCAAAACGGTAATTGGTTTTCAGTTTTCCTTAAATTTTACACGGTTTTAGCATTTCTCTGCTTTCGCTTCGGTTATATCTCGCTAAAATAGTCGCCGGCCATTGTGTTTTGTCATATGATCTCTGGCATTATTTGCAGGTTTCAATTTTTTCCAGTAAAATGCATAGTAGGCCTATGAATACAATTTAGCAAAATACTTTCGTCTATGGACAAGAGACGTGTAAGAAGGCAAGATTTAAAGTTTGTGTAGTATTAGGTTAGTTCATATATAATGCAGTTTTATTGACGTTCAACCTCAAAAGATCAACTCCTTTAATAACAAGCATCGTTTTAATTAAAAAAAATAGACTAGACATATTTTGCCAACGAGAAACAAGTATATTTATCTCATAAGCATAATAATCAAAAGTTCTGGAAGCAATGGAGACATTGAAGGCTGATTCGGTATCATCTCAGCTTTTGAAGGATTTTTTCAAGCAAATACGATTGAAAAGTGATAATCGGTGGGCAAGATCCGATGAATATTGCGAATGAGACAAATCTCGTATCCTAATTAGTTCAGCTTCTGTAGCATCAGTTGTACAACCTGCAGGCGAGCCTTATCATGGAGGAGAATCGGTTCATTTATATCGGCCTATCCCGGGCATATACGCTGAAGCTCCAATGCAATCCATCAATTTGTCAGTAGTACCTCTCCGCCGTAACCGTTTTGCCCGGATTCAAGAAGCTGAGCAAGATGAAACCGACCACAGACCACCAAAAAGTCACCATAAAAGTTTTAGTGAAAATTTGGCTTCGAGAAGTGTTGTGGAGTTTCTTCCAAGCACTGTGCCCAACGTCGCCGATTTTCGTAGATAATGCATTTCTAATCACACGTCAGAATCCGATCGAGAAATTAGTCTTTTTTGTTGTGAATAAGAAGCGTAGACGACACTTCAAAACGATGCTTTATTATTATTATTATTATTATTATTATTATTATTATTATTATTATTAGTATTATTATTATTATTGTTGTTGTTGTTGTTGTTGTTGTTTATCCATGCGGCATCCATGTATCCAACTTTTTTTACTTCCCTATTTGCTCCAAAAGACAAACGGCTGTTTAGTGGTCGGACCTGAGTTCAACAGCAAATTCTAGTGTCGCTTTATGAGGATCGGCTAAAGAATGTTCGTTATCAACCGTACTCGGTCAACTATAACCGTCCTCTAGCTTCGACGCTCTCCTCACCATTGTAAAAGTTCTTGGACAACCGTTGTGCCACTCGTTCATAAGTGGTTCTTGGGTCAAATGCATCATTGATATGACGAACTGTCTCGGCCACTTTTAAGCCAAGTTTGAACTTGACCAAGAAAATTGTTCGGATTTGAATTTGGCCCAAAACATGCAAAAAATAAATAAAGAGATTGAGAACGGTAACAAAAACACGATTAGGTAGAGGGAAAAGCGCGCACAAATTATATGTAGCATGGCTTAAGTGCACAGTAGGCCTATTATATATTATATATATTATATTATGTATATTCTTAATTAATTCAGAAATCATACAGGAAAGAAAGATGTGTAAGAAAACATATTGTTTTGGGACAAACCTTATACTTGCCAAATAATAAATTGTTATAACGTCTGCCTTACAATGTTTCTAATGAATTCCTCATGCATATCATCGAAGTTGATATGTAATGTAACTACATGGGATAATAATTAAACGTTAATATATAACGTAACACCCTCTGTTAGATAGTTCTCTCTCTTTACATATTTCTTTTGGCGGCCTTAAAACTCTGAAGATAGTTGCTTATTCAAAAGGGTCATACTTAGGCAACAGATAGGCCATTAAAGATACTGCTTATAAAGCAATAAAGACAAAAATATTTACACATTTTTCAAACGTCATCTTAATTTTTACATCTTGCATACAATTGTGAGAATGCAATTATATAACAGTACATCGATTATATTTTTGCCAACTGAGTTTAATCAAGGCGTAGAAACAGATGTTTTCGAAGTGTTTAATCTATTAAACAAAACATTTCTCATTAACAAGCGGGTAATACTTTTTTAATCACATTTAATACATGCATACAAACACACACATACACATATACACACATATATATATATATACATATATATATATATATATATATATATATATATATATATAAAAGTGAACGTGTGTGTGTACATTCCCTATGAAATAACTCTGTCATTTTAAGTCTACCGACACGAAATTTGATATCCAGGGTACTGTGATCTGTTTTTGGCCAGAGATGTGGCTGTTAAGGGGTCAAAGTTCAAAGATTTAACCCTTGAGAACTATACCAAAAGCCTCCGGCAATTTTGGGTCTATGCACTTGAAATTTTGATATAGGTTCTTGGGACAAGGATCTAACTTAATAACTTGATTTGAGACCCTAAAAAAAATTTTATGGGGTAATAATAAGCGTCAAATTTAAAAGAGAATTGACCTCTGTGGCCTCTTCTAAATTACTCAGACAATTTCTGGTCTAAATATTTGAAATTTTACATCAAGGGTATTCAGAGATAGAGCAAGCGTTTTCATCAGTTTGGGTCGAAAATCTTTAGTTACCAATATATTAATGTATGTATGTATGTATGTATGTCTGTTTGCATGTCTTCCTTAAAGATTCAATAGAGGCGACGAATTTTACCAAGATCAGTATCGTTTTAATGTTCGACCTTTCATACGACAAATATCGAAAAAGTGGTTAAAAAGATTAATATCTTCCCCTTCAACTAGGAACTTTTCTACAGGTGGGGTCACTTTTTTCACCAATATTTTTAAAAGTAATCCTCCTCTTTATATTGGCTAACCTTAATTAAAAAAAAAATGACGCTTCCGGTTTGGTGGTGGTCGTAACGTTAGGTTTTACCCCTTCTCTTCCTCCTTTGCGGTACGAGTTCGAGCCTGCCTTCCTACTACCACTTTTTTTTTTGCTCAACATACACATCCAAACTCCCGGGCAACGCCGGGATGAAATGCTAATATATATATATATATATATATATATATATATATATATATATATATATATATATATATATATATATATATATATATATATATATATACCCACTTTATCAAACGAATTTATTTGTATTTTGAATTGAGCACCAAGAATTCTATTGCAGTAGTTAGCAAATAATTTTTCTTTGGCAGTGTTTCATTGTTTGTAATTCCGGTAATCACGGAATCAGTAGTTGTGTTCGTAACTCGTGTTTAATTAATTATAATATATATTCGTCAATTTGTCAAATTATTATTTAAAATGTATTTTCCACGTTTTCTCTCTCTCGCTGTCTCCATATATATATATATATATATATATATATATATATATATATATATATATATATATATATATATATATATTTCTTTGAGGAAGCCCAGGTTCTTCTTGATCGATTTTCAGCCGCGTGCAAGGCCTTTGGCCTGACAATTAGCATAAGGAAGACTGAGGTAGTGCATCAGCCACACCCTACCCAAAAAAAAAGGTGAAGGCGTAAAGCAAAATCCACCAGAGTATAGATTTCCTGCGAGCAAGCTGAAAGTCGACGGTCATGATATCAATTATGTCAAGTCCTTTCCTTACCTTGGTAGCAAGGTGAACCAGGGCGGTTCTCTTGATGATGAAATTGTCAACAGGATTGCTAAGGCCACTTTTGCCTTTGGAAATCTCCGCCATCGCTTGTGGAACGAAAGGGGTATTCGACTTGTCTACCGTGCTGTTGTTCTTTCCATTCTTCTTTATGGATCGTAGTCATGGACTCCATACAGACACCACATTAATCAGCTGGACGTTTTCCACAAAAGCTGTCTACGCTTCATATAAAGTCTTAGCCTCAACGACAAGGTATCAAATGCCGAATTATTCACAAAATGCAAAATCTGGCATTTAATTATTCCTTATTCCATCGCAATTGCGGTGGGCTGGTCATCTATTGAGGATGCCCGATGACAGAATTCCAAAAATTGCGATGTACAGTCAATTGGAGGGTGGTAAAAGAATTGTCGAACGTCCTTGGCTTAGGTACAAGGACAAGTTGAACAGTAACTTGTCTGCAGTGAACATACCATACAGGAGTCCTGAAGATGAGGTGAATGACCGAAAAGGATGGAGATCAAGGTGTTTTGAAGGTCTCCAGAGGTTTCAATCTGAAAGCTTAAGGCAACTGAAAGAAAACAGAGTAAGAGCAAAACGACTACCAGCCGAACCAATATCTGCAGCATTAAATCCACATTCATGTTCTATTTGTGGCCTTGTCTGCAAGCCCCTTGCTGGACTAAAAAGTCATGAGAGGCTAAAGCATAAATCAGTTTTAAAAATATGGGTTTTCTGAACCTCAATACGTCGAAATCGACGGGGAGAGTCCATCATACATATATATATATATATATATGCATATATATATATATATATATATATATATATATGTACATATATCTACTCTCATATATTAACAAAATAGAAAATATTTGCGGTATTATTATTAATGTATTAAAAGCTCAGCAATATGTCCGTTATTCAAACTTTTCCCTTATTTTGTTGTGCTTAATTATAGGAAACATGAATGTTCAGAATAGTTTTTTCTACTCCTTTAAATTATTACAAAATTATTCTCGTATGTAAATATTATGCCCTGTAACTATTAAGTAATATATAGTTTCCAAACTACTTTGGAACATAGATTCTAATATATTTTTATATACGTATTTTAATATGTGCATGTATATATATATATATATATATATATATATATATATGTATATATATATATATATGCATACATATATTACATTAAAGTGTTATTAAAATATAATCTCATTTTAA